>NC_044032.1:527843790-528155410 GCF_901765095.1 Microcaecilia unicolor
CCAAGGGTGTACACCAGCAACAAGTCCTGCCCCTGGAGCACTTTTAGTGAGTACTGCAGTGCACTTCAGGCAGGCAGACCCAGGCCCATCCCCCCCGACCTATAACACTTGTGCTGGTAAATGGGAGGCCTCTAAAACCCACTGTACCCACATGTAGTTGCCCCTTCACCCCTAAGAGCTATGGTAGTGTTGTACATTTGTCCCTCCCACGACCAAATGGCTTGGATTGGGACGTTTCTGAGCTGGGCGTTTTTTGTTTCCATTATCACAAAAAAAAAAAAAAACGCCCATCTCAGAAGGGACCAAATCCATGGCATTTGGTCCGTCCAAACCGTATTTTCTAAACGAAAGATGGACGCCCATCTTTTTCGATAATACGGTCTGTCACGCCTCTTCACATACCTGTTTTCAGACATAGACGCCCAAGGAGATGGGCGTTCGCGTTCGATTATGCCCCTCCACGTTATACATGTATATCTGGTGCTCGTGTGAGTTGGGAACTCCTGATAGAGATTTTTGGCGATCTTAAATAAATGGCAGGAAAACTCCAAAAGCAGGCACAGAGGACTAGGGGGCACGCAATGAAGCTACAAAGTAGTAAAATTAAAATGAATTGGAGAAAATATTTCTTCACTCAACATTTAATTAAACTCTGGAATTTGTTGCCAGAGAATGTGGTAAAAGCAGTTAGCTTAGCAGGGTTTTAAAAAGGTTTGGATAGCTTCCTAAAAGAAAAGTCCATAAGTCATTATTAAAATGGACTTGGGAAAATCCACTGCTTATTTCTGGGATAAGCAGCATAAAATGTATTGTACTGTTTGGGGATCTTGCCAGGTACTTGTGACCTGGATTGGCCACTGTTGGAAACAGACTACTGGGCTTGATGGACCTTCGGTCTGTCCCAGTATGGCAACACTTATGTAAGTGTGCCAAAATGCCATAAAGGCTATTGGGCCTTAGAATGTCCAGCTATGAACTCGGCGGAGGGGGGGGGGGGATATTTGAAATATTTGTGTTTTAGAGGTATATTAGTAAAATGGTTTTATAAGTCTATGAAGGAGATGACAAAAATATGATCAATTAAATGTGGATAACCTAGAAGAGTAAATGATTGAGGAGTGTGAGACTTAAGGTTGGGGCTTGAAATGGGACATCCCATAAGAGGCCTAATAATCTGTTTAGAGTCCGTGTTCACGTTCTGATACTCCTATGGTTTAGAGAAATTTCCTTTTCGGTTAAGAGAAGTGGCTTGTGCCTTCATGAGTTAAAGTGTGCATTTTATCCACCGCTCATATATGTTTTGGGGGATACATATATAGGGTTACCATATGGCTCCAGAAAAAGGAGGACAGATTGAGCCAGTCTGGGCTTTACTTCCATTGCTTTCAATGGAAGCAAAATCCGGACTGGATCAATGTGTCCTCCTTTTTCTGGAGCCATATGATAACCATATACATATATATCTGGCATTTAGGCGTAAACATTTATACCAGCTTTATGACCCACCTAATCACATTCACTCATTATATACCTGGTTATACTAGTATCCTGTAAAGGAAGGTAGGTGACTACTTTCCTTTAAAGGAACCCTCTAGGCACTTAATTCTAGGCACGCCTCTACTGAATGACTCTCCAAATGGGCAACATTTAGCTATATATCTTGAGGTAGGACTAAGGGTATTCTGTGATCAGGATCTCAATTTGTCTGGATAAAGAGACTTCTTGGTTCTTGGGCCCACTGGAATCATTTTTGTGTCTCATACTTGACAGAAAGAACCTACACTGGAGGGGGTGGTTCATTTTGGGGCAGTGTCTCCAAATGGGTTAATTATGTGCATGCTAATCCAACTAAACACACACTGAGGAAAAGCTAATACCCAATTAAACCCAATTACCAGTACACCAATAATCTTTTTTTTTCCAAGATATTTTATTGAATTTGCCCTATTAATGCAAAGGCAATAAACAAAAGAGAATTGTTAACAAAAGATAAGAGAGAAAAAAAGATCTCAGAACTTTTTCAGCCCACTAGCTAAATAGCTAAGTAGATGAGGATTTTCTTTGTTTTATTTCTTTTGCATAAAAGTGAATTAATTATTTAAAGACAGTGGTTTAATCTTATGCAAACCATGACAAAAAAATGAACCTTTTTCCTATGTCAGAGTGTATCGGAGATGATCTCAATCTCTCAGATACACTGGTAATGCTCATTTCAGCATTTACAATGTGCTGGAGTCTCCTGCTGGTGATCATTAGGTGTAATAGGCACATGCATATCAAGATGTGATTGGAAATTCTTTGTAACCAGGTCAGTAGTACCCAATTGTTAGCATCTGAGGAGATTCTTCATCTCCACACTTAGGGGTCCTTTTACTAAGGTGCGCTGAAAAATGAGCTGTGGTAGTGTAGGCACGTGTTGTGGACGTGCACAGAACTATGTTTTAGCGCACCTGTAAAAAAAGGCCTTTTTAAAAATTTTGCTGAAAATGGATGTGCGGCAAAATAAAAATTGGAACGCATCCATTTGGGGTCTGAGACCTTGCCACCAGCCATTGACTTAGCAGTAAGGTCTCTCGCATTAACCGTGCGGTAATCGCCTACGTGCGTCAAGTCGGATTTACCGCCCAATTTTCGTTGCATGCCAGAAAATAAAATATATTTTCTGTTGTGCGTAGTGGATGCGCATCAAAACTGAAATTACTGCACACCGAGTGGTAACTACAAATTGACAGGCGTTGGGTAAATGTAAGTGCCTACGTGGCTTAGTAAAAGGGCCCCTTAAAACAGAAAGGTCACTTGGTACCAAAACATCTACTAGTACTGCTGCTCGTATATGTGCTTTTCTGACACAACAATGTTTATAGGATTTACACAGCTTCCAGTAGATGAAACATACAACTATACTGAGCCTTTCTGCAGGCAATTTTTCTGATATCAGCACAATGCACTATGGACTAGATCAGGGGCATAGCTAGGTGGGGGCATGGGCCCCGCATATTTAGCCCTGGCCCCCCTGCTTTCACACACACCCCCGCCGCCAACCCTCCCCCTCCACATTCGGCCCGCCCTCCTTCCCATGCTGCCAACCCTCCCCCGTCACCAGGTACCTTTGCTAGCGAGGGTCCCCAACCCCCGCCAGCCGAAGTCCTCTGCAGCGCCGATCTCCAGAGCGTTCGCTGATCTGGATTCTGTTTCTGTGAGTCCTGACGTCCTGCATGGAACGTGCAGGACATCAGGACTCACAGAAACAGAATCCAGATCAGTGAACGCGCCGGACTCGGAGATGGGCACTGAAGGGGACTTCGGCTGGCGGGGGTTGGGGACCGCTGCCAGCAAAGGTACCTGGCGGTGGCGGGGAAGAGTTGGCAGCGGTGGGAGGAGGGGTCGAAAGTGAGGGGGGGTTGGCGGCGCCAGGGGGGGGGAGGCTAAAATGTGCCCCCTCACCTCGGTCTCTGGAAACCCCTCCTGCCAAAGTCTGGCTACGCCCCTGGACTAGGTTCTGTAAATGGCACTGAAAAATTAATGTGCTGTGCGCTATTTATAAAGGATTTGTGTCCTTTTATAAAATAGTGCTAAGCACATAAATAATGCCTAATTTTTAGGCGCCGGCAATTACGCCACTGAAAGGAGGTATAAACGCCAGCACCTAAGTTAAGTCTATCCTTGTAACAATATGCGTAAATTCTGAGAATCCCCCCACACACACACACACACCGGAAATGCCCCTCTCCATGCCCCTTGAAATTACGAGCTATAGGACTTCTGCACACAGCATTATACTACTACTACTTAACATTTCTAGAGCGCTACTAGGGTTACGCAGCGCTGTACAAATTAATAACTAAGGACGGTCCCTGCTCAGAAGAGCTTACAATCTAAAGGACGAAATGTCAAGTTGGGGTAGTCTAGATTTCCTGAGTAGAAGTGTTGTGATTAGGTGCCGAAAGCGACATTGAAGAGGTGGGCTTTGAGCAATGATTTGAAGATGGGTAGGGAGGAGGCCTGGCGTATGGGCTCAGGGAGTTTGTTCCAAGCATGGGGTGAGGCGAGGCAGAAAGGGCGGAGCCTAGAGTTGGCGGTGGTGGAGAAGGGTACTGAAAGGAGGGATTTGTCTTGAGAGCGGAGGTTACGGGTAGGGACGTAAGGGGAGATGAGGGTAGAGAGGTAAGGAGGGGCTGCAGACAGAGTGCATTTGTAGGTTAGTAGGAGAAGCTTGAACTGTATGCAGTATCTGATCGGAAGCCAGTGAAGTGACTTGAGGAGAGGGGTGATATGAATATATCGGTCAAGGCGGAAGATGAGACGTGCGGCAGAGTTCTGGATGGACTGAAGGGGGGATAGGTGGCTAAGTGGGAGGCCGGTGAGGAGTAGTTTGCAGTAGTCAAGGCGAGAGGTAATGAGAGAGTGGATGAGAGTTCGGGTGGTGTGCTCAGAGAGGAAGGGGCGAATTTTGCTAATGTTGTGGAGAAAGAAGCGACAGGTCTTGGCTATCTGTTGGATATGCGCAGAGAAGGAGAGGGAGGAGTCGAAGATGACACCGAGGTTGCGGGCAGATGAGACGGGGATGATGAGGGTGTTATCAACTGAGATAGAGAGTGAAGGGAGAGGAGAAGAGGGTTTGGGTGGGAAAACAATAAGTTCAGTCTTGGCCATGTTCAGTTTCGATGGCGGTTAGACATCCAGGCAGCAATGTCGGATAAGCAGGCCGATACTTTGGCCTGGGTTTCCGCAGTGATGTCTGGTGTGGAGAGATACAGCTGGGTGTCATCAGCATAAAGATGATAGTGGAAACCATGAGATGAGATCAGGGAGCCTAAGGAAGAGGTGTAGATTGAAAAAAGGAGGGGCCCAAGGACAGATCCCTGAGGAACTCCAACAGAGAGTGGGATAGGAGAGGAGGACGAACCATGAGAGTGTACTCTGAAGGTACGATGGGAGAGATAAGAGGAGAACCAGGAGAGGACAGAGCCCTGGAACCCAAAGGAGGACAGTGTGTCAAGAAGTAGGTTGTGATTGACAGTGTCAAAAGCGGCGGATAGGTCGAGGAGGATGAGGATGGAGTAGTGACCTTTGGATTTGGCGAGGAACAGGTCATTGTAGACTTTAGATAGTGCCGTTTCTGTTGAGTGTAGGGGGTGAAAGCCGGATTGAAGCAGATCGAGAATGGTATGAGAGGAGAGAAAGTCAGTGCAGCGGCTGTGAACGGCACGTTCAAGTATCTTGGAGAGGAAGGGTAGTAGGGAAATGGGGCGGTAGTTGGAGGGACAGGTAGGGTCAAGAGATGGTTTTTTGAGGAGTGGTGTGACCACAGCATGCTTGAAGGTATCCGGGACAGTTGCAGTGGAGAGAGAGAGGTTGAGGATATGACAGATGGTGGGGGTGATAGTAGGAGCGATGGTGCTAAGTAGGTTGGTGGGGATGGGGTCTGAGGAACAGGTGGTGGATTTCGAGGAGGAGATGAGATGGGCGGTTTCCTCTTCGGTAATATCAGGAAAAGAGGAGAAGGAGGCCTGGGTTGGTTGGTTGAGAGAGTGGGTTATAGGAAGAAGAGGAGGAGAAGGTTTGGTGGTGAATTCAAGGTTGATCTTCTGGACCTTGTCACGGAAGTAGTTGGCCAGAGATTGAGGAGAGAGAGGGGGGGTGGGAGCAGAGGGCACTTTGAGGAGGGAGTTGAGGGTGGCGAAGAGACGACGAGGATTAGAGCTGAGGGAATTAGTCAATTGGGTGTAATAGTCCTGTTTGGCGAGGAATAGGGAGGATTGGAAGGAGGATAGCATGAATTTGAAGTGAATGTAATCAGTATGGGTGCGAGATTTCCTCCAGAGGTGTTCAGCAGAACGGGCGAAGGTATCGGGTGCAAGGGGTCAGCCAGGGCTGGGGATTGGTACGCCTTGTGGGATGGGAGATGGACGGTGCAAGGGTGTCTAGAGCGGAGGAGAGAGTGGCATTGTAAGTGGAGACAGCTTTGTCAACAGATTCGGAGGACATGATGGAAGGGAGGAGATCATAGATACTAGAGGATAAGGTGAGGGGGTCAACAGCCTGGAGATTTCTGGAAGTAGTATTTAGTGTTGGGCGAGAATGAGGGGGAGGGTGCTGAAGTGTGAATGTGATTAGGTGATGGTCAGAGAGAGGAAGAGCTGATGCGCAGAAATTGGAGGGTGAGCAAGTAGAAGAGAGGACGAGATCAAGACAGTGGCCAGATGTGTGAGTAGGGGTGGAGGAGCTGAGTTGGAAGTTGAAGGAGGAGGTAAGAGTGAGGAACTGAGAAACATATGAGTCAGATGGGTTATCAATGTGTATGTTGAAGTCACCGAGAATGAGGGACAGGGATGAGGGCTCAAGAAAAACGGAGAGCCAGGCATCGAATTTGGTAAGGAAGGAAGGGAGGGACTTATTAGGGGGGCGGTAAATGACTGCAACTCTGAGTGGTAGCGGGTGGAATAGGCGGATGGAGTGAACTTCAAAGGATGAGAAGCAGTGAGACTGAGGTAGGTGGCATTATAGAATATGATGTGCGTGTAACTCCCAATTAATGCCAATAATCAGTTGTTAGCAGCCAATTATTGGCGCTCATTGGCTCAATCAATTAAATTGCACATGCAAACCGGCAATGTGCGCTGATTAGCTTGTGCAACTTTAGTCGCCATATACAGAATCCAGGAGCATATGACCATTTCCAGGTTAGTGCTGCAAAATCAGTGTGAGGTAAGTATGGTTCTAACCCTTTTTTCCCCAAGGGTGGGAGCCAGAGAGCTTCATCAATCAGAGAGCATCATGAGCCTGTGGAAGCAATGGGAGGCAGGCAGGGGACAGTGCTTCTGGCAGCTGTACACAGAAGGAAGAAGTCTCTTTCCTTTCCATTTAGAGAGATGGCTCTCTAGGAGTGTCTTGCAAAGAAGCCAGGACCAGTGACTAAGAGTGTGGAAATCCTGATTGTATTCAAGAGTATAAGCCAAAAACTTGGAACTGTGTTTTTGAATTGCTTGATCAGTGACGTGGACTGGGTGGGCCGAGGCCCACCTACTTTGGATTCAAGGCCCACCCAAAATTGCAACACTCTTGCTGTAGCTGGTGGGGATCCTCAAACCTTGCCAGCTGAACATTTTCTCTCCTTGGGCAGCCAGTACTCTTCCAAATGTCAGCCAGCAGCACTTGCCTTGAGCTGATGCTGAGACCAGCCCTTCTGCACATGCTCAGTTTTTGCACATGCAGAGGCACTGAGCATGCACTGCCTGCCAGCAACAGCATCACTTTAAGGCAAGTGCTGCTGGCTGCCGTTTGGAAGAGTGCTGGCTGCTCGAGGAGGAGGAAGAAATCTTCAGTTGGCAGGGTTTGGGGGTCTCCGCCAGCTCAAGTATTTAAAATTTGGGATTTGTGGGCAGGGAGGGGTGGAGAGAGGAGCAAACTGGAGGGGTACTGGGGAGGGGGTGAATTCCATGCCCACCCAAAATTGGCCATCTGAATACGCCCCTGTGCATGATAGCAGTCTTTTGAAAAGGGCACAATATTTTATTTCCTAGGGGTAAGAGGAAAGAAATCCCCTGAGATACAGTGTGAGTCCCAAGTCTGATGAATTAGATGTGGAATTGTTTATGAACCATCAGAGATGACTCAACCTGGTGACTGCCAAAGAAGTTTTTTTTCTAATGTATTATCCTAGGGCCCAACATTCAAAATGATTTAACGGGAGAGGCTCCTATCCAATTAAATCACACTGAGTGGAGCAAGAGGGGATATTCAGCAGCACTTAATTGGACAGTGCCTCTGAATATTCTGTCCACTGCTGCACTGATGAGGTGGTACCAGGGAGGTCCAGCGATGCAGCTGTGTGGAACTGGGAGTTATGTGTATTGGTGATATTCAAGTGTCCATATAGCTAACTGGGCAAGTCAGAACTCTCATAAAGCAGTCCAATCTTAGCTTTCCAAGTGCAACACTGAATATTGACTGTACCCACGTAACCAGGATAAAAATGCTGTCTTTGGCTCAAAGTTGCTATTTTTCTGCTGCCCTCCCCAGGCCTACCTGAAAGAGCCCTAGTTGTCTAGTGGCCTCTTTGGGGCGGAAAAGAACCCCATTCTTTTCTGCCCACTGTGGCTGCTCTGCCCAGCACCACCGTGTCTTCAAAAGGGCTGCCGAGACTGCTAAGACCCACGAGACTCTCACAGGAAGTCTAGGCAGTCATTAAGAAGAAGCAGTGGTACTGGATAGAGTAGTGATAGAAGGCAGGAAAGGGTGGGGTTCTTCCCTGCCCCTGAAGAGGTCACTAGACCACCAGGGCCCTTCAAGGTAGGACCGTGGAGGGCCCACTGAGGCTTAGGGGGACTGTAGTGTGCAAGGGAGTACTGGCAACAAAGAGGGGGGGGGGACTGTAGTATGCATGAGGGGCTGCTGGAAACAAAAGTAGGGGGCTATAATATTCAGGGGTGCTAGATACAAAGGTGGGGGCTGTGGTGTGCAGGGGGGCTGGAAATAAAGGTTGATGGGGGGGTGTATGTATGTGTGTGTGTTTGTGTGTGTGTGTGTGTGTGTGTGTGTGTGTGTGTGTGTGTGTGTGTGTGTTACTACTCAGAGGCCCAGATCACTGTCAGTCTGCCCCTGACCCAGATTCAGGGCTGTCTTTCTTTTTCATCAAATGCCCGTGGGCATATCTGCATTGGCTTTAATCTTTTCAGGACGCCTCAGACTGTACAGCAACTTTTGCAGCATGTTCCTTTCATGTAAGACGTTGAATGCTCTATTGTGCTGCTTATTCCAAAATCCCTCCATCGCTGCAGAGTGGTGAAGAACCTCAGCTTCACTTGCTTGCCTAAGGACGAACAGTTTCCATTTTCCAAACAAAGGCTTTGCTCGTACCATGCTCTATGGCCATTACACATTTTCCATGCTTGCAATTTCTGAAGATTGAAACACGTTTCAGAAACAGAAATGAATGAAAGCATTGTATACAACAACAATGTTTTCCAATAACTATTGCACACCATGAGAAATAAGCCCCTAACTCTAGAGAAATCACACAGTAGAAGTAAAAGATGAAATATGTCAGTGCGGTGAAATAATTAGGCTGGTTAGAGATATGGACAGTGGAGATCATTCTTTACTTAATATACTGTAACATCAATACAAAATTCAGAACACAGGACCCAGTGTTCAAGTGAAAACAGTATATCGCTCTGTGCTTCCAGTACCACATGGTTTTTCCAGAACACACATTTCATATTGCTGATAGGTCTGTCGGTGTATGGCTACATAAAATGTCTATACAGCAATCATCTCACAGCATTTTCATTGACTATAAAAATCAGTTCAGTGTTGTTCCTACAGCTATGGACCTCCAAGTACCAAAGACCTGTATACATGGGGACAGTGGTGTAACCAGACCCATTATTTTGGATGGGCCCCTCCACGTCCCCTCCCCATCTTCCCAGAGATATTTTTAAAAATGACAGGGTTTTTTTTTTTCATCTACCCCACATCCAACATCTCTCCCCTCTTTCCTCTACAGTGTCCCGGCATCTGCCCTCCTGTCTCTGAACCCTGCTCTCCCCAGTGTACCTTACAGGCATTCCTGGTGCCTGCAGCGATTTTTTTTTTTTTTTCGCTGCTTGTGCCGGCCTTGCAGGCTTCCATCTGCCGCATCCCACCAGACAGGAAACGTGCAATGACATCAGCGATGGTGGGACTCGGCAGATAGAAGCCCGAGGGGCCGACCCAAGCAGAAAAAATGAATCGCTGCAGGCATCGGGTATGCCTGTAAGGTATACCGAGGAGGGACAGGATTCAGAGACAGGAGGGCAGATGCTGGAGACCTGCAGAGGAAAGAGGGGAGAGAGCATTGTGGTGCCACTGCTAGGTAGACCTGAGCCAAAAATGGGCCTAGGCCCACCAGTAGCTGCAGCACTGCATGGGGATAAGAATATTGGGCTACATTTATGAACTGCTTGTTAAAACACCAGGGGGAAGTATCCCTGCTGGTGGAAGTCAGCATTTCTTTTAAAACACTTGCCACTGCGAGCTGGGTTAGACCTGAATATTCAGCGCCAGCCCCGATCCAGGAACCAACACTAAATATCTGGGGCTGGGGCAGCAGCTAGGAGTTACCCGGGTACTTCTGATCTTCAATGGCAGTAAGTTAACTGGGTGTCCATTCAGATACCACCGCTGAATATCAGTGATGCCTGGGTAACTCCCAACTCCAGTCAAAAACAAAGGCTATGGAATTAACAATCGCTTCTTAAACAATTTAAAAAAAAACATCAAAGTCCAAAAATAAAAAGAGCAGTATATTAATGAGCAAATCAAAAACCTATCAAACCTTTAAAAAGAAGGTGGAAAAAGCCTCAAAACCCCATCTGGAACAGATACTTAAGCTCCAAGACTAGGGAGGGTATTGACCTCATGGACTGAAAAAACCTTCAGCCTGCAAAGGTAGACTATAAATGTCAAAACTTGAAGTATAATTTTTTTTTTATTTGTCTTTATTAACATCAATACAATACATGCTTTCAGTATGCCAGATATTTTACTTTCCTCTGGTACATCATAAGTCCATTACAAGTGTAATTTTAACGAACTGTTATTGTGTTACAAATTAATGATCTTAATCTTGATCAATAATTCAAACAATATATTATGTGCTGAAAATAGTACATTCAATGTTTAAGTTGAAACAATTTCTTATTTCCTTATCTTGGTCCTACCAACGGTGGCCAATGTTTCACTAAGTGTTGCATCAGGGAAAAACAGGAGCAAAAATCAGTGCGGTACCTTCACACTGCCTCACAATAAGGGCTTTGCAAAGATCTTAACTACGCCCCAACTCTGCCCCCTGGCTAACCCAGCACTAACTACAGGGTGTCGCGGTGGTCAGAGTAGATAGTCAGCGTTACTTTCCAGTTAAGTAATGCTGAATACCTGCTCCCAGTCCAGCCAGCGTAGTTAACTGGTGATTTCAAAGCTGTGTCTGCAAGTAAACCAGCTTCTTAGCCATGAAAATATGCTGTTTGAAAATTGCCCAGCTCAGGAGTCCACGCTATTATTACTTGCTTGCAGCCCTCTGTTTCCTCCCAACCCCAACAGCTTCCCTTGTTTTTTTGAGATGATATCCATTATTCAAACAAATGATTCTTTATTCAAACAACCCTCATTTCTGGTGCTTCAGTTGCCTCTCTCGGTGCATTCCAAGCCTCATTCTGGAGTCACCAGAGATTTGACTACACTCCTGTGGGACTCCTACGGCAACTTTTCCATACCTGTGAGAATCCTGTGCAGCTCTCTAGTGCACACACCACTTCGTGAAAATTCACTTGTACAAAGTACCCACATATCTTTTGATCTGTGAATTCTGTGGGCAGGAAAACAGGGAAAAAGCAGGATATAAACATTCGAGAATGCAAAGGTAGATTTGTTAGTCTATTTTTAACCTGATTAAAAATACCCATTCAGAAAACCTGTGCACGTTGTTAGCACTCAGAGAGAGGCAACTTTCAAAAAGTGAAATCTAGTCAAGCAGTCTCTTCATTACTTTGGTAAATCCCCCTGAAAATATTCTTTCCGAAGGAGAATAATATCAAAATAAGAATTCTGAAGATTTTTCATATCTTCTTTCTTCCAGACAGTAATAACTTATAATGTGTATTATGGCCCTTAATAAAAATGCACACTGCAAAAACTACTTCATCTAAAGTATTCAGTATGATAGCAAGGACCATTTATGAACATACACAGATACCTTAAAGCAGATTCATTTTTCAACACACCAGTAAAAGCCTTTTTAAAATTTTTGCCAAAAATGGACATGCGGCAAAATAAAAATTGGCTCAAGTCCATTTGGGTCTGAGACCTTACCACCAGCCATTGACCTAGCAGTAAGGTCTCTCACATTAACCGTGGCAGTAATTGCTTATGTGTGTCAAGTCGGAGTTACCCCCCGATTTTTCACTGAATGCCAGAAAATGAATTATATTTTCTGGTGTGTGTAGTGGACATGCGTCAAAAATGAAATTACTGCACGGGTCATGCAGTAGCTGAGCGGTAACTCCAAATTGACGCATGTTGGGCGCACCTAGGTGCCTACACGGCTTAGTAAAAGGGCCCCTGAAATAAAAGGATCACCAAACTTTGAGTACCCAGATTTGGACGCTGATGCCAGATACGTACATAAACTAATTAATCAATTATTGGAGATAATTGGCAGAAATTAGGAGTTACGAATATGCACACATCTGTTCTACACCATATTCTATAACAGGTGCTGAGTTGCAGTGGCTTTTCCAAAGAGTGTAAAAAGATGGTACTTTTGCTGGAGCAGTGAAGTGAGGACTCTGACGATCTTGGGCAACTTATTTTAAACGCACCAGTGTGAGAGCTCTGCTGCTGAGAGATTTAAAACAATTTTTGTTGATTAGCCTTAATGGCAAAACTTGACCATGTCGGGACTTCTTTGAATAAAGACTTTTCTGGACTTCACAGTGTCTACTTGGGTGTTGTTCAGAAAAACAGCATTGCATACCCAGCAGGAACAGTCCAATTTTTTCCCTGTTTGGTTAGTGATAAAAATATAAGTAATGAAATAAATTAATTTAAAAGTTCCCACAAAACTGCCAAAATATACAAGAAATTGATTACTCACCAGTGTAGCACAAAGAATAAAGATCATGAGTAGTGAGCTTGCTATTCCAAGCATCTGAGGCTTGACACGGGCTGCTCATGAATGCAAATTAATAAATGCCTCTACATATCAAAGCAAATATTCCTCAAAGCTGCCAGAAAACACACAAAAAATGCCCCAGTATAACAAAGTAAGAACAAAAGAATATCTCAAAAATTGATTACTCATCAGTATAGCGCAAGAATAAGACTCCCAAACAGTGAGTTGTCTTTCCCAAGCAGCTGCAGCCTGACATACAAGCTGCTCACAAATGCAAGATGCTAAATGGCTGGCTGGGGTCAAAGTTACCATTTAAAAACTGCCTTCCTCTACATATCAGAGCAAATAAAATAGATGTCTCAAAGAGGCCAGAAAACTTGAGAAACCCCAGCATAACAAAGTAAGAACAAAAGAATATATCGGAAATTGATTACTCACCATTGCAGAACAAAGAATAGGGCTTACAAGCATTGAGCTGTCTTTACCAAGCAGCTGCAGCCTGACACACAGGCTGCTTACAAATACAAATTACTAAGGGGTCTGTTATGCATCTCCGTAGATGAGTTTGTGAACAATGGTGCAGATTTTGAATGCAATGCATTCTTTGATTGGCAGCCAGTGCAGTTTTTTTCGTAGGGGTTTGGTGCTTTCAAATCTCGTTTTTCCAAATATAAGCCTGACTGCTGTGTTTTGAGCAGTTTGGAGTTTCTTTAGGATTTGTTCTTTGCAACCCACGTAGATTCCATTGCAGTAGTCTAGATGACTTAGTACCATGGTTTGTACTAAGTTGCGAAATGCTTCCCTCGAGGAAAAAGGTTTTACTCGATTTGAGCTTCCACATTGAATGGAACATTCTCTTTGTTGTGGCTTTCACTTGGCTCTCCAGTGTGAGGTTTCGGTCAATTGTAACTCAGAGAATTTTTAGGCTGTTTGAGATAGGGAGGTTATGATCTGGGGTGATTATGCTGGTGGGTTCGTTGATAATTGGCTATTATGCCCTGATCCATAGGTTGAATCAGAGAGGTAGTGTTTGGTGGCAGGAAGACCACCTTGACGTTAGACAGCCTAGATAATCACTGTGTGCAGCACAATTATCACAAAGCAACAAAAATCTGACGCTTTTGTGCCCGCTTTCTAGTGTCTAACTTCTTTAGCCACTGCTTCCAAATTTCCCCAGTCATCCATGAATTTGTGTTAGCCTTTTATGACACAGGGGGTCGCTTAACATCTGTGAAGCAATGGGGGCTGTTTGCTCTTTCCAATGACGAGTGGTTCCAACTTCTCACTCCCATCCATATTGCAGCAAAGGAGGATCATCAGTTGGTCCTTCGACGTTTACTTCCTTAAGTTTTGGCTTGTTTGAATGCAAGTGTTCCATCAGGAATCGCTTGCCAGTAGTGACCGTTTTCATCAGCATTGAAAATGTCACGAGGTGCAAACTCGTTCAAGATGTAGGAAGAACTGAGACAACCCAATTTTCAGCACCAAAGTCATCAGCGTCTTGTTTCTTGAATTTTATGTTGTTCCTCTCCTTCCATCTTTCCAACCATCCAACAGTGGCTTGAATTCAGTTAGTCCAAGACTTTCAGCTAGCTGATTAGCTTTCTCCATAAACAGTGGACCACTGACAGGAAACTGTCTGCTCCTGACTTGGAGAAACCATCGAAGAAGAGCATCTTCTACATCCTCAGCTTTTCCCGCCAGTTTACATTTCCTGTGTGGGTTTGTATTGTTTTGCCAGTCTTCCAGAAGCTGATCTTTCTGCTTCAAGATACGTGAAATTTGACTGGGATTGACCCCATATTCTTTAGCAATAGATGCTTGACTTTGTTTGTTTTCTAATTTTTAAGAACTTCTATTCGTTCAGCCAGTGTTAGTCTTACAGTTGCGCGACGATGACGACGACTCCATTGTACACTCTAACAACTTTCTTTCACTTATTCTAACAAATTAACTCTCATTGGTTACCGCCTGTTGACAGGAAACCAATGAGATTTCAAATTTATCGCCCCTTGTCACGTGCCAATCGGCTTCATATTCCGTGCGTGCGCTTATGCGGAGTCTTTCCTGCATAGGAGCGGTCTTAAACCATGCATAAAAGAGGAATCTTGCACTATCAGTGGTGCGCTAAACCGAAGTTTGTCCCCATAGAAATTGATGGTGCCAAAAACGGTACTGAAGTACAGCATGCAGTTAAACAAAGCATGCGCTTATCTAACGTGCACTTAAATGGAGTGCACTGTATTTTTTTAACTCTATACAGTACAATATTAACCAACCTAATAGTCATCTACGATTTGGAAGAACATTTCATTGCAAATATGTCATCACACCTTAATCGTTAAGCATCCTGTGTAATATTGTACTAGAACAGTAGCACTGTAATAGCTGTTCTCAAGAAGGAAAGGCAAATTGGTCTAAACACTCTGCTACTTCCTTCCTTGAGCAAAACACATGCTTTACTGATGGGATTTGAACCAGCTACCTCAGAAGGACAAGGCAAGTACCTCTACCATTCTGTCAGGTCCTTCCTTGAACAACAGAGCCTCGGTCAATGTCAAGGGGATCAGAGAAATTGAGCAAAACATATGCTGTGCTGATGGGATTTGAACCAGCTACGCCAGAAGGGCAAGGCAAGTGTTTTAACCATGCTGCCACTTCTTTCCTCGAGCAATTAAAGCTTCAGCCAATGTCAAGGGTAGTGGGGGGGGGGGGGACAAACTGAGCAAAATATATGCACTACTGATGTGATTGAAGCAGCTACTCCGGAAGAACAAGGCAAATGCCTGCAAATAGGTGGGAAAATGTGGGGTACAAATGTAACAATAAATAAATAACCATTCTGTCATGTCCCTCCTTGAACAACAGAGCCTCAATGTCAAGGGTAGTTGGGAGAATTGAGCAAAATACATTCTGCACGATGAGATTTGAATCAGGTACCCCAGAAGGCTAAGGCAACTGCTCTAACCGTTCTGTGGCTTGTTGGTGAGGAAAGCCATGCTCCATGATAGGATTGAACTGTACTACTGAGGAGCAATGTGAAAATGCTGGCAACTGGGGGGGGGGGGGGGCAGTCAGGGGAAATAGCTGTATGTCGTTTTGGTTCATTACCTGCTACTCAACCTCCTTCTCCCTTCCCCCTCCCCCTGTCCCCATATAGTTGAAGGTCCTCTGCAAGAGGGCCTGCTTCCTGCAGCAGCATGAGCCTGACTTCTCCACGGGGTGCAGGCAGAGCTGGAGGCAGTGGCAGGTGATGTGAAACTGTAGTCTCTGATTACCCTTTCTATTCCTGCTCATCTTAATGGTAGCCTCTCTGTGCCAATGTGTAAACAATAGGCAACGGTTGTCGGTTGGTCCTTACCCCCAATGCTCAACTCCCAAACCTCATTGTCCACCCCAATTGTGCAGGTGATAGTATGAATGTAACGAATGTCTCTCTTTCTCATCTTTTTAGCTCAGGCAGAACTTGTCCCACCTCCTGCAGGTGCTGCTGGTGCATTTGCAGGGCCACTAGTGGGGAAGGAGGAAGATTCTGGCACAGAGCTGGAGGAGGAGGAAGAGGCTGGCCAGGGAGTGCAGGAGGAGGAGGACGACGATGAAGATGACAGTGAAAGTGATAGTGACAGTGACCCAGATGTCACCCCTCAGATTCCCCCACCCTGCCCAGCTTCCACCACCCCTAGATCCCACCCCACCAATTCTACCACCTTGCCCAGCTTCCACCACCCCCAACTCCCCACTTGACCCAGCTTCTACCACTCCCCAGATTAAACTCCCCCCACCCTGCCCAGCTTCCAGATCCCACCTCCTCAACTCCCCGTCCAGCTTCCATCATAATCCCAGATCCCACCCCTCAGACTCCCCCCCAACCCCTCAAACTCCCCCCCACCCCATGAGCATCCTGACCTCTCTCAGGAGGTGAGAATTCTGGCAGAGGGCAATAGCATCCCACATGTATCCCCATCTTCTCCTAGACAGCAAGCTGATGTTCAGGAAGATCCAGGGACAGATGAGGGTGAAGGTGCAGGCCCACCTCAGCCCCCACCTGCCTCTGGTTCTGAAACTATCTGGGAGAAGATGGCATACTGTCATCGACCACAAACTAAGGGCCCTTGAAACTGGTCAGACCAATGTGGAAGCTGGCCGGGCCAGAATGCCCTAGACCAGATCATGGCCACCCAGGCCATGCTGTTATCATGCTGCTCTAGGGCATCCTGCCATCCCTGGACCCGCCATCTCCCAGGACCCTTAGTCTGTCACACCTCCTGAGGCAGCTCCTGTTGCTCTTGGGGTCTCTCCCCTTCCCAACTGGACGTCAAAATGACATTCTGTTGCTTTGACTCTCATAAGGATGAGATTTGCCAGGTTCACTACTATCCTCACAACAAAACCATTCTGGCTTTAAGTGCTACTGAATGTAGATTCCATGTATGAGACTACCTAAGAACAATTTGGGAAGAGCAGTCTGCATAAGATGCTGAAGATGAGCCTCCAGAACATCTGTTTATTTATTGGAACACACTGATAAGATTTCTGATTTCATTTGGAATCCTAATGGTCATTTGCTTTGTGTCAGAGGACAACATTATTTAAATAAGGTAGATGCCTGAAAACGGATACAATGATGAACAACACATAACTCCATCATAACTGCAAGCTCAAGGGTCATAAACCTTTGTTTAATGGGTACAAGAGCCAAACATACTGGGTATTGTGAATTGGTAGAACTCTTGTAAATTGTCTGTTGAATATATTGCTTAGTGGATGCTTGTTTTCTCAGGCACAGATGGACAGAAGCTTGTCTATTTGTTGGAATGACACTGATCTCAGCACTTTTAAGTAAGCTATAATATTTTACAGCATTTATCCACTTGAGGGAAATGAATATAATTTGTTGATATAATATTTAGTTATATATTTTACATTCTGCAAATCTGTATAGAGTTCTCCAAAGTGTGATAAAAATTTGACAATTGTATGGGTGCCCTACCTTTTCATTTCAATACCTATGGCTGCTCTATCTGATATTAAGGTTCCAGCCCTAGTACAGAGGGTTCATGTGCACTGTGAAGAGTGGAAGGGAGAAAGGGCTAATGAGTAATATCATAGTGTCCTACCAATGTCTTGAAACACTAGCCTATCTTCCTGCAGGATTAGTGAAGTCTACCTCCTGAGGCTGAGGGAGGGAAGAGCAAAATGCAAACAGGGCAAGAAAATAGCTCTGCATTAACAGTGTCTAGTGGCTGGCTGGGAAGCAGCTACCACTGAATGATGTCATGAGTATTTCCAGCACTAGTCAGGTCCTGAATGGGAGAAGGAGGAAAGTGAAGAGGACAACACCTCTGCTGGTCTGATGGCCACCATTTGGCCCCCTCCCACCTTGCCCATTCAGGACTCCAAATTCCCACCTCGGAAGCCTTGAGGGGCTCGGTGGCCTTTCTGGGGGGGAGGGGTGTCCCTGCATTGTCCTGAGGCTCAGCCACTTCCAGGGGCAGCTACAGCTGCATGTAGCCCTGCATTTGCACCTGGAAGTCAGGCTGCTGGATTAGAGAGGGAGAAACAATGCATGAGGCCCTTGACTGCCAACTAGGTGCCCTAGAAACGGGTCTGGCCAGGGTGGAGTATGCTCCACGGTACAAATTATAACCCCTTAAGCATGCTGGCCTTCTGGCGGCAGACTACTTGCAGGACCTTTAATCTGCCCTACTTCCTGATATAGTACCTGGAGCTCTTGAGCGGGGTGTCCCTGCCCATACTGATCCTTTCCATGTCCCTCACTGTTTGATGCTTTTCTCATGTTTACAGTTTTGGCTTCACCTTTGTTGTCCTTGTAGCAGGGGCGTAGCTACATGGGGCCACGGGGGCCTGGGCCCCCGTAGATTTGGCTCTGGACCCCCTGCCGACGACCCTCTCGACCCCCCCCTCCCGCCGCCAACCCGCCATCGCCGTCTGCTACCTTTGGCAATGGCGGGGGGTGTCGGCGGCACCGGGGGGGGGGGGCTAAAATGTGCACCCTCACCTCGGGCTCTGGACCCCCCTCCTGCTGAAGTCTGGCTATGCCCCTGCCTTGCAGGTATTGTATTTTGGCCTCTTTCTTCATCCTAGGTTTATACTGCTATGTTTTGCTTTCTAATCCCAAACTCCTCTATGGAATGATGCAAAAACTTGATTATGTATTCGTGTTAACACTATTTTAATGTTAATGAGTTTTTTTTCATGCATTTTCATGCAATGCAGCTCATTCACACTTTAGGAACATATTGGTCAACATGAGCTACAGTTAAGACTTGTTATTTTACCACTAACTCCTGCTATTTTAGCACAGATCCAAGTTTTAGCAATGAGACCTAGGGGCCCTTTTATTAAAGCTTAGCACACACTAACAGACATTAGCCATGTGGCCCATAGGTATAAAATAGGACCATAGCATTAGCATGTGCTAATGCCCATTAGTTAGTAAACTTTAGTAAAAGAGCCTCCTACTTACTAATAACTGGGGTTAACAGTAAAACAACATGTCTTAACGGGAGCATACATTGTTAACTACCTTTTTTAATAGGAGAAATATGTGTCAACAAGTACACTAGCAGGCTTATTTTCAAAGAGAAGGGCGCCCATCTTTCAACATAAATCGAGAGATTGGGCGTCCTTCTCCCAGGGTTGCCCAAATCAGCATAATCGAAAGCTGATTTTGGGCATCCTCAACTGCTTTCTGTTGCGGGGACGACCAAGTTCATGGGGGCGTGTCAGAAGCATAGTGAAGGCGGAACTGGGGTGTGCCTAACACATGGGCGTCCTCGACCGATAATGGAAAAAGAAGGGCCGTCCCTGACGAGCACTTGGCCAACTTTACTTGGTCCATTTTTTCTTACGACCAAGCCTCAAAAAGGTGCCGAACTGACCAGATGACCACCGGAGGGAATCGGGGATGACCACCCTTACTCCCCCAGTAGTCACTAACCCCCTCCCACCCTAAAAAAAAAACTTTAAAAATATTTTTTGCCAGCCTCAAATGTCATACTCAGGTCCATGATGGCAGTATGCAGGTTCCTGGAGCAGTGGGTGCAGTGCACTTCAGGCAGGCAGACCCAGGCCCACCCCCGCCCCTACCTGTTATGCTTGTGGTGGTAAATGTGAGCCCTCCAAAACCCACCAGAAAAGCACTGTACCCCACATGTAGGTGCCCCCCTTCATCCCTAACGGCTATGGTAGTGGTGTACAGTTGTGGGGAGTGGGTTTTTGGTGGCTCAGCACACAAGGTAAGGGAGCTATACACCTGGGAGCTTTTTCTGAAGTCCACTGCAGTGCCCCCTAAGGTGCCCGGTTGGTGTCCTGGCATGTCAGGCAGACCAGTACACTACGAATACTGGCTCCTCCCACGACCAAATGGCTTGGATTTGGTCATTTCTGAAATGGGCATCCTTGGTTTCCATTATCGCCGAAAATTGTGGACGACCATCTTTAGGGATGACCATCTCTAAGGTTGACCTAAATGTGAGATTTGGGCGTCCCCAATCGTATTATCGAAATGAAAGATGGCCGCCCATCTTTTTTCGATAATAAGGGGTTCCAAGTCCCTTCGCGGGGATGTCTTGCGAGGATGTCCTCAGGAAGACTTGGGCGCCCCATTCGATTATGCCCCTCCAAGTCTACCACAGATTAACTGGTGTTAATGCATCTTTTCCATAACTTTGTCAATTCCCAAAATGGACTCCAATGGAGAAGAGACTATAGTTAGGTGTTTGTTTTCATTTTATAGGTGCATACTCTATATGTGAGCTTTCATAAACTAGAGTTTAAGGCTCTTCATGATTCAGTTCATTATGACATACTTTTTTTTCTGCTACCAAATAAAAATTTCTACCTTTATTTCCTTTTTCCTGATTGAGTTCCTGTCAGTAAGTCTACATAGGTATCTTTTGAACGCAATTAAATAAAGAAGTATAGTAAAGAAAGCGTAAAGGGGCATTTATTTACAATGATACAGGAACTGTCAATGACATATCTCCTGTCATTGCTTGTCATTATCAAACAAAATTGGGGAGAAAAAACCCCCACATCATTTGCTAATAATGGTGTATACTCAAGAGAATGTGCACTATTTGCTAAGAGGGTGCCCATTATGCACATGCGAACTATCAGAAAGAGTGCACACGCAGGGGTCCTTATATTAAGCCACGGTAAAAGGTGGCTTGCGGTACTGTAGGTGCGGGTTTTGGGCACGCGGAGAAATATTTTTAAGCACACGTAAAAAAATGCCTTTTTAAAATTTTTGCCAAAAATGGACGTGCGGCAAATCGAAATTGCCACGCGTACATTTTGGGTGTCTGACCTTACTGCCAGACATAGACCTAGCGGTAAAGAATCTGTGCAGTAATGACCTACGCGCGTCCACTACGCACATCTGAAAATTATTTTCAGATGCGTGTAACGGACGCACGCCAAAAATGAAATTACTGCAAAAGGCATGCAGTAGTCTGGTGGTAAGTACGTTTTGGTGCACATTGGATGCGCGTAGAGCCTACTGCGGCTTTGTAAAAGGGGCCCTCGATGACTTTGGTCCCATGATGAAAAATGGCCAAATGCAAATGAATAAAATGAACATTTCTGGAAACTATTCTTGAGAGAGTATTTTATTGGAGAACTGAACAGTTTCTCTTCCTCTTTATTATTCCTCTATTCAATATACATTAACTACATAGGAAATTACATGAAATGAAAATTTTCTGCCTGCCCATCCCTATACTTAATTCGTTGCCCATACATCATGACATCATAGCATGAATATTCTGATTGATCTTCCTCCACCCAAGTCAGGATGTTGGTGACATCAGGACAGGGAATCAGAGGATCAGGAAAATGATAATGAGGATCATACATAATGTACGGAAGCTGATAATGAACTGGGCAATTCCAAACAGAAGTTTTCCTAAAATACTCATGTACGGAGATACACAAGTCCCCTAATTGTGTTTCTTACCTACAGAGTGGAAACATTTTTCTAAAAGCTGAAGACAATAAATAAATAGTGCTGGGAATATTTCTAAGTTTAGAGTTTGGATGCATCAAATATTGAGTGAAAATCTCAGTATTTTCCTTTTTGGTAATCTCATAGGCTGTAGTTATAGGTACTAGCTCCATTTGCAGCAAACACTATTCCCCCCCCCCCCCCTGTTTAAAAAAGCCATGCTAGCAGCTGCCACTTGGCATTGCTGACACAGCCCATTCAAAAAAATGGGCTGTGTTGGCAATACCGCACCGCCAGTCGCTAGCACGGCTTTGTAAACAGGGCCCCATGTTTCATTTATGAGTTTTACACATAGTTGCTCTGACTATATTGTACACGGACCCCTGCTGGTATAGCTGTTGCCTTAAGGCAGGGTTTTCAAGCTGAGGGGCTCTTTACAAAGGCGTGCTGAAAAACAGCCTGCGGTAGTGTAGACGGTGTTGTTGGGTGCGCACAGAATCATTTTTCAGCGCACCTGAAAAAATGCCTTTTTAAAAAATTTTGTCAAAAACGGACACGTGGCAAAATGAAAATTGCCATGTGTCCATTTTGGGTCTGAGAACCTTACCGCCAGCCATTGACCTAGTGGTAAAGAATCGTGGGCGGTAATGACCTACGCTTGTCAAATGTAACTTGGCGCGTGTCTGTTACGCACGCCAGAAAATTAAAAAATATATTTTTCAGATGCGTATAGCAGATGTGCGCCAATATTGAAATGACCGCAAGGGCGGTAACTCCAATTTGGCGCATGTTTGGCATGCGTAGGCACCTAAGTCCTTGAGATCCCAACCCAGCCTGGTTTTCGGGATTTCTACAATGAATATCTATGAGATCTATTACATGCAAGGGAAACAGTGAATGCATGTAGAGATCATACATATTCATTGCAGAAATCCTGAAAACCAGACTGGGTTGTGGACCTCGAAGACTGGATTTGAGGACAAATGCCTTAAGGCTATTTAGAATTCAGGAAGCTCATTCATATTTCAGTTGTGTCTGACTTACTTTAACTTAGATAATTAATACAGAGTTATTGCACTACAGCAGATTTCATACCCAATAATGGTGGTAATCTACGTTGTTATTGCCAGAGGTATTAGTAGCAAGGACTGCATAAATAAATGCATGATAGCTAACACATAAGCCCCCAGAATAATGGCATGATGGTTAATGAGATGAACAATACAGTGTGTTTGACAACTGTTAGCATCCTCCAGTTTTTCATTTACAGTATGCAGGTCAGAAAGACACATTTTACTGTATGTTAAACTAGGTAGGCATCGTTTCGGTCAACATAAAGTTCAGCAAAATCTTTTTCTTTTTATTTTCACAGAAATCTGCAGCATGAACATAAGTTCTCAGACATCACAATGGGCTTTTTATGTTGTGCTGCCTAGTTTTATAAGAGCGAGGTTTAATCAAGCTGAAAAATGTTGCTGCCTCTTTTTTTTTTCCTTTGATAACAGCACTATGCTGGATCTTTCAAAATGGGGCTAAAGCTCATGCTTTTCATTTAGTAGAGAGTTAGATCATTATAAACAGGTAAGCCGTTCATGGAGCAGAAAAACATATATATCAAATATGAAAGGTACAAATTGTCAGGCAAGGATTTTGCACTTACCCTGCATTTAATGGAGGTTGTGTCTTGTAAAAGAGCTTTTAGCTTTATTTTGTTCACTGTGGCATCTGTTCTGAAAAAATCCAGAGCTGTATAACTGACTGAATGAGTGGAGATATTTGACCAACAGCAATTCATCTTATTCTACAAAAAAATAAAAAAATTAAAAAATACCTAAACCTGTTCAGGGGACAGTCTGCTTTTGCCTGTAGAGGGAAGGTGACCATCGGCATTTCATTTATATTAACAATTCTGTCCTTTGCCATGGCCAAAACATCAATTCGACAACCCCCCTAGGAGCTATGATCTAATCATTAAAGTATTTCAGAAAAAATACTTCACTCTTATCTGTGGTTGACATCAGGTTCCATGCAACTTCAAATAAGTCAGCTGGAGACCTAAAATCTTCTTCTATGTTTCCTCTTCATCTTTCATGTCTCTTCCTATATTCTTCCTCCTGCATTGCCTTCTCTCCCCTTTTCTTTGTCACATTTTTTAATATCATTTTGTTATGTGATACTACCACCCTGGATAAAGTAGTGTGCTTGCTGTGTTAGTCCACTGAAATACACAGAAATAAAGGTTAATAAGTAAACTTTTGTTCATTCTAACCTGAAGAGATTTATATCCTGATATCTATTCAAAAGGTGATTTTAGAAGTCTTGTGTGCATTTCCACATGTAAATAATGAGCTTGCATGTATAAATTGCCTTACTCATTAAGATTATGTCCCCAACTTTTGTGAATTGCCCCCTATTTTAACTAGCCCAACTTCATGTAGGACAGATTTCCTGTCCACATTCACTTTCTTACCCCTTCACTGTGGTCTTATTCCAATGTTGTCACATGTCTTTTCAAATCTCCCTCTTTGCCATACTTCTTTACTAGCCAGGCCACAGTAGCATAATGATCAGCATTAAAGAGAAATATTAATGGTCCCCACGGAGACTTCAACCACCTGTGCACATCAGGGCTGTGCTACGTCCTGTCCCCTAGGTAATAGGAAGTGTGCATCAGGGAATGGGACACTGGCAGAGCCCACTACATGCAAGCGCTGGAAGTCTTTGAAGGGTACATTAATTGATGCTGTTGTTCATGCTACTGCAGCATGGCTAGATAAAGAAGCACCACAGGAGGTGGTGGTGGTGGTAGCAGAAACAAGGAAGAAGAGAAGGGGAAAGGAGAAAAGGACAGAGTGTGGTAAAGCAGTTGCGTTCCTAGGGTGGCTGACACCCAGGGTGGATCGCCGATGCACCCCCCCCCCCCACGGGTACAGCGCGACACCCCCCCTCCCGGTGAAAGGACACCCCCCCCCGGATGCATTTTTACCTGCTTGGGGGGTGCGCGCGCCCTGTTGGCTTCGCTCGTTCCATGCTCCCTCTGCCCGGAACAGGAAGTAACCTGTTCCGGGGCAGAGGGAGCATGGAACGAGCGAAGCCGACAGGCGCGCGGGCCCCCCCCCCAGCTGCGTGCACCCAGGGCGGACCGCCCCCACTGACCCCCCTTGGTACGCCACTGTGGTAAAGTGACCTGCAGTTGGCTACAGGACCTCACAGACACAAACAGATTGCAGTGTAAAGTCAAAGGGAAGGCTTTATTGGTGAACAAGTAATCAAAGCAATACAGTTTGTTCTCCTGTCACAGACTCAGTTCAACCGATGGGCAGGAACCACAATAACATTTCTCCCTTCTCTCCACAGCAGTTCTACCTTCTTCAGCACAGTTCCAGTTACTCACACACAAATCCAGGCCTTGTTCCAACTAGAACACTCAGGATCTGGGCCTTCACAGATAATAAAGGCACTCTTTTACCTTTGCAGTATTCTGCTCCTTCTCATGTAATCCCTGGGCATCTAGAGGATGCAAACATCTGGGCTAGGGCTACTCCTTACTTCCCTGGGACTCTCCCACAGGTACTGCAGCCCAGCCAACACTTTAGGGAGAAGGATTTCCTTCACTTCGAGCCTCCCTCCAGGAGATCTCTGCATTAAGGATTCTTTCCTGGAGACCTCTTGTCTCGGGGCCTCCCTGATCCACTCTGATCCAGGAGGTAGGCTCTCCACAAAGTGGACGAACACTAAATCCCATGAGGTAAAAGATACACAAAACAAAGTGGGAAGTGGACCAATGACTTCAGGACATAGAGACTATGGTGATATATAAAGAGCAAACTTTATTGTAGACTCGACACAGTACTGTGTTTCGGCCACAGGCCTGCCTCAGGAGTCTTGGATGGTGTTATAAATGCTTTAATGCTATTCTTCTTATGCGATACACAAAGAAAGTATCCAAAAACTTGAAGATCTCAACAGGGACCTCCACAAATCGTTAAGCTGGAATGTAGCCGAACGACAACGGCCTGTTTCTTCAAAATCGATTTTGCAGCAGTGATCCCCGATGCTCCGTTTCAACTCTGGAGCCATCAGGTAAATGTGGAGCGTCGCACATGCGCCGATGTCATCAATGATGTCATTGCATCTTCAGACATCGCGGATGCAATGCAGTGCTCCCCGGCACCCAGGACACCATCCTGCAGCTAAAACCAGCCGCTTTCTATTCTCTGGTGGCCCGGAACCATGTGAATCACAGCGAAAACGCAATCTCACAACGGACCCGCCCTTACCAGGAAATGCACCCCAGAGCTCCCAGGGGCCAGATAATTAAATAAAATAATTTTTTTTTCAACTGGTTACATAAATATGGCAGCTACTCTAGATTTAGGTGTGGTATGTAGAATACGCTTAGTTGATATCCCAGCGCCTAAAACTACGCGCCTTCATTTACACTAACGAAAACATGGCATAATCCCTGTGCATAGATTTGCACATACTGGGCCATATTCTATAACTACATGTGTAAGTTTGAAATGCCCATGAAATGTCCATTTCCCCACCTATAACTATGCTCCTTTTGAAATGCGTGTATTAGAATTTAGGCGCTGTTTGTTACAGATATCGCTTAGCTAGTTGTGTGCACAAATTCTAGCTATTGCCAATTAGTGCTCATTATTGCTTGCTAGAGTGCTGTTATCAATGCTGATTAACTTGACAAGCCTATTGAGTTACGTGCATTGTTATGGAATATGTTTAGATTTTAGCACAGAATGCTAGACGCGCTATTTAAAATCCAGCATTATGTGCATAGTTATAGAAAACTGGTTAGCATGTCTAACTTGGGCGCCAGCATTTACACCAGGTTTCAGCAGCTGTAAGTCTAGTGCCCAAAGTTAGGTATAGGAATTAGAGCTACCCCCCTTTTCTATAAGGGCACACACAGTTTATAGCATAGTGCTGAGCACCCATTTTTGAATGCTATTTATAGAATCCCCCCCAATAAAATGTATTAAATTAGTCCAATAAACAAGTTATCTTACTTTCCTTTTTTTTTTTTTGCTTTATTTCTGTTTATTACCTTCTCAAGTTTAAACTGCTTAAATTAATATATATGAAGTTCTTCAGTTCCTTATAATGAGCCCTGGAAAACACAAATTTAGAAAAGGGTCACATTGTACAGAAAATAAACGAGATGAAATTTTTTTAAGTGTTGAAATGTTTAAAGTAAATACATATCTGAAGTGTTGCCTTGCTATTTGGAACTAATACCTAAAAGAGAAATGTTCTGTTGTGAATTAGGAATTGGTTATTAGACAGGAAACAGAGGTAGGTTAAATGGCCATTTTTCTCAATGGAGGAGGGTGAATAGTTGAGTGCTGCAGGGATCTGTACTGGGATTGGAGCTATTTAACATATGTATAAATGATCTGGAAATTGGAATGACAAGTGAGTCAGAGACACAGCGCTTAGCAGTGCATCTTTCCTGTGCTGGTCCTTTCTGGATGCAGGGTGTGGGAGCAAGCTCCTCCCACTCTATTTCTATCGCAGACGCTGCAGAATATTTAAAATCTGTCCTGAGGATCCAAGATGGCTGCACGTACCTGAGGTGCTGCAGACTTCTCTCTGATTTGCTTCTAAATAATGCCTAAACGAAGGGGTAAAGCTATGATTCGAGCCTCCCTGTGACTTGAACCCCCTGTTGTCAGTCCAATGAATCAGCATTTGAGGAGCGCTGGGCTGGTGGAGAGGTCGAGAGGCAGCCTGTTCGAGACACCGGCTGTGAGAGAGGATTTAGTAGCATCTCAAAGGATGGAAACATCATTAAGCCCTGACTGAAGATCCTCTCCCCCGCAGCCGCAAGGAGCAAGTTCTCCGCTTGTTGAGTCAGCAGCGTCCCAAATAGAAAGTATGTGAAGCGCTGCTTTGAGTGAGGCTCAGTCACATCAGCAGGAGACAGAGGGAGGTAGTTTGGAAGTATTCCCCCGGGAAAACAACCTTGCAGCAAGTTCCATATCGTGAGGGACTAAGGAGCTGCCAAATTGGAGTTGGAAGGTGTTTTACCTGAGCTTATGTCAGCTATGCCCAGGGCTTTTTTTGCAGGGGTACTTGGGGGTAATGAGTACTGGCACCTTTTCCATTGTTTGCTAAAATTGACACAAGGACCCCAGTTTTAATGAAAGAGCTCAGGCTCTACACACCAATTCTGCCTTGTCATAGGTTCTGTGATTGGTTGCAGGGGCCTGGCTATTGTGGGGTGGATCCCTCAGTGATCACCCCACACTTGAAGGGTGGCCTAGCATTTCAGTACCAGCACCTTTTTTGCTAGAAAAGATGCACTGGTTATGCCTGTTCCTGAGTTTCTGCAAAAGAAGTCCACTGAGATAACATTAGATTCTTTGTGGCTATTGATTTCGGACTTGGGTAAGGGACTTTCCACAAACTCATGCTCTTACACAGAAGCTTGCTCAGGTAGAATTGAAAGCAGAAAAAAATGAAACAGAAGTGAAGGTGGTGTCTTCTCAAGTGGAACAAACCAGTAGGGAGTTTTCTAGGGTTAAAAATTAACAATATTACCCTTAAGTACTATTTCGCTTGGGTGAGTTAACACTCTGAGAATCTCTCCTTCACTTATAAAAAACATTTTATTTCCATATTTTGGATTTTTGGTTTATATTCTTCAAAATCAGTCTTCTCATAGTTCTCTTTAAGTTAGTACTCTGGTTTGCATTTTATTGTAATAATCTCTACCAGAGAGATAGTTGGGAATTACATTGAGTATTTCTAGATAAGCAGCATAAAATGTATTGTACTGTTTTGGGATCTTGCCAGGTACTTGTAACCTGGATTGGCCACCTTTGGAAACTAGATACTGAGCTTGATATATCTTCGGTCTGTCCCAGTATGGCAATACTTATGTACTTATGAGTTTATAGAAGGAATACTATACAACTTGTGATATCCGGGGATGAAAAGTGAGCTTAGAGTCCAGAATGACACGTAGTATATGGGTAGTCTGCACTTGTGGGATGAGAATGCTGTCTAAGAGAATGGGGAAAGGGAGAGTTAGTTGAGGCTGATCTGAGAAAAAGAGCAGTTTAGATTTATGAGGGGTTAGGAGAAGCTTGTTTAAATGAGCTGAAGTTAAGTATTAATGTCAGAAATTTCCTGCTGCTGAAAGGAGCAGAAGGGATCTGGATATCATTGGCAAATACAAACATATTCAGGCCAAGACTCTGTGTTAATGATAGAAGAGGTAAAAGGAAGATCTTGAAATATGTTGGAGAAAGTATTGAGCCTTGGGCGACTCCCGAAGTAATTGTAAATGGTTCAGAGGTGGTATTATTAGAATGGACTACGCAGCATCTATTGTCAAGATATGAGGTAAACCAGTCTAGTGATGGCCCAGACACTCCTATGTCATAAAGTCATCTGAGAAGGAGGGGTTAATCTATAAGATTGAAAGCAGATAAAAGATCTAAGGATATCAGAAGAACTGGTTTGGACTTCTAGGTGTGTGTGAATTAGAATGGTGATACCTAGCAATGCTGTTTCCATTCTATGATGGCGAAGGAAAATTGTCTGGTTCGGGTGCAGAGTTCTGGTGTTTGCAATAAAGTCTGAAAAATTTGATAGAAAGGGAACATTTGCGATTGGGTGGTAGTTTGAAGGATCTGAAAGTGATCCTTTCTGGTCTTTTGAACGTTTTGAAGCCATCATAAATCCGAAAAAAACATGATTGTAGGGAACACAATGATCTACCATGGGAGTATTATCAGTTCTTGTATTCAGTCTACTGCGATGTTCTATGAATCATGTGCAAATCATACCATAGGGGCATGTGACAACGTACACTACAAATGTAGATTCACATGTAGTGGTAGCATACAATCTGTAAGAGTTTCCAGTTAAGAGATTCACCCAATTATTGCAAGTAAGCAAGGGATTTCACATGCTGCAATGACCACAAGCTTTATAGACACCCTGTTGACTAGGTATGTGCCAATTAATGCATATAAAATCTATTTTATCAAATCCTTGGAAATTGTCCTATGTGTAACCATTGAAAAAATTAATTCTTTATTCTTACTATATGAATAAAGAGGGGCATTTTTGAAAGAACGTCCAAGTCAGATTTTGGAGGTCCTGCTCATAACATCCAAAAAAAACCATCCATCTCATAGCCATTTTTGAACAGAAAAGATGTCCAAATTTCTTGCTCAAAAATACATGAGAAGGATGTCCTTACGCTGAAGACATCCATCCTGAACAACCGTTCTACAAACTGAAACATTTAAATTACAAATGGGGGGAGGGAGGAAGGGAGGGGACAAGGCACAGGGACATCTGTCTGGCAGCATTCTGATTAAAAGCGTCACACAGATATCTTTGCAGAACAGAAAAGTAACTTAGTGGTTAGTGCAGTGGACTGCAAATCAAGGGACACAGGTTCAAATCCTACTGTAACTTTTTTTTTTTTTTTGTAAATGTGATTCCTCCTGGAACAGAAAATACCTGCTGTACTTGAATATACACCACTTCAATAGCCTTCTGGTTTGCAGGTGTCCTGGAGGGAGCCCCAGAAAAAAAAACATTACTAGAGTTACAATGGGCTCTGAACCTTTATCCCTTGGTTTACAGTCTACCTCACTAACGACTAGGCTACTTCTCTAAACTACTTGCTGCTTTGTTCAGAATGGCTATAGTACCTGTAGCTCACATAAAGCCTGGTTTTCCTTTATGGTTTCACTTTCAGGGGAGAGAATGGGGGGCAGTAATCACTGGAGGATTAAGGAAGTGTCATGCCTTAATTCCTCCAGTGGTCAGCTGCTTAATCAGAGCACCTTTCTGTAAGTTGGATATGACTAAAAACAGGTCTAGATAAAAATGCCCATCTTTTTAGACAGAGATGTTTATTCCCGTTGAAATCACTGTTGGACGTCCTACTTTTGGGCCCTCCCTAGTCCTACCCAAAACAAGCTCCCTTGCTATTTGAACAAAGTACAAAGTGAAACATTCAAATTCTGACTTTCCAAAATCAAATTTGGACATTTTTAGCAGATGGACATGGATTGTACTCCGCATAGAACTTCTGTGAGGTATTTGCAGAATATGAGAATAAGTTGTTATGTTATGTTTTGAGGCATTCATCTACTTTGAAAATGAGCATCAAAGTGTTTCTGAATAATTTTAGAAATAGCTATAACTGGGAGATGACTTGAGCAAGTTGGAGCGAGCAGACTGGCAACAGGTATCAATCAGGGAGCTGGTAGGAGACAAGAAGAGAGTTCTCGGGATACCATGTGCATGATGGTAAGCTACTCACCTAACCGTGACATCATCAGCTGACATCTATATACCTAGTCTCCCTGCATTGTGGATTGTAGCTGATGTGGGTGAGTAGGAGCAAGCAGAGACAGATGGAGAGCTCTTGGGACACTATCCACATGGTAATAAGCCACACCCCTATCTATGACATCATCATCTGTCATCTATATACCTAGTCTTCCTGTGTCGCAGCCATAGGCACATGACCTAAGGGGTACAAGACCAAAAGGGGTTGTGCCCTATAGTGTCTCTTAGGTGCCACTTTGGTGAGCCTATGGTGAAAATAAAAGCAGCCACTACTCCATCCACCACAGTAACTGGTTCTATGGATGAATATTTAACTACTTCTGCACTTCTCAGGCAAATTCTTCACCCCAGTCAGCTTCCAGTTTGAGGGCATCATTTAACCTCATTGAGAGGATCATTCTCTCCAGTACAGTACATGGAAGGTCTAGTTTGGAATTGTTACCTTCATAGTTACAAGATGATACATCTTCTGCTGTGTCCTCTCAAGAGACTGGCCATTTTATTGTTACTAAACCAATTTCTCTATTAATGGACACCTTAAAGGATATTTTGACTGCTATCTAATAATCATATTTTGCTAAAAGGTGCAGCCAAACAGGCTAGCAATTTAACAAGATTGAAGAAACGTGATCTTTTTTCCTTTTAGCTGAGCTTTATGAAATCCTTAAGTGCAGCACAGGTTAAGGATAATTTAGGTCATCATAAAAGTCAGGAATATTTGGAGAATTTTCTAAGAAATTTTCCAAAAGCCCATCTTATTTCATCTCTGATATTGTTTAAAAATTACCTTAAGGAAATTTTAGAAATGCCAGATTGGATAACATTTTGATATCTAAATTGTTTTATATTTTTTCATCTACTGTTTCAACTGAAGGGCAGGCTGTTTTAGATCCAACAATTGTAAGTTTAACTCAATTTCTTGAAGCCTCTCAAGATATTATTTCTGCTTGGGCAACTCTTGTTGTTACTTTTATGACAGAAATGGATAAACTATCTGTGCTTAAGGTATATTTTCCTTTAAAAAAACGTAAAAAAAAAGATCTGGCTGTGATCAGAAGATCATTATAGGGGTCTTTTGCTAAGCTACGGTAGTGTTTTTAGCTGGTACAAATCAGCTGGTGGTAAACGCTGAGATGTCCATTATATTCCTATGGACATACCCACGTTTACTGCCAGTTGATTTCTACCATGAGCTAAAAACACTGCCATGGCTTTCTAAAAGACCCCCTATATTTCCTCATGTCTCAAGAAGTACCCAGCTGAGAAGAAGGCAATTTCTTCAGCTTAAACCAAAAGTCTTACCTCTTGATGCTACATTTTTCATTGTGATGTTTAATTATGTGTGAAGAAGTTAAATATGTTTATCCTGATCCTTCTCAGCTGGAAGCTTTTCTGATGAACAAATAGTTATTGCTTTTTTGATTTAGGTGGGTCAAAAAAGGGGGGTCTAAACACTCTGTTATTGTTAATTCAAGCTCATTTTGCTGTGTCTTGTAAAGTAGTAAGGTGAGATAATGCCTATTTTCCTTTTTTTTTTCCAATTATGTGTCAATAATTTTTTATTAATGTATAATGTGTTTGCTAGATAATACTTTCAAAAATTAATAAAAATAAAGTTAAAAAGGAAATAGCTATAAATTTGAACATTTTGAAATATGAAAAGTATGAATTCATTTCTTTACAAAAGAGATAATTAGATGAGCATTTTGACATCACCAAAAAACCTTGGAATGGAATTGTTTCATTAGCACTGATTTATTATTCTTTTTAGACCTGCTGTCTTACATAACTAGGAAACAGCTATGTTAACCATGTTAAGAGGAAATAGTAGATCCCAAAAAGAATGGCTAATATTGTTCACATTTATATCTTCAATAGAACCCTGGCAGTGGAGGAGTGGCCTAGTGGTTAGGGTGGTGGACTTTGGTCCTGGGGAACTGAGGAACTGCGTTCAATTCCCTGCACAGGCAGCTCCTAGTGACTCTGGGCAAATCACTTAACCCTCCATTGCCCCATGTAAGCCGCATTGAGCCTGCCATGAGTGGGAAAGCGCGGGGTACAAATATTAAAAAAAAACCCAAAAGTGAACTACAGATGATCCTTATACAAACATAAAAGGAAGAAAAGACCTCCGACTTTGCAAAGAATTCCTACCAGCTCTGTCAATTGACAGGTTCAGATAATTAACTTTCAGTGACTGCTATAATCATTGGTCAAAACCTCCTCCCTATCAACTATGCAGATACTTATCATTAGCAATATGAATTTAAAACTGCAGCAACTATATACATGCAAATACTACAATAATAGTGATTGGGCGATTAACCTGTTGGCATCTTACTTAAGAGTTGGTGCCATTTTAATGGTAGAGCTGCTGATCAGATGAATATGCAGACACACCTTTCAGTAAGTTTTTTCCTTCTACGCTCTCCACATTTTATGGGTGCTCGAGTGCTCTCAAAATTTCTTCTTTTTGCAGAATTAGTTGACGCAAGCTGCAAATGTAGAATATCATTTGCCAGTGATATTGCAGAATTCATGAAACCCCTGTCAAAGCTGTAGTGAAACAGTGACTTCGCTGGGTTTCTTTCAGCATAAAATAAGTGTTGGGCATAAGTTGAAAAATTATAAAGTTAAGATTAGTCAATACTGGAGGGTTTTCTGACCGCTTATAATTATTTATACAACTCATGTCCTAAGTGTTAAGCATTCAAACAGGGTGTATGAGGTCTTTCCCTCCAGTTCCAAGCTGGTTAGGTAAGCAGTGGGTTCTATTCCGGGCTTTGTGTGTTTTTATGGAGTCCTTAGTCATGAGAACCTGTTTTATACATCTCTGTTGAGGTTACAAATGTAAAAAGGCCTTGATATGCAAAAAATATTTTATAAAATTGCCCCCTATTTGCACAGTATATTTTACTGAAAAATAAATAAACATTTTGTAATGAAACTTTGATTACAAATATTGATACTAGAGCTAAAATCTTAATAGAGTTATATTAAAAGTACATGTTCATGTTGAGTAGCATTTTAGAAATGATGTACAAATCGGAACTGCTATGTCTCAAGTTCCGCTAGTATTTCAGAATAGAATCTGTCGATGTAGAGCCTATTCTAACATTCATAGAGAAAAGGGCATTTATGCATTAGTTATGTGTAGCAGGAGCAGTGGCGTACCAAGGGGGGGGCGGTCAGCCCCGGGTGTCAGCGGGTGGGGGGTGCTCCGCGAGAGCCGACAGTTTTTTTTTTTAAAATCCTTGCAGCGATCGCCGATGCAGGCAGCGCCTCACGTCTGCCCTGCATGAACTGAAAAGAGGAAATCGCTTTGCTGACGTCGGGCCTTCCCTCGCTTGTTGTCCCACCCTCGAGGAAATAGGAAGTTACCTCAAAAGAGGGCGGGACAACAAGCGAGGGAAGGCCCGACGTCAGCAAAGCGATTTCCTCTTTTCAGTTCATGCAGGGCAGATGCGAGGCGCTGCCTGCATCGCTGCACGGATTAAAAAAAAAAAAAAAGCAGTGTGGTGGCTTTAGGGTGAAGAGGGCTCAGGCCTCTCGACGGAGGGGGGGCTCAGAGGGGAGAAGGGGATTGGTGAGGGTGCTCAGAGGGAAGAAGGGGATTGGGGAGGGTAGGGGTGCTCAGAGGGGAGAAGGGGATTGGGGAGGGTGGGAGTGCTCATAGGGGAGAAGGGGATTGGGGAGGGTGGGGGTGCTCATTGGAGAGAAGGGGATTGGGGAGGGTGGGAGTGCTCATAGGGGAGAAGGGGATTGGGGATGGTGGGGGTGCTCAGAGGGGAGAAGGGGATTGGGGAGGCTGGGAGTGCTCATAGGGGAGAAGGGGATTGGGGATGGTGGGGGTGCTCAGAGGGGAGAAGGGGATTGGGGAGGGTGGGAGTGCTCATAGGGAGAAGGGGAGGGTGGGAGTGCTCATAGGGGAGAAGGAGATTGGGGAGGGTGCTCATAGGGGAGAAGGGGATTGGGGAGGGTGGGGGTGCTCATAGGGGAGAAGGGGATTGGGGAGGGTCCCTAGAGGGGAGAAGGGGATTGGGGAGCTCAGAGGGGAGAAGGGGATTGGGGAGGGTGAGGGTGCTCAGAGGGAAGAAGGGGATATGGGGATTGTCTATTAGATTGTAAGCTCTTTGAGCAGGGACTGTCTTTCTTCTATGTTTGTGCAGCGCTGCATATGCTTTGTAGTGCTATAGAAATGCTAAATAGTAGTAGTAGTAGAAGGGGATTGGGGAGGGGAGTGCTCAGATGGGAGAAGGGGTCTGGGGGTCTGACAAGGGGGCAGGAGGGAAAATGGGTCCATGCCTAGGGCAGGTGGGAGAATGGGTCTGGGGCTGAAAAGGGGGGGGATGCAAGGCATGTGGTGGATGAAGGGGGCTGGAACTGGGGGCTGAAAAGGAAGGTATTTGGGATAAGGGGGCTAGTACTGGAACTGGGGGCTGAAACGGGGCAGGGGCTGAAACTGGGGGCTTTAAAGGGGACAGGGAGAACTGGCTGGGGCTGAAGCTCGGGACTGATGGGAGAAAAGGGCTGGGGACTGGTGAGATAGTGGGGCTGAAAAGGGGGGCAGGTGGGAGATGTGGGCTGGGGCTGGAACTTGGGGCAGGTGGAATAAGGGGGCTGAAAAGAGGGGGCAGAGAGAGAGAGAGGGGACAGACCCTGGATGGAAGTGGGGAGCGTGAGGGAGGGCAGACCTTGGATGGATGGGAGAGGGAGGGCAGACGGATTGAAGGGGCAGAGAGAAAGGGCAGATGGTGGGTGGAAGGGGGAGAGAGAAAGAGGGCAGACTGGGGTAAATGGTGGATGGAAGGGGCAGAGATAGAGGGCAGATGTGGATGGAAGGGAGTGAGAGAGATGGCAGACTGGGGCAGATGGTGGATGGAAGGGGCAGAAATAGAGGGCAGATGTGGATGGAAGGAAGAGAGAGGGCAGACAGTGGATGGAAGGGAGTGAGAGAGAGAGAGAGGGCAGACACTGGATGGAAGGGACATTAGAGAGGGCAGACACTGGATGGCAGAGAGTGAGCGAAGACATGCTGGATGGAAGGAAGACAGTGAAAAGAAGATGAGGAAAGCAGAAACCAGAGACAACAAACTGTACATAAATATTTTAATTATTTTGCTTTAGGATATAGTATTGTAGCTGTGTTAATAAATGTTTATAAGTAGAACATGTAAATAAGGTCATCTTTTTATTGGACTAATTTTAATACATTTTGACTTAACTTTCAGAGAACAAAACCCCCTTCCTCAGGTCAGGATAGGATAATGTAACAGCACTATACTGTATTGACCTGAGGAAGGAGATTTTGGTCTCTGAAAGCTAAATGTATTAGTCCAATAAAATATTATTTGTTTTATTTCTATTTGTTAATTTGTAAAGTGGTGATTGGTACTTGTTAGGTTTTTTTTTCAAATTTACATCTGCTGTCTTTATATTTTGCACAGTACTAGGGGACATTTTCTGTTTCTGTGGTGTTGCATTGTATGCAGAGTCTGGCATCTTGGGGGTTCAGTTTAATTTTTGTCTACATAGAAAGTTTAAATATACTACTTATTCTATAGTGGATTAGGGTGTATCTGTGTTTGTGAAAAAGACATGGCTTTCAGTTGGCATTGACTGTGCAGGATTGATGATCTGTACTATTCTTTCTGTTTTCATTTTACAATAGGTGAATTGATGTTCTAGTGCTCACTGTAGTGTTTAAGATGCTTTCCTTGTGTGACTCGTAGAAATGACTGTTTATGGTATGGTAGAATTGCTCTATAGGTCCTGATGTTTTGTATTCTCGGTTATGCCTAGTACTGGATTTGGGGGGGGGGCGGTGTTAAAAAATGACCGGCCCCGGGTGTCAACTACCCTAGGTACGCCACTGAGCAGGAGTATCCATTTTAGAAACATAAACATTAGAAATATCAATCGGTCAAAACAGGTACATAAATATTTATGTTAGCCATTTTAGAAACATATTTAACTTGTATCCTGTATTCCTTGCCAATTTCGCTGGGCAGCCTCCCCTAATCCCTCCAGTGGAGCACTGCTTAATACAAGCACTTTCCTGAAACCTACACATCCTGGGTTGCAGGTGTATATCCCAGCATCCAGCTTTTTGGACACAGCAGTACACTCCCTCCTCTTCCAGCGCCGCCTTGAAAATGGCGGTGCCCAGCTCTGCCCAGTGCATCCTGTTTGACAGCCCAGACCTGTCAAACAACTGCAGGAGGTGCTCAGGCACAGTGCTCCCACACTTTTACCCTATGATCAGAGATAATAGCTTGCATAAACTTGCATGCTATTATCTCTGATCATAGGGGCAGTAAAGCCCCACGCTTTTCCAGTTCTATTTTTAGAGTGCTGTTTGGAACAGCGTGGAGATTTTGATCATCTGGGCATAACTGATTAGCACAGACTTGCCCCCTCTCAGAAAAAAATTTAAATATTTTTAGCACATGGTTTGCATGTGCACATTCAGAACTAAGCCCTTATAAGCTGTGGTAAGCACGTGCTAGTACTTACCGCAGCTTAGTAAAAGAAGCCCTTAGAACTTAACGCGGAAAAGAACAACAGTAAGCTTATAAAAAGAAAAGTTTATTTATTTAACCACTATGCTTGCTGCAGGTTGTTAAAAACTGATGCCTGATATGACCATCCATCACTTTAGTAACACCCATTCCATGGGGTATTACACTTGTTACAAACGGTATTTTTGAAAAAAAAATGTTTTGCTTTTTTTGAAAATGGCTATATTTCCTATTTGGATTTGGGACGTTTAGTGCAAAACAGCCAAAATCCAACTTAGACGTCATGTCGAAAATGGCCCTGCACATTGCTTCATGATTATTTTATTACTTATATTTGTACATTCCACCTAGAGCCCTTGCTATCCATAAAAATCTTGTCTCTGTGAACTTCTGTTTCTTCTCTTCCTCTTATTCTGTTAGTACTTTCACCTCACCGCTATCTTTTTGTAACAGTTTCATTACCGATAACACATTTATCAAGCAATTGTTTACCTATTCATTCTCATTAATATCAGAATTGGAGCTGTGTCAGCTCCTGTTTTTATTTCTCTTTGTTAAATGTTATGCAAAGTTTATAAGACTCTAGCACAGGCTCATTGCTGGCACAACAGCAGTCTGGAAACTTCTCCTGCAACCTTTGTTCTCTGCTTGGACCTCAATATTGCTTCAGATCTGTACTGGCATTTAGTTCCCTGCAACTATCCCTATGATGCACACCTGTAGACTTGAATCCGGCATGACCAGAATTTACCTGCCAGACCTACTGCGGCAGACAGCCTGAGCCTGTTTTATGACTCCTAAATGCTGCTTGATTCTGGGCCCTGATTTCTAGCTGTTCTATAGTTCTCTCCAACTTCATAATAATGTACACCCACATCTCTTCCACCAGTCAGTCTAGTTTGGCCACCAATGGCCTGATTCATATTTTATAGGGACTCAAAAGTCGTTTTCCATTGGCACCCTTGCAGCCTTAATCATTGCTAGTCCACCATTGATTGTATGACTGTAGCACAAAATAATAATTGAGCTGCCACAGATATGAATGACTAAAGTGTTGAGGGGTATTAAAGGAACAGTGTCCTAGTTATGCAACTACCATATGGAAACCTAGCATTTAGGTAATCAAATATATCAGATCCATCAGTGCCAAGGTATGGGAAGATAGAAGTTAGTAGTAAAGGTGAGAGATATTATCCACTTTTCTTTCTCTCTTGTTTGTCTTTTTATTGGCCCTCTCTCTGTTATTTTTCTCATTTCTTACTCCCCTTCTTGCTGCCCCCTTTGAATCTCTGCTTCTCTAATCTCCTTTCCCTCCCATCTCTCCCCTCTCTCTTTCATTCTATTTTCCTTTCCCTATTCCAGTCTCATTCTGATCATGACTCTCAAAGAGGCCATTGCTGCTTTTTGGTTTTTTTTCTCTTGCACAGGGCTCTTTGTTTCCTCCAAGCAGTGGAATGGGGTCTGTCAGTCACCCCAGGCCTTAGAGGAAATGGAGAGACACAAGTTGCACTTCCACTTATATATGGCAGAGTGGAAGGGAAGGGGGGTGGGAAGGAAGGGGTTCCCAGGGCTCATATATCTTTTATAATAGTTAAGCTTGTCCCAATCTGTTTTAAGCTGGGGCCCACATAACTGTATAATGCGGGCCCTGGCTGAATATCGGCCAGGACCCGCATAGGACAATCAAAATTAGCACCGGATATTCAGTGGTTCTGAAGAGTTGTTTCACAATTCACACTTGCCTGAAAAAACACGAGAGGTCAGCTGACACCATTTTAAAAAGTGGTTTCTGGGAGGCAGTAGGGTGGACAGTTCTCTCTTGCCCAAGTCTCTTCATGCCTTTTCTCAGATTAAAGTATTTTGCAGAAGATGGAAGGTATTTAGGGGCCCTTTTACAAAGGCATGGTTCATAAGTACATAAGTGTTGCAATACTGTGACAGACCAAAGGTCCATCAAGCCCAGTATCCTGTTTCCAACAGTGGTCAATCCAGGTCACAAGTACCTGACAAGATCCCATAACAGTACAATACATGTTATGATGCTTATCCTAGAAATAAGCAGTGGATTATCCCAAGTCCATTTTAATAATGGCTTATGGATATTTCTTTTATGAAGCTATCCAAACCTTTTTTAAACCCCGCTAAGCTAACTACTTTTACCACATTCTCTGGCAACGAATTCCAGAGTTTAATTACACATTGAGTGAAGAAATATTTCTCCAATTCGTTTTAAATTTACTAATATGTAGCTTCATTGCATGCCCCCTAGTCCTAGTATTTTGGAAAGAGTAAACAAGCGATTCACGTCTACCATTCCATTCCACTCATTATTTTATATACCTCTATCATATCTTCCCTCAGCTGTCTTTTCTCCAAGCTGAAGAGCCCTAGCTGTTTCAGCCTTTCCTCATAGAGAAGTCGTCTCATCCCCATTATCATTTTGTTGCCCTTCTCTGTACCTTTTCTAATTCCACTATTTCTTTTTTGAGATGTGGTACCAGAATTGCACACAGTATTCATGGTGCGGTCACACCATGGAGCGATACAAAGGCATTATAACATCCTTGTTTTTAATTTTGATTTCATTTTCTAATAATACCTAACGTTCAATTTGCTTTCTTTGCTGCTGCAGCACACTGAGCAGAGGGTTTCAAAGTACTGTCAACTATGACTCCTAGATCCTTTTCCTGATCAGTGACTCAACGCAGAACCTAGCATCACATAGCTATAGTTCAGGTTTCTCTTTCCCACATGCATCACTTTGCACTTGCTTGCATTAAATATCATCTGCCATTTGGATGCCCAGTCTCCCAATCTCGTAAGGTCATCTTGCAATTTTTCACAATCGTCTTGCAATTTAACAACTTTGAATAACTTTGTGTCATTGGAAAGTTTAATTACCTCACTAGTTTCTCCCATATCTAGATCATTTATAAATATGTTAAAAAGCGAGAGGTGTCCAAGATGGCGCTTTGAACGCATGCACCTGTAGTGGCTCCGAGTGTTTGTTGCAGACTGCTGTTTCTTCCGAGACCCACGATTCCTCGTTTTCAATGGGGAAGCGAAGGGGGAAGGTAAAGGAGGTCCCCTCGACTCCTGGACCATCGTCGGGTTTGAAACAATCTACTCTGCAATTTCCCACGGCGCTACCGGGTCCTCTCTGCACTTCGAATCCCTCTGTGAACGTCGACGTATTGACGTCGATGGGAAGCGGAGACGGGGCTTCCCTGAGCCCCGTGGAACGCAGGGCTCCACCACAGCCGGGGAGTGAGTATTTTCAGCAGCCCGAGCAGAAACGGACACCGGAGTGTTGAATCCGCAAACTGTTAGAGGGGAGGACTGTTGTCAATCGGACTGGGACACAGGACCAGGCGTTTTCGGCCGATTTGGCCCTAAAGGTACTACCACAGCATATTGTGAATAAGTTATCACGTACTGAGCCCCCGTCCCACACCTCGGTACCAGCAGGTGGAATAATTAAACCCTTAAATGTGACGCTTGAGTCACTTTGGGATATGGTCTATGACACTCACTCCTCTATGCAAAAAATGTTGCAAGAAAATACTAATGATATTAGAATTCTCTCTGAAGCCGTTCTGATACAGGCACAGGTGACTGCGCAGCAGTCCTGTAAGATTGAAAGTTTGGACACTAAAATTCAAGAAATGGGGACTGTGGAATCCGTTATGGTTAAAGATAGTAATTTTCTACATAAACGGTTAGAATACCTAGAAAATCAAGCTCGTAGACTTAACCTTCAGTTCCTTAATTTCCCCAAATCTCCTTTAATTTCCCCAATGGACATGGTGAAAAAATATATGACGGATTTACTGGGAATGGATAAAGACTCATTGCCTCCTATAACTCGGGCTTATTATATCTGGAACACTAAGGGAACAATGGGAGAACTCCCTATACGAGGGACGGAGGCAGAAATGAATCTCACCTCCTTCCTGGAAAGCTCATTGGAAGTAATCACTCACAGGATGACTATGCTGGTCACTTTTGTGTTGGAACCAGACCGGAATGCAGTACTAAGGCTTTCCCTGAGACATTTAGATAGCTTGTTTATGGGTTCCAAGGTTAGGATTTTTCCAGATTTATCTAGGCCAACACAAATGAGACGCAGGGCCTTTTTGGAACTGCGACTCAGAGTTGAGACCATTAAAGCAAACTTTGTATTACGTTTTCCTTGTATTTGCAATGTAATGTTTGAAGGTAAACAGTTTCAATTTGTGGACCCTAAACAGCTTAAAGATTTCCTAGATGCTAGAGGTGAAGTGAATGTTATATGCCCTCCCACACAACAGGCTGGAGTATGAACAGAGAGGTAGTAATTGCGTTATTAATTCAATACTTTTGTTAAAAAATTTTCCTATCTTGGAACCAATTTCTTTCTTTTATGTGGACAGAAAAAATGTTCTCATTGTTTCCTTATGTGTTAATTGAAATGTGTTTTCCGTTTATGGATCTAAATGTGAATTGCATGGTTACATTGTATTGTGTATCATTGAAAATATTAATAAATAAAAAAATAAAAATAAAAAAATATGTTAAAAAGCAGCAGTCCTAACACAGAACCCTGCTGAACCCCACTATCTACCCTTCTCCATTGAGAATTCTGACCATTTAACCTTACTCTCTGTTTTCTATCCTTTAACCAGTTTTTAATCTACAATAGAACACTACTTCCTATCCCATGACTTTCCAATTTCCTCTGGAGTCTTTCATGAGGTACTTTGTCAAACGCCTTTTGAAAATCCAGATACACAATATTGACTGGCTCACCTTTATCCACATTTGTTCACCCCTTAAAAGAAATGTAGTAAATTGGTGAGACAAGATTTCACTTCACTAAATCCATGTTGTTTTTGTCTCATTAATCCATGCTTTTGAGTATGCTCTGTAATTTTGTTCTTTATAATAGTCTCTACCATTTTGCCCAACACCAAAGTCAGGCTCACCATCTGTAATTTCCCAGATCACCTCTGGAACCCTTTTTAAAAATTGTCTTAACACTGGCCACCCTCCAATCTTCCTGGATCATGCTTGATTTTAAGGATAAATTACATATTGTTCTGTAAGTTCATTTTTCAATTCTATCAATACTCTGAGATGTATACCATCTGGTCCTGGTGATTTGCTACTCTTCAGTTTATCAAATTTCACCATTACATCTTCCAGGTTTACAGAGATTTGATTCAGTTTCTCTGACTCGACAGCATTGAATACTTTTCCTGGCAACGGTATCTCTCCCACATCTTCTTTGGTGAAGATCGAAGCAAAGATTTAATTTAATCTCTCCGCTGTGGCCTTGTCTTCCCTGAATGCCCCATTTACACCTTGGTCTTCTAGCAGTCCAACTGATTCTTTTGCCGGCTTCTTGCTTTTAATATACCTAAAAAGTTTTTACTATGTGTTTTTGCCTCCAGCGCAATTTTCTTTTCAAAGTCCCTCTTTGCCTTCCTTTTCAGCACTTTGCAATTGACTTGCCATTCCTTATGCTGTTTCTTATTATTTTCAGTCAGATCTATGTTCTGAAGGATTTTCTTTTAGCTCTAATAGCTTCTTTCACCTCACTTTTTAACCATGCCAGCTGTCGCTTGGTCTTCCTTCCTCCTTTTTTAATACACGGAATATATTTGGCCTGGGCTTCCAAGATGGTATTTTTGAACAGCATCCACGCCTGATGTAAATTTTTGACTTTTGCAGCTGCTCCTTTAAGATTTTTTTTTTCATCGTTCTCCTCATTTTATCATGCTAACGTATTGGATTTACTTACTCCAGAGCGTATATCAAATCTGATCATGTTATGATCACTGCTGTCAAGAGGCTGTAGCACCATTACCTTCTGTACCAAATCGTTCACTCCAAAACGAGACTACTGCCAGGCTAGCTTGCCTCCCTGGTGGTAATTTTGGATTTACCATGTGCCCATAACACCAGGACAAATTATTTAATTATTTCCTACTGTGTGCAGTGTTTCTAGCATTAATCTTCAGTTGTGCATGCTGACCTGTCACCACATATGTAGCACATGAGTCCTTACCTCTAGGTTGATGGATGGCGGTAAGGTCTCAGGACGAAAATGGTTGTGCACTGGTTTCAATTTTAATGCATGTCCATTTTCTGGCCCCTTAAAAAAGGCTCTTATTCCTAGACATGGTAAAAAATGGTCCAGCACGCGCCAAAAAGATGCATTCACACTACCACTGGACACTTTTTACCACAGCATAGTAAAAGGACCCCTTATTGTTTTAATTGTGTTTTTTACATTTGTGTATTAATTTATTTGGAATTCTGTATGTTTGTACACACAGTTTGTACGAGGGAACTTAAATCAGAAGAACATTCAAATGTCCATTTTAACCAGCATTTCCCAGACTGTTTGAAAAGAAACTCTAGAACTGGAAAACACAACACACCTCCAGAATTCTGAGGAGTCTATCTAGTCCCCTCCACCATAGTATCTTGCACTTCTGATGATACTGTAGAAAGCAAAGCTTCCTGCTGTGTGGTGCTGGATCGGGGGGGGGGGGGGGGGTAAATGAGAGACCTTCACCTCCAATATCCCAGCAGGAGGCAAGCTTGTGGCAATGACCAGCACCATTCTCGTAGTTCTGCTTCTAATGCAGCTGCTGCAAGGCTCCCTTCAAAATCTTCCAGCCTCAGGTGGGAGAAAATAATCTCACAGGCTGACAGAGACCTCACTCCCAGAAAGTTCTGACTCTCCACCACCAGGAGCTGTAGCAGAGGTGCTACCCTTGACAACATTGGAAAGCTTAAGAGAATACTGATGTATTGAAAGCTGAGTTCCTCTGACCGAAGATCTCACAGAAGGGTAAGTTCTCGCATTACCCATGTGTTTGGGCACCACAGGAAAAGAACCAAAATTTTTCACAGAGGAATCACAATGCTTGGAACACAGCAGCCATCTTGACTCCACCCCCAGTTTGCATTTCACAGCTGCACAACCAGCACACACTTTTACCTGAAGAGAAGGTAGACAATTTTCAAATAGCCCATTTAGAGGGGTAGTTCCTAAAGTGCAATAAAAGTTGATGTTTTATCTCACCTTAGTTCACTGTGGGAGTCTCTTGAGGTAATGCAGTACAGGTTAGCGACTCCTACATTACAGAAACAATGCCAGTTGCAATAAATCTCACAAGCTGCATTATGCTAGGAGTAGCTTAATGATTTGTGCAATAGCCTATGAGGCAAGAAGAACTGGGTTCAGTTCCCACTGCAGCTTCTTGTGACTCTGGGCAAGTCACTTTGCCCTCCATTGCCCCAGGTACAAAATAAGTACCTCTATATAATATGTAAACTGCTTTGACTGTAACCATAGAAAGGTGGTATATCAAATCCCATCCCTCTTCCTTGGGAGAAAGCCTTAAAGGGGTCAGCACAAGTAAAATTGAAGCTGCTCCCCTCTCCCCTCCACAAAGACACCCCCTGATGATCCCCAAACTCCTGTAGGACCCTCTCCCCAAACCACAAAACGTTTCTAAATCCTGCAAAATCAGAAACTCTCTGGATCCTTTATCAGGGCTCTCACATTCCTTTTCAGCCTAGCACTGGCACTACCCTAATCCTGGTTAGGGATTCTGTTCTATCCTTTGGGGTTCTTATAGACAACACCTTTTATTTTAGTCTTCACATTTCTCTTGTGGTCCAGAAGTCTTTCTGTGGGATGCCTGCATTTAATTTAAAATACAGCAGTAAAAAATCTGTGAAAAAATATATGACTATGTTTCCACCCTTCTGTCTGTACAATGATGGTTACTGATTTCTAATATAAGGCATTTTATACAACACTGGATTCTTATCTATCGGATTAGCTTAGCCCATATGCTCCATATCACTCCCTTTGTTCCTCAAACACCAATCCTTACAAGTGCCTTCCCCAGCTAGACTTAACCTTGACACTTCTTATTCATCAGCCTTCTGCTGTGTCACCCCAGTTCTGTGGAGCATGGTACCAGTGGATCTTTGATTAGAAACTTCATTGAAAAAACTTTTAGGGCTGTTTTGAAAGCTTGGCAAAAAATTTATATAAAGGATTTTTTTTTGAAGATACATGGAAAGACGGGATTTGAAAGCTGAACGAATTTCATGTGCAGGACAATAGGGAGTAATAGGACTCGCCTAATATGGTGGAGTGCCCAAACGAAGGGCCTTGAAAGTGATGGTCAGAATCATATGAATGATTCAAAATTTAATAGGGAGCCAATGATGTTCTTTCAAAAATGGGGTAACATGATCATAGCGATGAGTATGAGAAAGAATGCGAATAGCGGTATTTTGTACTGAGTGAAGTTTACAGAGAGAAATATCAGGAAGATCAGCATAAATGATATTATAATAATCCAATTTGTGGCAACCAATGCATAAAGTAAAGTGGCACAACTTTCATCAGTAACAAATGGTTGAAGGGAACGTAACAAGCGAAGAGAGCAGAAGTACTTCCTAACAGTGGCAGAAATGTAGAAAGAAAAGTTAAAGCGCTATGAAAGTGGACTCCCAGATAATTCATTGAGTCTACCAATTGAGCGGGAACCTAATCAGTGGTAGGAGCCGCAGAAGGATGGAAGCAATGGCCAACATGCCAGATTGCAGAGGTTTTCTGCTGATTAAGATGAAGACGATGAGAAGTAAGCCAAGAAGAACCTTTGTCAAGACAACCTTGAAGAGAACTAAAATCCAAATGGAAGAATCCTGGGGGAAAACTAATAGGATATAATCTGCATCAGTATAACACTTAATGTGAGTCTCATGGATAAGAGATGCAAGGGGACTCAGGAAAACATTAAAAAGTAAAGGAGAAAGAACAGAGCTCTGGGAACACCACAACTAAGGGGCATCAGATCTGAAAGAAAAGACTGAAGGGATACCTGGAAAGAACGACCAGTAAGAAAAGAGCAAAACTAACAATGCACAGTACCACAAAGAACCACAGAACACAATCTTGATAACAGAAGGGGAGTGACTAACCAAACCAAAGGCGGAGGAAAGATCTAAAGAAACTGTTAGCAGTGTGGCAATCATTCAACAATGAAGCAATAACTGTCTCGGGATTGAATAACCAGGACGAAAACCAGACTGACAAGAATGAAGCATATTAGAAGCCTCAAGGTTTTGGGAAAGCTGCTTGAAAACATACCTATCTAATAATTTGCTCAGGAAAGGCAAATGCCAAGCGGAACAGTAACTACCAAAACAGCCGGATTAAGAGACTGATTTTTCATCAGTAGACGAACCAAGGCTGTCTTCCACTGTGAGGGCACCTTCCCAAAAGACAGACTATTAACAATCATAGAGTGTGCAAGAGGGCGAAGACCATGTGATGCAAATGAAAACAAATAAGATGAAACAGGATCAAGTGGACAGGTGTTCTTCTTAGATGACTGAAGGATTGTGTCAAATTGTGTTAGAGATGGGATATTAAAATGTGGCCAATGGTGAGTCAATGAAACAGGAGACACTGGTGGAGAAACAGAAGGGAAAGGGATTGAATGAGAATTAGAAAAAGAAAGAGGGGAAGTAAATGAACTGGGAGAAGAAAAAGCAGAGATGATGGAAAATTAGACCATAAATTCAATACCTTAGAGGAAAAGAGCCACTGAGAATGTTAAGTGTCCTCACACTCAGGGAGCCAAGCTCCATAAGAAAGAAAAAAAAATGAGGATGAATAAGCAAAATATCATTGAGAAGTGTAGTTTTTGATCAAAATAAGTGGCAAGTAAGAAGCAGTAAAGAGTAAATAGAGTAATATATAACTCAGAGGGAACAGAGAAAACAGAGACAAGCCCAGACAGCTACAGCAGTAGATGAGGTAACAAGACTAGAGGCTAACTGAAACTGCTTATTTCAGTTTCAGCTAAAAACAAAACTGCCACTGAAACTGTATAAATATGGACTGTGAAAAACTGCAGGAAAATCTTAGGAAATTGGAAGACTGGGCATCCAAATGACAGATGAAATTTAATGTGGACAAATGCAAAGCGATGCATATTAGGAAGAATAATCCAAATTATAATTACCTGATGCTAGGGTCCACCTTGAGAGTCAGTACTCAAGAAAAAGATCTTGGTGTCATTGAAGACAATACGCTGAAATCTTCTGCCCAGTGTGTGGAGGCGGCCAAAAAAAGCAAACAGGGTGTTAGGAATTATTAGGAAAGGGATGGCAAATAAGACCAAGAAACCCATGATATTTTATTAAGATTACTCTCTGAAGCTGGACTAGTGGGTTCTGTTTTCAGTTGGTTTGTGTCTTTTTTGAAAAATAGACAGTACTTGGTATTAAAGGACAGTATTTTCTCATCCTCATGTGTGCTCCCTTATGGAATACCTTAAAGTTCTCCCATCTCCACCATCTTATGTAACTTATATATGAGCTCACTTAGACAAGTTTTACAGAACCCAGGTGAGCTTATGCTGTCATATGCTGATGACATCTTTGTGTTGGTCCCTATCAGTTATGATGTAAGTTCCATTCCTTCTGTTAGAGAAATCTCTAGTAGAAGGATTAGAGACTGGTCTATATCTGTATGACTCAAACTAAATACAGATAAGACTAGAATTTTATAGTTTACCTTCAATTTGCCAAACCCACAATCCATTCCAACTAGTGACAGGATTCAATCAAAGGTTGAAAGGGTTTCTAAGGTTTGGGGGATGTTTCTAGACTCCTCATTAACTATGGAACCCCAGATTAACACTTTGGTTCGAAGAGCCTATTTCAAGTTGAAACAGTTGTGTCTGGTTGTGTGAATGTGAACAAATGAGGCCCAGTGGGGCTTGTCAAAGCTTGCAGCCCGTAGCCCTCTGCTCAACCCACAGGAGATTACCCTCCAGTCTTAGCATGAAAATGGGAAAACAATCTTTTCCAAGGAACTGCAATCACAGGCTGACAAGAGAGAGCCATTTTAACAAGGAGTTCCCAACAAGTCTGGCATGTTTAGATTTCCAAGTCAGTGTACATATAGTTACATATCCTCTGAGAAAAGAACTTTGTGAGAATTTGTGAAAATAACCATTATCACCAGCTGTTCATGCTTACCCTAACTGTGCATGAATAACAAGAGAAATTAGCATTAGGATGTTTCCCATTTTGTATTTAGTAATAAAACTGATAGAGTAAAGGAGTCCAGACACTAGTCTACACTGTTAGCATTATACCAGGCCTGATACATAACCCAGAAAAAAAAAGCAGATTAATGTTACTGAACGCAAGGACTATATGCTCTGAAAAATTGCATTCAAGAGCAATACACTTCTCAATTTATTTTCTAATAATATAAACTTAATTTTATTGTACAATCATTTCCCCTACTAACACTAAAAGCTGAGCAGTACTTGTTGCTAAAAAAACAAATACCACAGGTTCCTCTCTCAAACTTCTGCACACCACAAGTTTGATTAAAGCGTTGCATCTTCATCATACCCAACAGAGCCTGGAAATTCTTTAGAATCACCCAAGCCAGAATTAATATAATAATTTAAATAATAAAAGACTATATTTTACCTCAAAGCAAAATAGGCCCCATGCATACAGAACGCAGCTAAGAGGGTCTAGGGGTGGGTGGGTGGGTGTGGGGTAGGCACTTAGGGGGAGGGGGATCTGGAAGGGAAGGCAACTCCTGTGCCTGGAGGAAGGGGAGGGAGGGAAAAATGGGATTCAGCACAAATTTTTGACTTCTACTGAAAACACAGGGTCATTTTCAGCTGAAACTGAAAACATGGCCATAAATTCAAATAGTTTCAGCCAAAAAAAAAGGATTTGGGGCCAGTTTCAGTGCTGTAACAGAAACTGAAATTCAGTCTACCTCTAAAGAAGAATCAAAACTGAAGAACAAAGGTGCAGAGAAAAAGAAACACATCAGGAAACGAGTGTCTCTAAGGAGGAGTGCTACATGGGGAATGTTCAAAATTCCATCCAAGCTGACTCCAACCATTCTGGGCTGGCAGGAGGAGCAGACAAACCTAGACTGCAAGACAGGAGCCAATGAGAAGGGGACAAATATGTGGAAGAATCAAGAAACAAAGCCTTATCTATTATCCAGCATGAGATGACATGGTCAAGGTGTAAGTGATGGGCCTGAAATGATATTGAGCATTTGAGGACCTCTCACTTTCAGAACATCCTTCAGATGGCGTCTCTGAATTATTTAGGTCTTAGAGGTCCTGGGAATAGGAGGGTTGAGAATTAAAAATTACAGAGGAAGAAGCACAAGGAGGGGGACTGCACTGCTAGGTTCCCCCAGTAGCCACCAGGGGGAAAAGGCATCTCCTCTAGATACACAATCAGTTTTCTGTGAGCAACCTTTATGTCCCCGATAGAAAAATGTGGCCTTCTTCTATGGGTTGCTGTCTTAGAAAGCTGGTTTGCATATATACAGGGCAAATCCATTAAAAAGGTACTAACATTTACATGCACATTTTAAGGCTCATATTTGAAACAGCAAAACATCCAAAAAGCAGTACATCTAAATCGCTACTTTCAAAAACCCATTTTTATTATTTTTTATTTATATTATAAATTATTTGCATTATAATTTTAACACAAAAAAACACCATAGGAACAATTATACAAGTAAAAAGTAATAACGTTACAAACCACAAAAAAGGTATCACGTCCACATCAATGGAAAGCAGCAGGGAATACTCCAAGAAAAGAGCAACAACTACAAAAAATCTGAACTCAATTATTGGCAGACATTCCAGTTATTACATAGAACCCATATTGCTATCTCTTCCCACCAAAAATGAAAAATACTAATAAGAAATCCTGTTGTGCTGCTACTTTGTCCTGCAAAATAGTCTCAAAATACATATTGATCATTTTGATAGATGACTAAACATTTACAAGGAAATTTAAGAAAAAATGTTGCACCTATAGCCAAGACCTTAGCTTTTAATTAAAGGAAAGCTCTCCTTTTTAATTGAGTTGACCTTGTAACATCAGAAAACATGTATACTACTTGTCCACAAAAAGGAAGTTGTTTTTTTAGGAAAATATGCTTTTAAAATTTCTGTTTTAAACATAGAAGATTGCAGTGTATCAATTAAAGTGACCCTCTTTCTGATGTTGTCTTGAGAAGACTCTAAAAATTAGGAGAGATCCAAACTATCTGGAGAGTTGAGAGTGTCCAAGGCTTCTTCCTCTTTCTCAACCTTAGAGGTCTTTTTTCTAAACTGCGATAAAAGGGGCCCTGCGCTAGTAGCAGCAGACATTGTTGCCACAGTGGGTAAAAAAGGCCAAAAGAATTAATGGTCGTGCAGTAGGTTCGCACTTGCCATGCAGCCATTTTCAGGGGGGGGGGGGGCACTTACCACCACCCATTGAGGTGGCAGTAAGGGCTCCCAAGTTAGCCCTGCGGTAACCAGGCAGTGTGTGGTGCTGCCCAATTACTGCCAGGTAACCCCCTGTTGTATTAATTTTGTAAAAATTCTGTCAACACTGGAAATGCTGCACACTGGGTGTGGAACTACCGCTGGCAGCCATGTTGGGCTGGCGGTAGTTACAGGTTATAACCTTATGAATATGGAAGCTATTTGTAAATCCCCAGGTCTGCAAAACAGATCACACATCACCTTAGGCTACACATTTTTTTTGAATTTTCGCTTAATGCAATTTAAAAATAAATCTACACCCCAAAAAAACTTTCGTGTATAAAAATGTGCTCAGTCCGTGCCTGCTGCAACCATTATATCCTCAGGGAGAATATGTGGTCATATCACAGATGGAACCATCACTGCACATTCGATGTTCCACCTCCCTAATGTATGTACATACATCCAGACCAGATGTAAGGCCTTCACCATATATTGGATAATGTAATAAACTTAAATTGACACATTTACAGTATATATTTATCAGAAAGAAACATTACCCAGCCCAGACCCTGCTAACACAATCATATACTAAATGTGTGGTGGTACATGCATATTCAGTGACACTAATGTAACTGCCCACAAACCAAACAGTCAGAGTTGTACAAAACAATATGCACAGAAAAATAATATAATCACTTCCCTTGAAGATATCTCGTGCCCGTGTTGGTGCTCAAAAACATACATTCATCCTCTCTTTCTCACGATCTCAATTTCCCTTTAACTCTGGCCGAGTTTCACACATCTTCATCAGAAAGGGAAACTACAACAAAAAAGCAAATCGTAAAACCAACCCAGCCCACGAACAAAAGTAAACCCTATCAGATTACAGGTTACAGGTTGCCATGCAGTAAGCCCACTGTGGGCTTGCTGTTCTTCAGTAAAAAGGCCCCTTAGAAACTGCAAAACATTCTTGAGGTACATTGTGGAAACGTTCCCAAGGTGATACATAAAACAGGAAAATTTAATAATCTCAAACTTCTTAAGCTGCAGATGAACGGACAAATTGTCTTTAACTAAAATAGTAGCTGCCAATTGTATTAAAGAGTTTTGAAATTCCAATTTAGTTAAATGTTCTCCTACATGCAGCGCATCGAAATCACAAGGGGGGTGTGTCAAGGTGTGATTTGAGTGTTCCCAGTACTCAAATGTTTTTCTGCCATAATGGAACAAAGCAAAAATATCCAGGGCTTCAAAGTTAGATGTTTTGGTCTAGACCTGTTTCAATCATGACTAAAGTCACAAAAAGGTACCCTAAATGACCAGATGACCACTGGAGGGATTAAGGCATGACCCGCCCCATTTCTCCCTCTGTGGTCACTGACCCCTCTCACCCCCCAAAGATGTGAAAGAAACAGTACACACCACCCTCTATGACAGCTTCAGATGTTATGGCCAATCCTATTAGAGACACAAACCGATCCCTGGAATATCTTAGTGGGCAGAGCAGTGCACTGTAGAGATGGGGACCCAGGCCCATAACCCACTCTAACTGGTACACTTGTGGTGGAAAGTGTGAGTCCTCCAAAACCCACCAAAAACCTACTTTACCCACATATAGATGACACCTGCAATCATAAGGGCTATTGTAGTGGTGGACAGTTAGGTACAGTAAGTTTTTGGTGGGGTTTGGAGGGCTCTGCATAAAATATAAGGGGGTAACAGTGACCTGTGTACCTGGGACCTACTGCTCTGCTGGAATGTCTGTGTGGTCAGTCTACTAAGAATGCTGGCACCCCATACGTCCCAATGCCTTGTTTTTGTGCATTTTTCCCTTAGACTTTTTTTTTTTTAATAGTCACAAAAGAAAAATGCACTGAGCAAAAAATGTCTAAGAATTGGCCATTTTCAAAATAAAAGGATATACATTTTTCTGGTTCAAGAATGGCCATATTCGCCACTTGACTTTTGGACGTTTTGAATAAAACGTCTAAAATTGGATTTAGACATCATATTGAAAATGCCCCTCCACATATACTAGTTTGTCCCCTAAGTGCTATTCTTCAAATACAAATTTAACTTACTGTAAATAATGCAAGGGGGTGTACACAGGGGTGGAGCCTGGCTGGGACACAGGTAGGACTTCCAGTTAGACACGGTTTACAGAATACTGCCAGTTACGTAGGTATATGCTGCATTTAGGCACTCACATTTACACCAGTTCTATGGCTGTCATAAGTGCTCATGCCTAAGGGCCCTAATTACTAAGCCGCGTTATAGGTATGTTAGCGTCTTTAACACATGTTAACCATGTACACGCATACAATATCCCTATAGGTGCCTACACGATTAGCGTGCGCACTAATTGTAGGTGCATTAAAAACGATAATGCGCCTTAGTAAACAGGGCCCTAAATGTTAAGTGCATATTTTGCAGTTATTCTAGTATTCTATAAAGGAAAGAAACCACCTACTTTCCTTTATAGAAGAGACTCCTTCCACATACACTCCAGATGCCTAATTCTAAGTGCCCTGTTATAGAATTGCCCCATAGTTTGAGACACTATCAGGCTCATTTTTGAAAGAGAAGGATGCCCATCTTTCGACACAAATCGGAAGATGGGCGTCCATCTCACAGGGTCGTCCAAATTGGTATAATCGAAAGCCGATTTTGGACGTCCCTAACTGCTTTCCGTCGCAGGGACGGCCAAAGTTCAAGGGGGCGTATTGGAGGCATAGCAAAGGCGGGACTTGGGCGTGCCTAACACATGGACATCCTCGACCCATAATGGAAAAAAAGGGCGTCCCTGATGAGCACTTGGACGACTTCACCTGGTCGTGATTTTCTTACGACCAAGGAATAAAAAGGTGGCCGAAATGACCAGATGACCACTGGAGAAAATTGGGGATGACTTCCCCTTACTCCCCCAGTGGTCACTAACCCCCTCCTACCCTCAAAAAACATCTTTAAAAATATTTTTTGCCAGCCTCAGATATCATACTCAGGTTCATCACAGCAGCATGCAGGTCCCTGGAACAGTTTTAGTGGGTACTGCAGTGCACTTCAGGCAGGTGGACCCAGGCTCACCCCCCTCTCTACCTGTTACATTTGTGGAGAAAACAGTGAGCCCTCCAAAACCCACCAGAAACCCACTATACCCAAATCTAGGTGCCCCCTTCACCCATAAGGGCTATGGTAGTGGTATACAGTTGTGGGTAGTGGGTTTTAGGGGGGGTTGGGGGGCTCAGCACACAAGGTAAAGGAGCTATGTTCCTGGGAGCATTTTATGAAGTCCACTGCAGTGCCCCTTAGGTTGCCCGGTTGGTGTCCTGGCATGTCAGGGGGACCAGTGCACTAGAAATGCTGGCTCCTCCCATGACCAAAGGGCTTGCATTTGATCATTTCTGAGATGGACGTCCTTGGTTTCCATTATCACCGAAAATCAGAAACGACCAAGTCTAGGGACAACCATCTCTAAGGACGACCTAAATTTCAAGATTTGGGCATCCCCGACTGTATTATCGAAACAAAAGATGGACGTCCATCTTGTTTTGATAATACGTGTTTCCCCGCCCCTCCATCGGGACGTTTGGCGAGGACATCCTCAACAAAACTTGGGCATCGCTTTCGATTATGCCCCTCTAAGGGACACTTTTACTAAGCTGCAGTATGTACTAACACGTGCTTACTACAGGTTAAAATTCACTACCATGAGGAACACTCTGGCATCCCACAGTAGATTTTGCACGGGTACGCGCTACCCACATGCTACAAAATAAAATGTATTTCTTAGCGCTGGGGGCATGTTTGCGGGCAGAGAGTGGGCACAGCTATGCTAATCGGTTGTTGCGTGGACACTGCCATGTGCTAACTGATTAGCACAGGATTAGCGTATGAGCCCTTACAACCTACAAAATAGGTGTCAGTAGTAGAATAACACCTCTGTTATACCAACTTCATTGGCTTCCAATTGAAGCAAGAGTCAAATTTAAAGTAGTTTCTCTGACACATAAGGCTTTTCATTCACCTATTCCTAGCTACCTATCAAATTTGATGATTCCCTATTCTCCTATGCGGACACATAGATAATTAACAGATAATAGGTTAGTCATTCCTCCGCTTGCTAAGGCTCGTTGGGAATCTACACGGGGATCAGCTTTTTCCTTTCTGTCTCCCTCTCTTTGAAATGGGCTTCCAAAAGAGATTAGTTTAGAGAAGTCCTACATTCACTTTCAAAAACTTCTGAAAACTTTTCTCTTTACAAACTGTATTGAACAGAACTTATGATAGTAGAGAAGGTGTAGAAGTTTAGGCTTAACTGTATTTAATTTGTAGATTATACTAGGTATGTCCTTCTTTGTCATTTTGGGTTGCTGTGCTTTTCTATCAATGATTGGAGTTCTTATTTGTTTGTATGTATGGGTTGTATTTTGTAAAAATGTAAACCATTCTGTTTTGCACCAGCAATAAGAAACAGTATATAAAATGAATACATAATAAATGATAAATGACACGCTAATGGGAAGATTAGCCATTATTGTGGCCATTATTGCAGAACTAGGAAATTCAGCCATTTACCAGCAGCGCTAAAAGTAGCTGCTTAGTAATATGTATAAATGCCAATGTTTTAGACATTTATGGATGTAAGTACTCACTCACACATGTACAAGATCTCATAAAATACCAACTGGTGTACAAGTACTCATATAAGTTTCATGGTTTGTACTTTCTTTATGGCCATGAACAGGGGTGGAGTTTGGGAAGAAGAACAAGGGTGGAGTCCACACATGTAGATTATAAAATTCCATAATTTACATTAGTCTTTCGGCGGCCCTGGTGCTTTAGGTTTCTTAACAGATAATGTTTTTCAACCTTGTGATACCAGCAAAGGTAGTTGTCATTATTATATCTCATTTTGTATGGCAAGACATTTTGGCCAACGTAGTATGCTGATGTATAATTTATATACATTGGACTTTATTATTCAACTTGTTATTTTTAAAGGGCAGATTTCCGTTGTTGTGCATCAAGGTTTTCAGCTGGGTTTTTTTCTACAGTTGTATAAGAAAAACCTAATTGGTGAGTTTTGATAACTTCATGATCTCTCTCTCAATTATTATGACACATTTACACAATCACGTCTGATAGGCACTATATAAAGACAATTCTCCCATATTATTAGAATATACACTCTTTTTCTCTAGTTTGTAATCATCACTAGTCTCAAGTAGTATTGTAAATGACTAAGTTGTTTTTGTTCTTGTTTTTACTCATTCATTCTTAAGTCATACAACACTTTAAACGTGTTGATGTATGATCACACAGGATAATTAAGATGCATGTTGACATTATCAATGCATTTTATACAGAACAATCAATATACATGTTCACATTATCAATGTGTACTTTTGTTGGGTTTCTTTTAAGAAACATTTTTCTATGTAATTCTGTTGCTGTTTATATGTTTGATTTGCATTATTATCTATGTTTTAAAAAGATGAAACACAGCCCGTGTTGGGTCATTAAGGAAAGACTGGTATTCAAGTTATACAATTAAAGGATCTGTGTCCCGATTTTGAAGGACCCTAGTTCTTCTTTGTGGCTATTTGAACTTTGTTCTATACTTTGGACCCTCTCTGTGTTGGCTTATTTTTCTTAAATCAACATTCCTGCCATAAATAGCCGGTGCATCAATGTCCATTTCCCGTGTATTTTAGAACAGACTCTGTCAGCAGATCCTGTTGTAAGATACTTGCCGAACTCGAAACATCCCATCCTAGATGTCTCAATTCCCATTTCTACATCCTTTATAAAGTGCCACTCCACATGAATAAAATGGGACACCAAACACAGTGCATCCATAAATGTCGAACTTTGTACACTTTATTGGCTACACTAGCTCTAGTTTCATCATTGATTATTAATAAAGCTTGCACAATCCAATGTATATAACAGTCTCCCCATCCCCCCCCCTAAAAAAATTAAATCACTTCAAAAAATAACAATGTAAATAGCCATAACCAATTACTGGCCAAAATATTTAGCTTAGTTGAAAACACAATGGATCATTGAACATTACACTTCGGACTAAGCTAAGTATTGTAGCATTGATACTTTTTGAAGCGGTTGAAAAGAATGGGGGAAGAGAGACAGTTAAATATAATGAATTACACAGCTTTTGTAATAATAAAATCTGGGATAAATGATGATGAAGCCAGCACTAGTTTAACCAACAATTGGGGGGGGGGGGGGGGGGAGAAGTTATCAAGGTGTGGTAAAAAGCGAGTTTTTACCACACCTTGATTTACCTCAGGAGTCATCAGCCTGCGGAACTTCAGTCCCGCAAGTTGCTGGCTACAGTGGTACATAAAAAATGCTACCTGTGAGCCACCCCACAAGCAATGTTATTCTCAGGGCCTGGGACATTGGGCCTCAAAGCCATGTTCCAATTCTCTCGGGCCACATAATCTAGGGTTGAAGTGCCGTCTCCTCCGATCCCAACCCTCCTCAGTTCACATCCACCTCCCACATTCAAGCTTCCCCATATCAAGCCCACCCACTCCCCATAATCAGGTCTCCTCAAGCAAGCCCCACCCCTAATTGAGACCTCACCCCACCATGGTCATTACTTAATCCCTAGTGGTATAGTGGTCCCCAGGCAAGAAAGATCCACAGTTGCTTCAGTGCATCTGGTGCCATTCCTCAAAATGGCACCTCTAGTGGTAGTCGCACAGTCATGTTTCATTATTAGGAAACAAATGTAAAACAACTCATTATTACATAAACTCCAGAATGCATTCTGTAGTAAACATCTAGTACACACCACAGATCTCATTATAGCTCTAAAATGGCAGCAAAGTAACTCATTACTATTTACCATAAGGTAACTTATTTAGGGGCCCTTTTACTAAGGCATGCTTAAAAGTGGCCTGCACTGGTGTATGTGTGTAAAAAAGGCTTTTTTTGTGGACAAAAATGGACATGCAGCAAAATTAAAACTATCGCTTGTCCATTTTCAGCCTGAGACCATACCACCACCCATTGATTTAGTGGTAAGGTCTCATGCATTAACCAGGCAGTAAGTGGCCAGCACACATAAACTGCCAGTTACCGCTGGGTAAGCACCACGTGGTAGAAAATAGAAAATATTTTCTACCACATGTTTTGGGCATGCGTCAAAAACGGATTACCGCCAAGGGCATGCGATAACCAGGAGGTAGTTCCAATGTGGCCCCTACGCACCTTAGTAAAAGGGCCCCTTAGTGCTGCATTAAGGTGAGAAACCCAGTGTTAGAGCCTTTTAAGTTGCATTAAGGGACTAATAATGTGGGCTATTGCCCTAAGGCAACTGGAAAACGTCCCTCTCAAGGCATACAAAAATTGACATTTGTGGAAGCACTGTGGTTGGTGTCCCATTTTGTTCATACAGTCAATTTTATCTATACAAACAAAAAGATTTCTTGAGTGCTTGGCATTCTGGTTTGATGCTTATATTAGTTTTTTATTATTTCTAAAGTCAACATAGGCACATCTGCACCTTGATAAAATAGTCTCCCAGATCTATCCCAATTTCAAGTAAACACATACATGCAAATTAGACACCTGCTCCAAAAAAGGTGTAAATATATGGGTGTGCTCTATGTAGGTACCCGCATATTTTATAAAATACGTGAATACATCACAACTCTGTCTCCACCCAAACCATACCCCTCAGGAACAGCTACATGCAGGGTCACAGGTCTGCAACAAATTGTCTCAGGTGCAAAACTTCCCTCTGTGCTATGCTGTAAAAAGGAGAGAGGCATGATGATGTCGCCGGGGGGGGGGGGGGTTGTCGGATATGCTGGATAGTTGGATTAGCGAAGGTCAGATAATTGAGACTGTACTGTGTTTTTGCTTGTTTGCACGCACTAACCTGCACATTATCTATATTTAAAAAGTATTTTTCAGAGGGGGCATGTCATGGATAGAGAGTGGGCATTCTTGTGTTATCCAGCTAACACGTTATGATTAGTGCATGCTAACTGGATAGTGTAGGGTTAACATGGGATCTCCTGATGCCTCCCAAATAGGAGGTAGTAAGTGATTCAGCATTAATTTTTTGCAGGTACTGCACACTAATGGGAACATTAGCACATGACCTGCAAATCCAAAAAAAAAAAAAAGCCCTAAAAAAGTGTTGTGTTATATCTGGGCATAGCGTGCAGGAAAGTCCTTAATTAAAATGCATTAACCCAGATTTTACCACACTTTAATAAAAGGGCCCCTTAATTTTTATACATACCTGATTGTGCAATTTCATTAAAGCCTTTTTTCATGTGGAAAAAGCTTTATAACTTTACCCGCCTAGGAGGCAAATTTCAAAGCAATAGAGTATAAAGCATTTTACCTATATTAATCGACTGTCTGAAACTGCTTTCAGTGAGGTGAAAAGTTTGCATAATCCTGCACAACTCATGTACTTTTACATGTATTAAGCAGTAGCATTCCAGGGGCACATTAAGTTTGAGGAGGAAAAAAGTACAGAGTTAAACTCTGGAACTTGTTGCTAGAGGATGTAGTAACAGTGGTTATTGTATCTGGGTTTAAAAAAGGTTTGGATAAGTTCCTGGAGGAAAAGTCCGTAGTCTGCTCTTGAGACAGGCATGGGGAAGCCACTGCTTGCCCTGAGATTGTTAGCATGAAATATTGCTACAAATTGAGTTTCTGCCAGGTACTTGTGACCTGGATTGGTGAAAACAAGATACTGGGCTAGATGGACCATTGATCTGACCCAGTATGGCTATTCTTATGTTTTTATGTTCTTATATCAGAGGGTACTTTCACTGAAAATATCAGTGAAAATGCCAGCAGGTACAGTCAGTCTGTGGCAAGTTTCCAAGCAGAAGTATTCTTACACTTTTACTTTAAAAACTGTGGTAAAATCCATAGGTCCTATGTACCAGTGGACTTTGTGCTAAATGTGGAGAGTTTGCAAATTGTACCTGTAATGGGGCATAACAAAGTGAAGGTACTCATTGGGTGAATATTTCCTGAAAAGAAGTGAAGTGAAAACGAAAAGGAAGAGAATGTGCTCAGCAAGGTGAAATGAGGGGAGAGAAATGGAAATAGCGGAAAGATAATGGAGGCTGAAAAATGGGCGCTGTGGAAATATCTTACATATAGACCTATTTACAAAAATGCTAAATTCTTTTCACAAGAGGCTAACATGAAAAAAACCCACGCAGAATGCCCCACAACATGCAAAAATAATTCCAACATATACACGTTTATGCATTTTTTGTGGCCCCTTTTGCAACAAATTTCACAAAATTCTTCATTTGTCAAGTACCAAATTCTGCATGTATTCCACGATATAAGAAATCTGACTAAAATTCTAAATTGTGAGTTACTCTGATGTAATTGTCATGCCAAACAGTTCATTAATTCATAACCAAGCCAAAACTACCACACAAAGACCTCTTTTCATGTTGGCTTTTACAAAAAAAAAGGTAACTACTACTCAGTAAAGTGTGCAGGGGCATTTTTGATATGACATCCAATTTTGGACATTTTGCTGAAAATATCCAAAAAGCAAGTGATGAACACATTGATTTTGGAACCAGAAAATCATCTTTTTGTTTTGAAAATGGTCATTTCCTAGACCATCGGCACCAAAAAATATTGGCACCAATAACAAATACTCTAGGGGTATTCTATAAACTATGCCTAAAGTTAGGTGCAATTTATAGAATACACCTAGCACCCATCCGCATAACTACATTTAGTTGAAAGCATTTACACCAAGTAAAATTTGGTGTAAATGCCTACGTTGAAGTTAGATGTAGAGCTCGTGTGTTCTGTAACAGCACACATAGTTTTTTCAAATGCCCATAGCCACACCCCCTCTTACATTCTGCATCTTCGAATTTACGCGCATCACTTTACAGAATATGCTTAGAAAGTTGTGCATGTAAATTCTAATTAATGCCAATTAGTGTCAATAATTGCTTAAGTGGATGTTATTGGTGCTGATTGGCTTGTTATGATAATTAAGTTGTGCACACTAATCAGAATATACCCTGATTTGCATGCACAATTTAAGTTGCACTACATAGAATCTGGGGGTTAGTGCTCAGTGAGATTTTCTTTTCTGACCATTTTTGAAAAAAAAAAAAAAGCCAAGTGAAAAACATACAAAAACAAGCCATTGGGGTGTGTGGGGGAGCCAGCATTCCTAGTAGACTGGACACACAGATATTCCAGCAGAGTACTAGGGCACCCTAGGGGCATGGCAGTGGACTTCACATAAAAGATCCCAGGTACATATTTTACCATTACCCCCTTATATGGTATGCCCTCCAAAATCCACCAAAAACCTACTGTACCCAACTGTATACTACTACAGTAGCCGTTGAATCTGTAAGTATCACCTATATGTGGGTACAATAGATTTTGGAGCGTTTTAGAAGGCTTACACTTCCCACCACAAGTGTAACAGTTATGGGTCTAAGTCTCCTTCTCTACAGTGTACTGTACTGACCACTGGGCTACTCCAGGGACCTGCTTGCTGCTCTACTAGGACTGGCCATAACATCTGAGCTGTCCTAGAGGCTATGTACTGTTTCTTTCATATCTTTGGGGGGATGGGAGGGGTAAGGGGTCATGTCTTAATCCCTCCAGTGGTCATCTGGTCATTTAGGGCACCTTTTTGTGACTTTAGTCATGCTTGAAACAGGTCTAGACCAAAACGTCTAACTTTTAGCCCTGAATGCTTTTTCTTTGTTCCGTTATGGCAGAAAAATGTCCAAGTTATGGGAATGCTCAAATCCCACTCCTGACATGCCTCCCTTATGATTTGGATGCACTGCATAGGAAAACGACTTAAATTGGGTTTTGAAAATAGCGATTTGAACATTTTGGCCCAAATAGTCTATCTGCCACTTTGTGCCGCTTTCTGTACATTTTTCAGTTTTGAAAATGAGCCCCATAGTTATCTATTACTGCTGGACCCCAAAACTAAGTTTCTCCTGCATCCATAGGAAATTTCCCCAGGAAGGAGGTTATTTATTTTACTCATGAGAAATTCCACAGATCAGTACACTGGTTTCTAAATCTTTACTGGAAAAGGACATGTTTCTTGTGGAAAAGCTATAGAGTTTCCAAAGGAAAAAGTCAATCGGTTTGTGTGACCTTGTGCTCAATTAGGCTCTATCCTTTGAAAGTCTCTCCTCTGACTTAATCATAAATAATCCTATTTTTTACTTTTTCTCTCCATAAAATTCTCTTGTTCTAATAAAGCTTAATAAGAAATTAAAAGATTGCCTGTTAAGTGAACTGAGATATCCTACTCTAGAACTTTCAAATTGGATGAAAAAATCTAAGCTGGGACTAGAATCAGCAAAACTTGGAATCTAACTTCCAAGACGGACAAAAGAAAGCCATTATTCTGGCTATCAAGTAGATTCTCTATTACACTGGTATTCACTTCCAGTTCTCAAGAACTCCAAATAGGTCAGGTGTTCAGGATACCTTTAATACATATGTATGAGAAAGATTTGCTTGCAGTGAAGGTAGAATGCATGCAAATGGCTCTCATACATATTCGAGATATATAAAAACCTAGCGTCCCTTTTACTAAGCCATATAAGGGTCTACACACGCCCAACACGTGCCAAAATGGAGTTACCGCATGGCTACTGCATGGATTTTGCGGTAATTTCATTTTTGATGCACATCCGAAAAATAATTTTTTTTCTGCTGCACGTATTGGATGCGTGCCAAGTGGCATTTGGCACGCGTAGGTCATTACTGCCTGGTTACCACATGAGTCTTTACCACTAGGTCAATAGCTGGTGGTAAGGTCTCAGACCCAAAATAGATGCGCAGCAATTTTCATTTTGCCGCACGTCCATTTTCACCATTTTCTACGTGTACCCAAAACCCGTGCCTACACTGCCATAGGCCATTTTTCAGTGCACCTTAGTAAAAGGACCCCTCATCTATTTGTGGCCCTTGATATCTAGAAATGTTACCTCTTATCACTAGGGGGGGGGGGGGATAAACACAGTCTTTCCCTTTCATAATAAAGGATTAACCCTGAGCAAACTGTAACATACCAGTGCTACTTGCTGGATTGCAGCAGAGAAAGAAAGCATTTTTCAAAGCTACTTACCCATGGCTACTTGAAAATTACCCTCCCTCAATCCAGCTAAAAGTACACATGGGGTTCCATAGCACAGCCCTTATAGCTGGATTGGGGGCAGGCATTCCCAGGGACATGTTTTGGGTGGGTTCTGAAACTTTCGTAGCCTGATAATTTAAATCTACACACAGTTTCCAGAAACATGTTGGCATGCTGTAAGCAAGAATCCTTGAAGCAATTTTCAAAAGGAAAAGGAAAGGAATTTGGCTTTAGCTCACTTCTTTTCAGTAGTAGCTCAAGGAAAGTTACAGACAGGTACAGGGAGAGTATGGTGCAGAGCCCATGGGTAAAAGTAGCTGCTGGTTCTGTGTCAGGGAAGCAATTTCAAAACTGTCCCCCACAATGTGAGCATTTTGGGAGCTCAAATTCATATCAACGAGTTTATCATAGCAAGTGTGATGATGGCAACATCAGAAAAGCCACCTTTCTCCAGTTCTGGTTATTTTAAGACTATTTGTTATTTGATGTCTTAAGGAACGATGAGCCAACGGTTCGCTCAGAAAATGTCCAGTTTTTAACAGGGTAGCACATTGACAGACCTTGCACTGTGAATCACTATCGCCAACATTATAAAGTTTTCTGTTAATTAGCACAGGTAAATCCAAGAGAGAGATTTCTCTCAGGGTCCCAAGATAATTCCTCTGATCCATCTCTTCTCTGACTGCTGTTTTGCTCATACAGTAGGTAGGTAGGAGGAGGGCCATGCTCTTTTGTTACTGTATTGTCAGAATGTGAGTGGGCCAGTCAAGAATACATGGTGAGCTGTTTATTATCTTGTCAGAACAGCAAGCAGCAGACAGTATAATAATAATTCACCTCCTGTCGGCACATATTAATTAATGCTGAAGATAGAGGGGGGCCATTTCCTGGCTGTTAATGTACTGTTGGAAGAGTCAAGGCTTTGAAGCAAATTGTTAAGAAGGATGTAAAAAATCAAAGGTTTGGACTGACAAGGAAATCTTAGGTGGTAAAAAGCAAGGCCCATATCTTATCCATTTCCCTTTGTTTTCTCAGAGTTGAACAGTATGATGCCTCATTGTTTTCAGAAGAAAATCTCCAGCCTAACTATGGTTTAGCTTAATATGGAAGAATTGCAGAAAGCAAAGGAATTTTAATTTTAAAAAGAACAGGCTTAGATGATATAGGTTCTGCTCCTCCACCTACCCACCACTGATCAATTCACAGAGGCCTCAGGATTGATAATGTTGAGTTTCAGGGACTTATTTTATTTTCTCATAAAAATCTAGACATTGTATATCACAACATAGTGGTTTTCTAGGGAAAATGAGCACAGTTTACAGCTTTAAAAACAGGCAATAATTTCCAAAACATGCACAATCCATTGCTAGTTGGATTCTTGAAAGTGACCATCAAAGGAGTTGTTTTGTGAAATTGTCATGGAAGCCTTCCTAAATACAGCTGATGTGCTGTATCAACAGAGCAGTGACAGTAATTTTACATTTCGCACTGAAATGCTGAGCCCCTCTGATTGCCCCTGGCGTAGCTAAATGAATCTCTTCAATATCTCCTCTGCACATATGAATCCTGCATTGAGTTATTAAAAGTTCCATAGTCTGCTCTTGATAGCCACTCTGGAGAAAAAGGTTAATTTCCATTTTTGCATGAGATATCCATATCTGTTATAGCCTGTATAGATACAGTTTTGAGATGTTCAGGGGCAATCCACAGGCAGAGTAACATAGCAGTGTGACCTGTGTTGCAGAGCTGACTAACGATGATGGCAGATAAAGACCCACTTGGTTCATCCATTCTGCCCCAACATGGTGGCCAGAGCTTCACCTGCCACTCCATGCTGGTTATGCACCTTCATGATCAAATACTAGCATCACAAACAGGGCAGTCAGCGATTCGCCACAATGCCAGCCACGTATAGACAGTTTTATTTAATGCAGTCTTGGAAGTGTGGTTTTATAAATTTGGCTGAAGTACAGTTACAATCATTGACAATACTTGATTAAACGAAACCTAACATTTACTTGTCATCAGTGATAAGATTTATTTATTTATTTATTTATTTAAAAATTCCTTTATACCACTGCATCTACCAATCTTGGGGCCCTGTTCAATAAGATGCACTAGTGTTTTTAGCGCATGCTAAAATTAACATGCGCTAATTATGTATACGCCCATAGGAATATTATAGGCATCTACAAGGCTAGCGCACATGCTAATGCTTAGCGTGTAATAAAAACGCTAACATGCCTCTAGCATTGCTTAGTAAACTGTGCCTCTGGTGGCCTACGATATACACATATACCCCTGGATTCTCTAAATAGCACATAAAATTGTGCACTATCCTGAGATGCACACACAGCTAAATCGGCTGAGCCAATTAGTGCTAACAATCAATTATTGGTGTTAGTTGATGTGATACTGTGAGTGAGGGTTGAGGGCCGGATTCCAATTAAAACAGTCAGACAAGGTTGTGTTAATAAGGTAATAGTTTTATTCACTAAACCTGAGCCCTGTTACTTCACAGGGTCAGGAATAAAAGGCAAGGTCTCTTTAGTTCACAGGGAAATGTCTTCATATATGGGCTTATGGCTGACAGGACTCCAAACACAGTCTATGGCCTATGAGAGGCACGCCCCAAACACAGTCTGTAAAGTTTCTCTCTCACTCTCTCTGGGCCAGCCAGGCCTTAGAACCTGGTTCACAAATATCCAAATGAAAAGGTTGGCTTACCGCAGCCAGGCCATAGTAGCTGGACGTACGTAGTGAAAGCACATGCTGGAGATCACTTTTTCCATCCCTGGGCCCTCTTAATCCCACTCTGGCTATGCCTTTTATAGTTCCTGGTTCCTCTCCTTTTGGCTATACCCCTCCCATCTCACTCCCTCTCTGGCGGGACTAGGGGTTTTAAGGTGGTTTGAACTACCTGAGGGACTTTTCTTAAAGGTAAGGGGCAGTGTTCTGTATACCCCCTCACAGTGGCAACAATTTGGATTTGTGCATGCATCTTGCTAAGCATTATTCTATAAAGATTGGCACTCAAATCTTATAGCACACAACTCAAAAGGGGACATGGCCATGGAGGGGCATAGGTAGGTCAGGGGTGTTCACTAAAGATGAGCACAATATTACTGTTTACCAGGGATCTTCATCTAAATTACATGCCAAGATTTACACCAGATTTCAGTTAGTGTAAATCCTCGCACCCAAAGTTTGGCACAGAAATCGGCTCTAAGTGCTATTCTATAAGCGGTGCCCAACTCATAGGGCTGTTTATAGAATAATGCTCCTTGTGGATTTTTGGGGGCGCCATCTTTTCAGCCCTGTTTTACTGAATCTAGTCCATAATAATTACACAATAATAATCATATGTCTTGCCTTTCCCCTTCCCAGTACTGGCCTTACTTCTCAACAACTGGGGTTGCTATTGAAGCCCACTCCAGCACATTCAGATGTATCTTGCCATAATCGGGATAAAGGCCATAAAGTCTGCCCAGCAATGGCCTTACTTGCATACTACTGGAGTTGCTTTCTACGCACAATTAAGTTTTGTTTTAATTCCATTCTGTTTCTATATAGGGATCCTTTGTATTTATCCTACACATTTTTGAATTCCATCACCAATTTGTCTTCATCATCTCCTCTGAGAGGCTATTCCAGGCTATTCCACCATACTCTGTATGAAAAAATACTTCCTGATGTTACTCCTAAATTGACCCTCCTGCAACCTCAATTTATGTCCTCCAGTTCTACCACTTCACTGTCTCTGGACCAGATGGCATGCATCCAAGGGTACTGAAAGAACTCAAACATGAAATTGCTGATCTGTTGTTAGTAAACTGTAACCTGTCGTTAAAGTCGTTCATAGTACCTGAAGATTGGAGCATGGCCAATGTGACTTTGATTTTCAGAAGGGTTTCCGGGGTGATCTGGGAAATTACAGACCAGTAAGCCAGGTAAAATAGTGGAAACTGTTATAAAGAATAAAATTACAGAACACATAAATAAACATGGTTTAATGGGAAAGAGTCATCATCGTTTCGGCCAAGGGAAGTCATGCCTCACCAATTTGCTTCATTTCTTTGAAGGTGTGAATAAACCTATGGATAAAGGTGAGCTTGTTGATATAGCATATCTAGATTTTCAGGAAGCTTTTGACAAAGTTCCTCATGAGAGACTCCTGAGAAGATTTAATAGTCATGGCATAGGAGGCAATGTTCTGTTGTGGATTAGGAATTGGTTATTTGACAGAAAGCAGAAGGTAAGGTTAAATGGCTATTTTTCTCAATGGGGGAGGCTGAATAGTGGAGTGCTGCAGAGATCTATATTGGACTGGTGCTACTTAACATAATTATAAATTACCTGGAAATCAGAACAACAAGGGAGGTGATTACATTTGTAGATGACACAAAACTATTCAAGGTTATTAAAACACATGCGGACTGTGAAAAATTGCAGGAAGACCTTAGGAATTGGAAGATTTGGCATACAAGTGGCAGATTAAATTTAATATGGACAAATGCAAAGTGAAACACATTGGGAAGAATAATTTGAATCATAGTTACCTGATACTAGGGTCCACCTTGGGGGTCAGCACCCAAGAAAAAAAGATCTAGGTGTTGTCGTAGATAATACAATGAAATCTTCTGTCCAGTGTTCAACGGCACTACTACTACTACTATTTAACATTTCTAAAGCGCTACCAGGGTTACGCAGCGCTGTACAATTCAAACATAGAAGGACAGTCCCTGCTCAAGGAGCTTACAATCTAAAAGACAGGTGTACAATCTAGAGACAAGTGTCCAGTCAAAGACAAGTGTAGAGTCCGACTAATAGGGCATGCTATATTTCACGGAAGGTTAGGTGCCGAAAGCAGCATTGAAGAGGTGAGCTTTAAGCAGAGATTTGAAGATGGGTAGGGAGGGGGCTTGGCATAGGGGTTGAGGAAGATTGTTCCAGGCATAGGGTGAGGCAAGGCAGAATGAGTGGAGCCTGGAGTTGGCAGTGGTGGAGAAGGGAACTGAAAGGAGGGATTTGTCCTGGGAGCGGAGGTTACGGGCGGGAAAATAGGGGGAGATGAGGGTAGAGCACAAAAAAGCACAGGATGCTAGGAATTATTAGGAAAGGAATGGAAAATAAGACTGAGAATAAAATAATGCATCTGTATCGCTCCATGGTGCAACCTCACCTTAAGTACTGCGTTCAATTCTTGTCGTTGTATCTCAAAAAAGTTATAACAGAATAAAAAAAGGTTCAAAGAAGAGTGACCAAAATGGTAAAGGGGATGGAGCTCCTCTCATATGAGGAAAGGCTAAAGAGGTTAGAGCTCTTCAGCTTGGAAAAGAGATGGCTGAGGGTAAGATATGATTAAGGTTTACAAACTCCTGAGTGGTGTAGAATGATTTTTTTACTCTTTCGAAAAGTACAAAAACTAGGGAAACATTCAATGAAGTTACCTGGAAATACTTTTTTCACTCCGGGGTCCTTTTACCAAGCTATGAGAAAAAGGGCCCTGTGGTAGCACTAGGGCTCTTTTTCCCACGGCGGGTAAAAAGCCCCTAAAAAACGGCTATGCAATAAGATTACTCTTACCGCTTGGCCATGCGGTGGGGAGCATTTACTGCCACCCATTGAAATGTCAGTAAGGGCTCTCATGGTAACCCGACAGTAACTGTGCAGTGTGTAGTGCTGTCCGATTACAGCCAGGTTAGCGCCGTGTTAAAAATTTTTTGTTGCACAAGGAATGGCACACACTCAAGGCAGAACTACCACCAGAGGTTGCGTTGGGCTGGTGGTAGTTCTGGGTTACACACAGCAACCATTTAGTAAAAGGGCCCCTCGATGAATAGTTAATCTCTGGAACTTGTTGCCGGAGCATGTAGTAATAGCGGTTAGCATATCTGGGTTTTTAAAAAGTTGGGACAAGTTCCTGGAGGAAAAGTCTGTTATTGAAACAGACATGAGGAAGCCACTGCTTTGCCTGGGATTGGTAGCATGGAATATTACTACTATTTGGGTTTCTGCCAGGTACTTGTGATCTGGATTGGCCACTATTGGAAGCAGGATACTGGACTATATGAACCATTGGTCTGACCCAGTATGGCTATTCGTGTGTTCTTATGTTCATAGTTTCATACCAATACTCTGGTTTTTTTTTGTTTTGTTTTTTTTTGGGGGGGGGGTTAGATTTAGAGAGATTAATGTATACCAGTTAGATGCCTCATGTGCAAAAAAGTTATTTTGAGAGCTCTATGTGATAAGGATCAGCAGAGTCCAGCTTGCCAATTTTGTAAACATGTTTGAGAACATGTTGCAATTGTATCCATTTATAGCATGCAGAAAAAGGCAAATCATTTATTTTGTATAATTCAGAAAATGTGTATAGGTGGTTATCAGACATGAGCTGCCCAATATTTAAAAGAAAATGGATGCTATAATGGCACTTAGATGGCTACCCAGCGCTATTCAGCGCTAGATAGTCAGATATCCGGTGCTGAATAAAAACCAGATAGTGGCTTAAAGACAGCCAGTTACAGCGACTGATATAACCAGCTATCTGCCAATTTTTAAAGGCAAACCAGCCAAGTTTGGTGACCATATTTGGCTGCCACAATAAGTAGAATAACTGTGGCTGGTCTGACGTTAACCGGCCAGTGCTGAATATCAGCTTGTTTGGTTAAAGTCGGACCAGCCAAAGTTAAACCAGATATTCAGTACTGGTTACCAGAAATGGCCTGGCATTGAATATCCGGGTTTAGCGCAGACCGCGAGAGACAGTCGGTCTATCTTCCGCGGTCTGAATATCGGGTGGGAGGTCTTTAATAATATGTATCCCTCGTTGTATCCAATCAGACCAGCAAATAGGAGCGGTGTTGATTCTTATTTCCTGATTATTCCAAATAGTATATGATGTGGATTTTTTTTACTAGATAGATCCGTTTGTGAAAGGACTCCTAAGGTTGATTTGAAAATGGGGTTAATTTGTAAATGTTTAATCGGTTTCATACCTACTTAATTAAACAGAGGCAAAGGTGAGTCAATACCATGCTCTAATGTAAGCCATCAGGTTGGCTCTTGCAGCGAAGGCACCAAAGCATGCCTTGGTGAAATTTGAAGACTCTATGGTAGATATAGAAGCAAGGGAGATTAACTCCACCATAATCTTTAGTTCTCTGTAATTTATGCATTGCAATTCTTGGAGCTTTACTGTGCATATAAATTTAGATATACATTTGTCTAGTTTTTTTGAAAAAGTCTTTAGAAACTAGTGTAGGAATTGTTTTCATGTTATAGAATACAATAGTTGCAACTGACATTTTAACAGTTGAGATTCTCCCCCACCAGGATAAATATTTAGGTAATCTCCTTAATTTAATTATATCGGTGTAGAGTGAAGTGCTTAATAATAAATTTCACTCTCAACACAACAACTGTACAACTTCCTATTCGTTCGGTAGTACTGTGGATATATAAGGTTTGAAAGACTACTTAGCTTTCAAACCACCAGCGCTAGGTGATTCCGCGATTCTGACTCGTTGTTTCAGTTTCCTCGCCCCAATCCAACGATGGCCAGCATTTCGTTTCACTGCTTCAGGGTCTTGGTGGCGGATTACTTTGGAATCGGGCTTTTGACCAATTAATCTTATTGCTGGAAAAGGAGCTAAACTCTTCAATAAGTGATAACAGCAATGGCAGAGATGACTCAGGATTGGATACATATAACAATATATTATCAGTATAGGCTGATAGTTTATAATTTTTCCATTTAAAGAGAAACCTTCTATATATTCTCTTGCTTTGTCCAACTTCCCCTTCAGATCTAGATCTCAGTTGTCTACAAGTATGTCTCCATGCTGTTTCCGATTGGCTTTCCAATAACCTTAGTATTGAACACCTCGAAGACTATTGTTTGTTGGATTTTGGGCCCTATTTCAGTTCCTTCACTTGTGCCAATACTATTTAATTCACCAGTTCCCACTGCTGATTCGTTCAAATACCTTGGTGTTGTCCTTGATTCAGGTCTTTCATTCTCTCCCCAGATTTCTTCTGTTCTTCAGTGTGGTTTCTTTTCTCTTAGGCATCTTTGCTCTGTTTCTAAATTTCTGGAGTTTTCAGACCTACACACTCTGTTGCATGCTTTTGTGATATCCCTTCTTGATTATGCTAATATGGTTTACGCAGGGCTTCCAAATTTTCAACTTTGTTGATTACAGACATTGCAGAATGCTGCAGCTCATTTTGTTTGTAAAACTCACCTCTCTTTTGTCTTCACTCTACTGGATCCCAATTAAATATCAATCCTGGTTCAAACTTCTTTGTCTTACCCACAAAATGCTTCACTGTGGCTCTCCAGCCTATCTCTGTTCTTTTATCATCCCTTACATCCCTTCTCGTTCCCTTCAATTACTTGATTCTCATCATTTGGTTCTTCCTTCCATGAAGCAAACCCATTATGAAACTACTCATCACTCTGCATTTTTTTATTCTGGCACCTAAATTTTGGAATGATCTTCCACAGCTCTGCAATCCAAACTGTCCTTCTCTCGCTTTAAGGCTCATTTTTCTCCCTTGGTTTTGGTTTTTCACCTCCCCTTACTTAGGTTGCTGGTCACCAGTGGCCTATCCAGTTGAGCTATCTGTTTTTGTCCTATAGATTATGGAATTCTTTTCTGTTTCAATTTTATTGTATTTTATTGTGAACCGCTGTGATCTTGTTTAAGAAGTGGCAGTTTATTAAACCTTTTGATAAACATAAACAAACATAAACATAGACATGTTAGTTCTAATTGTAATTAATATAGGTTCTGATGCAATATCAAAGATCAGAGGAGAGAGGGGTCAGCGTTGACTGGTGCCTCTTCTATTGGAAAAGACTCCAACAGAAAATTATTAATGTAACATCTAGATTGAGGAGCAATGTACATAGCTTTAATCATGTTAATAAAGTTGTCCCCAAAACCAAACCATTGAAGGGTTGCAAACATATAATTCCATTTGACTGTCAAATGTTTTTTTCTGCATCAAGTGATGCAATAAATTCGGATGGTCAAAAGTTTTTGCAAGGTGAATCACATGCATATCCAATGTGGTGTTGTGGGATGTGTCTCACTTTTATAAATCCAGTTTGATCCATATGTATAATCTGTGGCATGATATTTCTTAGTCGTAATGCAATAATTTTTGTGTAAATTTCAGTATCAACATTAATCAATGAGAGAAGTCTACAATCAGAGACTTTAGTAGGATCCCGACCTGGTTTTGGAAGAACAATTAGCATAGCTTTAGCTAGGGTTCCTTTAACTTTTTTTCTCTTCTCTAATGGAATTGTATATTTCAAGTAATTTAGGAATCAATAAAGTTTTGAAAGATTTATAAAGTTATACAGTAAACCCATCACCACCAGGTGCCTTTTCACTATTTAGTGAACAAATGGCTTGATCAATTTCTGCGCTAGTGATATCTTTTTCTAATAGTTTTTGGGGGTTTTTTTCTGAAACTTTAGGACCTTTAAGATTCGTTAAGAACTCTTTAATGATTGAAGTGTAAGTTTTAGTTTCTGAGGAATACAATTTACTATAGAATAACATGAACTGTTTGATTATAATTTTATCAAGTAAGTATCCTTAATGGATGTGATTTTATTCCTGTTACATCTACCTTTTAAATATGCAGCAAGAACTTTACAGCTTTATTAGATGAAACATAATATTGAGCTTGTTGGACTAAGGTTTCTTAATGACCTTTAACACTAAGAAGATTGTTATATTTATATTTAACTTGTAACAAATTATGAAATGTATTATTATTCCAAGTGTGAATCAGGTCAGACTCCAATTTTTAAACTCTAATTCACAGTTCTGAATTTTTGCATTTTGTATTTTATGAAGTTTAATAGTATAACCAATAATAACTCCTGTATGGTAGCCTTAAATGCATCCCATTTAGTGCTCCAATTCAGAAGAGGTTAGTTATTAAATTGACAGTATTCATGAATAGCCTTAGTATTTGTTGAAACTGCTCATTGTTAAGCAGTAAACTGTTAAATTTCCATATCCTGTTATTAGTAGCATTTGTCAGTATTCCTTTCCAAGGTTATACCTGCATGGTGGGAGATAGTTATGGGAGCAATATCAGTATGCTTTACACATGTAATTAATGACTTTGAAACCAAAAAATAGTCAGTTTGTGAGAGATTTATGTACTGGAGAGCAAAATGTAAAATGCTTATCACTAGGATGTTTGAAGACTTCAGATGTCAACAAGACTACCTTCCATAAGTAGGTCTTCAAGTGATTTAATAGCACTTACATTTCTAGGGCAGGGTTGTTTATCCATGATCGGGTCAATAACATGGTTGAAATCACCAGCCATTATAACAGGAACATCTGCATTTTCAATTATCAGTGTTTGTAAGGATAAGAAAAAGGAATTTCACCTATTGAGGGTGCACATATATTCATCAATAATCATGACCTACTTTTCTCCCCCAGGGCAAGCGCTACAGATGATGGACTGATTTTAACTTATGTTATGAAGTATAGCATGAGTTCTTTGAGGGTGGTGCATGCTATGTGGAAGCACTGGGAAGTGGTGCAATCTTTACCTTTGTTTAAGGATCTTGCTATACGTTTTGCTTATAGTCGGGAGAAGAACTTAAAAAGAACTTCTGTGTCCTTCAGCCCTGCCCTCGGTGGGGAGGGAATTGAATCTGATGAGAGGTGGCCAACATGTGAAGTGTGGGAATTGTTCCATGTGTGAAATTATGACAGAAACCACTGAATTTACTAATCTGATGACTGGGAAGAGATATTTTTTTTAAAGGATACCACTTCTTGTAAATCCAGTATTGTAGTTTACTACCTGCGATCTATGTAGGACAGACCTCAAGGACTCTATATGTTTGTTTAGTTGAGCATAGGAGTGCTATCCAGACAGGGAAAACTAATTTGCCCTTAGCAGTGCATTATATTCTGTTTAAGCACTTGTTTAATGAACTCCAGTGTCTGGTCTTGCAGCAAATGCAGCCTTTGATGAGGGGCGGAGATACTCACCGATTTTTACTACAGAAGGAACAGAAGTGGATCTTTATGCTACATTCCATGGAACCTGAGGGGTTAAATTCTCGCATCGAGTGGTATCATTTTTTTCTGAACTCTACATTGTATTGGCTGAGTCCCTTTCAGTGTCTTATATCATGTTTGCTTAATAAGTCTGCCATTTTTGAGCCGGCAGAGCCGTTGGACAGCAGTCATGTTTGCAGTTGCCATCTAGCTTGAGTAAGAAATGTGTGACCAAATGATAGATGTTTACCTGGTTATGCTCCATGATTTACTACTACTACTACTAATAGCATTTACATAGCGCTACCAGATGCACGCAGCACTGTACATTTGACACCCTGCTCAAAGAGCTTACAATCTAGGTAAAACAGACAGACAAGACATTACGGGCAAGGGAATTTAATTTGTTCTTTTGTTTTTCATCCCTGATTTTCAAGACCCTTAAGCACCAGCGCTAATCTGAGTCAAGCAAAACACTGGCTAGTGTTGGTCTGGGGTGCTGACGGATATTGGACATAGATACAAGAGTTGTGAGAGCTCCAGAAGGGATGTTTAAAGGTTTCTTGAGCTAAGTACCTTCTCTGGAGTTCTCTAGTCTGTATTAAATTTTGCTTTCTTGATGCACATGGAGAGTTTGATGCCTTGAGTAATTTTGATGTTTTCCATACAATAATTTCTGACATACTTGGAAGGTTTTTTAAACCTAATAGTGAAGTACAGATCAGTTTGATTGCTTTTAGCTCTATAGATCTTTAGATCTGGAGCTCTTTGAGGCTTTTTTCCTTCCGTTTAAAGTATATTATTTTTGTTTACACACATTTTTGCAATTTTGGTGGGTCATTCTGTATTTTTTTAATTTTGAAAATCTACCTTAAGCCATCTGCTACAATCATCTGATTTCTGTGACAGTATTTCCATTTGTAAAGTATTTTTGACTAGGATTTTGATTAGGATTGCAACTCCTTATTTCTTTTTCATGTTGGATGATGCAAATACATGCTTAAACTATATTGTATTAAGTCTATGAGAATCAGTATAGTTCAAGTGTGTTTCTTGTAAGAATGTGATATCTGCCCCTGGCTTTCTAAGAGTCTGGAATATTTTCTTTCTTTTAACCAGATGGTTTAGACCATTAGTGTTCAGCGAATAGTAAGAAACCATGAGAGATTATTAACATTAATAGTTATGGGGTAACACACATGTAACCCCGGATATCACCTCTGGCTCAGCTCCAAACCAGGGTCTCGCTCCTTCTCACCACCCAGAACCAGGGTCACACAAACAGATACTCTGGTTGTCACACACACGCAACTCCCATTGGAGAGATCACATGAACAGGGCACGGGCCGGGGCTGAAATACTCAAGCGGTAGATCAGGGGGTACTCTCTCTCTCTCTGAGCACTCTTTCCTAAAGAAAAGTCATCAGTCTTGTGGTTTGCACAAAACCAGTAACATGTTTTACTCACAGGGCCTCAAACACAGTTCATAACAGTCAACTTGGTCTTAACTTTTCAGGGATCCTTTAGATGTATCAGCACAGCTTTAATCTAGTCTCCAGTGATTTCAGGGCACTTTTCTACATTCATAATTACAGTCTTTCTGAACAGTGATTATCTTTTCACCAAGCAAAAATAAAAGGATGTTGCATAGGGTAATTTTCTCTTCTCGATTAATTTCAGTCCACACGTTGTGACAGAAACAGCGGTCCCAGCTCAAGGATGGTCAGGTAAGAAGTCTGCCTGCCACAAAATCTATAGAAAACTATGGCCCAACAAACCAGGCCAGGGAATATGATGCCACAGAGCAGAGAAGAAGTCTGCACAAACCAGGGGAGGTAGAAAAAGAGAATGAAGTTTTTTCACCGTGGGAGAAGGGCAGGAGGAGAAATCCTTTTCTGGAGAGACCCAAGGAAAGCATATGGGAAGTCTCATGGAACTCAGGATGGGGGGGAAGATAAGGTGGTTCTGGCCAATGGAAGATCAAGAAAGCGAGACCCAATCAGGGAGAAGCTAAGTGGACAGGTAGGTGAGCACAGGCCATATTCAGTGTCAGTGCCAGTATAGCTAAACGGCCAGATAGGAGTGCACAAAATGCCTTTTAAAGGGCCTTTTCCTAGGTTGAAAGGGGAAAGAAGTGAGCTTCTAGAAGTCTATGAGATGGTTTTGGAGGCTGAAGAAGAAGAAGAAGAACCTACAGCTATTACTGAATGGGACCAACAGGAAGAAATGGAGGTGGAGCCTTGAGGTAGTTTTTCTTTTGGCTGTTTGCTGAAACCTTTGTAGGAAGGCCATTTGGGGAGGCTGTGAAAGCAAATGGGTGGTGGCCTTCCTCTCTTTTCTGGCTCATACTATCCGGGAAAGGCTTTTGACAAGTGGATTGAAGGAAATTGTGATTTTTTTTTTTTTGTGGAGTTTTAAAAATAACAACTCTTTTGGGAATCAAAGAGAACCCTCTCCCAAAGAAGTTCAGAAGTGGAAGCAAGCAGTTATAATAACAGGCTGGACAGATAGTCAGGATTTTTTTTTAATGTGTGTGTTTTTTTAAGCCTAGGGAACTTAGGGCCTCTTTTACAAAGGCACACTAGGGTTTTTAGTGCGTGTATGCGCTAAACATTGGAGTCGCCCATATATTCCTATGTAAAAGACCACCATGGTTTGGACTGATAAGAGAGAAAGAGACATAGTGGTAATTTGCATATATGGGATGTGGGTTTTAATTTGTATTTGCTGAAGCATGATACCTTATTTGCATGCATCCTCCTTCCTCATGAAAGTATTCTGCTTAATGAAGTATCTGTTGTTTTCAAAGAGACTATGAACTGTGTTTTGCTTTTAAAGGAAGTTTTGAGTGACTGATCTGAAATTTAGTAGATATTTCTTTTTCCTCCTCAACCTGAGTTTAAGAATATAAGAAAAGAGTGACTTGAAACCCAGTTGGCCTGTCTGTATTGACTAATCTTCTTTTGGAGGTAATTGTTGGAAGAGTTATCCTTGAATTCTGTATCCCAGGATGGATTGGAGAGTTTCTCTTTGGGCTAAGGAGACCAACAACCCTGGACCCTACACTTTCCAGTAGTAGCAGAGTGACAATGCATAGGTACACTTAGAACCTTTTGAGGCATATTTTCAAAGCACTTAGCCTTCCAAAGTTCCATAGAAACCTATGGAACTTTGGAAGGCTAAGTGCTTTGAAAATATGCCTCTTTGTCTCTCGTTCCTCCTTATTGCAATTGATACAGGGTATTTGACATTATCCTCGGAGTCAGCTTTCCATTCTCAAATTTACATCTAGAGATTAGATATGTAGTAATCTCCACACTAAATCCCCCTTGCGGTATTTTCTCTGGTCTGGGTACGGCAACAGTGAGGGCCCCACTCTGAGCCCCTCTCAGTTTAAGATCTTTTGACCTGAGCCACCACTGCATGGAGGGTACTGCAGGGTTCCCAGTCAAACGAACCATCCAAGTCCAAAGCTATTTGTTGAATTTTGTTCTCTGGCCCATCCCAATAAAGGATTCCTCCTCAGTATCATGGGTCATCTGGCGGGGGTAGACTACCAAAGACCCAGAACACCCTACACTCAAGGCTTTTATCACCTCTCAGGCCCAACCTCTATGGGCTGGTCCTTCCATGATTTTACCATGAGGCTGTCAGTAATAACTCCCAACTTTAGTGACCGCCCTGAAAATCTCCAATTTTCCATGGCAGGAGAAAGGGTCAGGGTCAACCTCACCTGCACTTTAAGAACATAGTATTAAAAGAAGCATATTTCAAAGAGCACCAAAAGTATGTATAAAAGTAGTTTATATATTGATTTCTGGCATATGAGCGTCAGAAAGAAAAATCGGAGTAAACATATGACATTCAGCTCACAATATATTGTTCCTTAAATATATACCATTCACATGGACCCATATAAGACACATGGTTTTAAAGAAACGGAATGAAATAACCAACTGGATCACAGAGCCATCCATGTGATGAAGCCATTGATTCTCTTATAAATAGTAGCAGTTTGATATGATCCGTGAATTTGTGCATAGCATTATTATATGTGACCTTTAGTATGGCAGGATAGAATAGGCCATACCAGGCCCCCACTTGTTTCAGTTGTGGCCTTGTGGCGAGCAACTGTTTGCACTTTAAAGCTGTTTCTTTAGCAAAATCAAGGACAATAAAAAATTCTCAAACCATTCAATTTCAAATCAGCAGATGATTTTACCTTAGAGAAGATTTCCATTGCTTGTTGGTGGTGTAATATTTTAATTACAAATGGCCTCGGGCCTTTTAGAATTGCAGGCCTCAGTGCAGGGATTTTATGTGCCTTCTCTAGTTTAAATGACATCTTGAATGAGATATGTAGCAGTTTTGGTATAAGGTCCTCCATAAAAGGAATAGGCTGATTACCTTCCAGTATTTCATCCAAGTATCCAAATATTGTTTTGCCGTAGAGTCTTCCAATGCCGCTCTGAGTTTTTCAAGTTTGTCATGGTCTTTCTTGTAACACTGCATATCATCCTTCCTGCACAAAATTCTCTCTTCCACATTAGCAACTCTGACAGTGCATGATTTGTGCTGACAATTGATTCTTGTTATCTCTAATCTAATGGCAGCAAGGCATGATGCATTATCCTGTATCATTAATTTGGTCACGCTGTGTTCTGATATAAATGGTTCCAGCAAGTCACAGTGTTCATGGATCTGCACCATTTTGACTGGCATCAGGCAGTCTTGTTTCAATCATTTACAGTTGAATGCTGAAGGCTGAGGAACTTCATTTTTACAATTACGGTTAGTAGACATATCATGTAGGTAAGTTGAATCAGAAGGCTTTGTGCCAGACATATAAGTTAAAATGGTGTTTTGTTATGCAGGCTGACGAAACTCTTTCCCTAAGCAGCCATCTTCCAGCATGTTCAGGCTCCGCCTCCCACTCATATGTTCTTATACAATGCTACTGTAAACCTGGCATCAGTGCACCAAAATGGAGGCACACACATTTATGACAGCTGTATGGTTTGCATAAATGTTAGCGCCTTAATGTAACAAGAATGTGCACTACTTACAGTATTCTGTAAATTGCCCATATAAAGGACAGCTCTACCTATGCCCTCCCATGATCCTCCCCTGTAAACACCCCTCTAACAGTTACATGCTATATGCCATTTGAATGCATAATTACAGAATATTGATTAGGGATGCCTCAGTGAAAATGGTTGCTGCAATCTATTGGCTGCTGCTATGTGAGTAAGTAGGCCTGAGCAGGCCCTCTGGGGCTAGAAGGGTGAGCGGGAGAAGGGTCAATGTTGCTTCAGGAGGGGAATCATTGTACTTTGTGGGGAGAGGCAGGGGTGGGATCAGTGTTGCTTGTGTGAGGGGAATAGTTGCTTCTTTAGGGGGTGGGAGGGGGATCAGTGCAGCTTGAGGCCAACTGACAGCTGTGCAGGTTCCAGTCAATATTCAGTGCCAGCACCCGCATAGCTAAGTGACCAAACTTAGGATTGCTTTTTATGGAGTCCTATTGGGTCATTTGGCTATGAGTGCACTGGCACTGAATATTGCTGCCACTACCTGACTCCACCCTTGGAATGCCCATTTCCAGCCCACATCAAGAATGGCTGATCAGAGCCAGCATTCAGCGGCACTGCCCAGTTATGGTCCACTGAATATATTGCAGCCTGGCCGCAAACTACAATTTAAACAAGCAGCAGCTTCTCCTACTTGCTTAAATCATTTTGAATTCTATCCAGTATAAATTTATGCGCTTAGCAGGCTCTTAAATTTATGCAACCTGTTATAGAATGAGTAGTCACTAATTTGACCATCCAGCAACAATGAAACAAGAATCATAAGTTGCAGGCAGACAATGAAAATCAGAACAAAAAATAGACAAAATATTAATCTAATACTAACAGCAGTAATCAAGCATGTTGCAGAGTTTGCACATTTTGAAGGTCCGGTTGGCATTTAACAAGAAAGCCAACAAAGATAGCATTGCTGTAGTCAGTTTACAATAAAGTTGGAACATGCAAATCCATCTTGACTTCTAGAGTGTCTGAACAGGCATTCAAAACATTTTGTTAATAAAAAAATATGTTCAATGACCAATTGAAGTCATACCCAAACTCCTCACATTAGTCTTCAGAAGGCCTATCTCATCACGATAAATCCAGATATCAGCGGTTCAATTATCTTTCCTATTAACCCATAGAAAATCAGGTGTCGATATTCAAATTGGTTTATGCAGGCAGGAGAAGCTTCTGTCCATTTAAACCACCCTGAGATGGCTAGCCACTGATATTCAGTGACACTTAAGCAGGCAGAGCTGCTGAATATTGGCTTAGACTGCTGAGGCACTGCCCGTGGAGGAGCTGGCAGCTATGTGGGCACAGGCCGTATTCAGTGCTGGAGTGTCATGTCCCCTACAACAAAGTAAGCGGTGTCCTCGGGCTATGCAGGGTCCCGTTGACACACACACTTGACTGGCACTGCCCTGGGCCACGTGTGTGTAATTCTTCTCTGGGTTTGTTCAGAGAGCGGTGGTTGCAGGCTCCTTAATTGCTTTGCTTCCATGCACCTGTGTCTGCTCTCCCTCTGCCTGGCTTCCCTTGCTTCTCTCCTATTGGTCCTCCGGTTCCTCCTTCCCCTGCTCTTGTCCTATGGCTGTGCTCTTTCTCCCTCCTGGTTCCTGCTGATGTCAGACGCCAGCACTTTATCAGCTGAGCTCTTCCTGGACTCCATGCTTCGGCTTCTACTTTGGTAGGTGTTACTTGCTCAGTAGTTTGTTTCTTATCTACTTATCCCTCGTTGCTGACTTTGCCTGTCCCTGGATCACTCTCTTGCCTGCTGCCTGCCTATTGACTTTACCTGTGCCTGGATTACTCTCTTGCTTGCTGTCTGCCTACTGACTTTACTTGTGCCTGGATTACTCTCTTGCCTGTTGTTTGCCTATTGACATTGCCTGTACCTGGATTACTCCCCTGCCTGCTGCCTGCCTATTGACTTTGCGTGTACCTGGATCACTCTCTTGCCTGCTGCCTGCCTAGCCAATATGTTCACCACCCCACTTCCAGCTCCGTCTCATAAGTCCTGCAGGCCGCCCACAACTAGGGGCTGAACCTCTGGGCAACGGCGGTCAGCGCAGGTGAAACCTGGGGTTGTCCGGCTGCCAAGCAGAACCTGGTCCAAGTACCGGGCTCAGCAGTGCTGTACTTGGTACAAGAACTCACAAGTCTGACATGGAGCCCACATAACTAAGTGGACAGGTAGCTGGGCACAGGCCATATTCAGTGCCAGTGCCTGTATAGCTAAATGACTAGATAGAATCATTTATATGCTGGCACTGAATATCAGCATAACTTCCAGGTTGCCACCTCTACTAATTCCACCCTTGCTCCAATCCTTCAATCCCCTCCTCCTGTTCCCATTCCCCCACTCCAGTCCCCCCAATCCCTCAATACACCAGTTGCAATCTTCCACAGCTCTGATCAGCATCCCCCAATCTCTCAACACCCCCCATTCTGATCTTCCCTGACTTGCCCCTCCAATGCCTTACCCCTTATTCTAATCTTCCCCCAATCCCCCTTCCAATCCCCACCCTGAATTGAAGGCTACCTGCTATCCCAGGACTTACCAAAAGGTGATCCCTGGTAGTCTAGTGGGACAAGGCAGGAGGAGTCCTCCTCTGCTCTCACCCCATCTAACTGTGAGTTCAAACATGGCAGTGACGACCCCTAGTGGCAGTCTTGCAGTACTGTTTATTGATTTATTTATTAATGTATTTGTAATCTTTACTGTATAATAGGTACAGAACAAAAATTGCATAAGTTAACAAAAGACAAACCAACACAAACTATATCAAAACAGTATAAGCAAATGCATCACAAATGCATATTAAACAATTACAAACTATAACACAATATAAGAAATGCATCACAAAAGCATGTTAAAACCTGCAACATAAATACAGTTTATAGTTTATTATGACTTTATTATACCACTTAACAGGTCTAAGTGGTTTACAATGAAATACGTTCTTATAGGACAGCAATTTGTATGTGTAGAAACACATACAAACAAATACCTCTTTAGAAGTTACTTATAGCTAAGCCAGAGCCAGAACTTGAATCCCGAACGTGAAAGATCAATCAGTTGGATGGAAAAAACCTGGTCAGAAAGATATGCCTCTAAACCTTAAGTAACATTTTGAGTCCTCAAATATTCTGATAAATGATTCCATTCCACTGGACCAGCGATAAAAAATGTACAAAGGACCCAATTCTGTAAATGCTGCCAAAATTTGGGTGCCAGTTAAAATGCACACTAAGTGCCAGTTTATAAATGATACTCCAGGTTCAGAGCTGGTTCTAGATAGTGCTTAATACCAATATCCATGCCCAATTTTGGCTGCAAGGATTTACTCCAAGTGAAACCTGGTATAAATCCTCATGCCTAAATTAAGTGCAAATCTCCCAAATTCTATAACACTATGTACAAATTCCAGGAATGCCCCTGACCTGCCTATGCCCCTCCCATGGCTATGCCCCCTTTTTGGAACTGCATGTAAAAATGTACATGCCATTCATTATAGAATAGTGAGTAATTTTAATTACTACCAATTAGCACCAGTAATTGATTGTTAATGCCCAATTATTGCTGTTAATTGACTCACTGTTCAATTACATTGTGCACACAAACTAGGCATATGCCCAAATTTGCACATACATATATAGAATTATGGGGAAAATGTAGAAATGTAGGGGCCCTCTTACTAAAGGGTATTAAGCTCTAACAACATTTAACATAGGAACAACAGGCAACATCAAAACACATTACAATGTTTTGCAGCATTTTGCCTGAAAGCCAGTGCATTCTTTCTAGCAAAATAGGTGCCGGTTCTCAAATGCCAGGCCACCCTTCAGGGGTGAGGTGATCACTGAGGGACCCATTCCACAATAGCCAGGCCCCCTGGAAGCAGTCACAGAACCTATGAGAAGGCAGAATTGGTGTGTAGAGACAGAACTCTTTCATTAAAACTTTGGGCCATGGGTCAATTTTAGCAGACAATGAAAAAGGTGCTGGTACTCAGTACCCCCAAGTATCCCCTCAAAAAAAGCCCTGCTGTTAGCACATACTAACTCGCATGCTAGCTATATTTTTGGAGGGGGTGTAACATGGGCAGAGAACGGGAGTGGAAGTGTTAACCAGCTATATAGAAGGCAGTAAAGGCTCCCGCATTACATTTTTACAGGTACCACATGCTAACGCAAACTTTAGCACATGACCTGCAAAATAAATTGTGCTGCGCTAAATCTGGGCTTACTACTACTACTACTTAACATTTCTAGAGCGCTACTAGGGTTACGCAGCGCTGTACAGTTTAACAAAGAAGGACAGTTCCTGCTCGATGGAGCTTACAATCTAAAGGATGAAATGTCAAGTTGGGGCAGTCAAGATTTCCTGAATAGAGGTGTAGTGGTTAGGTGCAGAAGGCGACATTGAAGAGGTGGGCTTTGAGCAAGGATTTGAAGATGATAACATCCTCATCTTCCCCGTCTCATCTGCCCGCAACCTCGGAGTCATCTTCGACTCCTCCCTCTCCTTCTCTGCACATTTCCAGCAGATAGCAAAATTTGCCCTTTCCTCTCTGAGCACACCACCCGAACTCTCGTCCACTCTCTCATTACCTCTCGTCTTGACTACTGCAACCTACTCCTCACTGGCCTCCCACTTAGCCATGTATCCCCCCTTCAGTCCGTTCAGAACTCGGCTGCACGTCTTATCTTCCGCCTGGACTGATATACTCATATCACCCCTCTCCTCAAGTCACTTCCCTGGCTTCCGATCAGGTACCACATACAGTTCAAGCTTCTCCTACTAACCTACAAATGCACTCGATCTGCAGCCCCTCCTTACCTCTCTACCCTCATCTCCCCTTACGTTCCTACCTGTAACCTCCGCTCTCAAGACAAATCCCTCCTCTCAGTACCCTTCTCCACCACCGCCAACTCCAGGCTCTGCCCTTTCTGCCTCGCCTCACCCCATGCTTGGAATAAACTCCCTGAGCCCATACGCCAGGCCCCCTCCCTGCCCATCTTCAAATCCTTGCTCAAAGCCCACCTCTTCAATGTCGCCTTCTGCACCTAAGCAAAACAGCAAAAGTAGAGGCTGACAAATGTGTAAACCAATAGGGAGATAATATCAAAAAACAGTTTATTCTGAATATTCATATCAAGGACCCAACATGGTCCGTGTTTCGGCGCCAAAGCGCCTGCCTCAGGGGTCACAATCTCTGAGAAGAAGCTGATAGGCTTGAATAATTCCTTTATGTATGCAAGTTAATCCACAGAGAGAACAAAAGAACAGCCAACCGATCAGCAAACACCCAAAACTGGGCATGAATCCTGAAACCAAATGTTAATCTAATAAACAGTGCTCAACTCGGAGTGCTGTTTATAGAATAGCACTTAGCACTCATTTTTTCATTGTTGATTTTTTGACACCATAAACAAATATTAGTCCTAAATTACTAGAATACCAGCACTGACACCCATAGTATCACTTAAATCTACATGACTCCTTAAAGAATTATCCTCTATGTGGGAAATTTATTTCATACATTCCTGTATACATAATTTCAGCTGGTTTCAAAAAATATTACTTGTGAGTGAAATATCTTCACTCAACCCAGAGAGAAGAGATTCTACTCTAGACAGCTGTAATAACTGAAGTGGCAATCCACATAGAGGTTTTATGTACACACACACACACCACCCCTGTAGGCTGAAAAAGAAGACCCGGGGAAATTCTTCAATCATGTCAAACTGCTGACGAAAACAGATCCCAGGTGTGTAACCTCATTCTGTGAGGAAATCAATGAAACAAATTTTGGCGTACAAGAAGGGGATATCAGTGCTGCAAGACGCTCTTTCTTAAGCACTGCTATGAACAGTCATAAAAATCAGTTTATGTTACTGCTGAAAATTCTGTTTAGTATAGAGGGGAAGTTATGAGAGATCACAACCACTTTGGTTTGATGGCTTGGAAAAGAAAGTAGAACCACATTCAGCCAAACTCTTATTGTTAATGTCAGGAAATGAACATTGTAAACAAGTTGCTGCCATTTTAATACTTTTTTAATCAGCATTTAAACACTGCATTGTGCCTTATGTATCATGACCTAATCTGTCAGTTTAGCCATCAACCACACATTCTTTCCACTGCTTAATTAGAGTTCTCCTAATGCATAAGATACACCATTCCACAGCACTTATGAACACATATGCTAACATTTAAAGCTGAGCCACACTCAATGCCATTTATCGTAGTGTCATTGAGAGACCGTTAATCCAAGATTTATTACTTGTGAGCCTGTTTATTGAACAAGCAAACCACTATTTTAGGGAGGCAGCATGATCTGAAAGATGAGTCAGGAGAATATTAGCTCAAAACTCCTGTAGTCACTGACTCGGGGTGACTCACAAAGTCCCTTTATCCCCTTCCTCAGTTTCCCCATAGATTACAGCATTATACTCAGGACTTGTGTTCAACATGCTAGGGCCCAGGGCAGAAACTGGGAATGGAGCCCCACAGCGTGCCTGCAAGCTCTGCTTTCTTCAGTGGCAGACGGGCTTGGGGCCCCAGAGCAATTACTCCAGTCATCACCACCTTACATTGGACTTCCATATACTTTGTCCTTTCTGGAAGTTTACATGGCACTAAGATGTCAAAAAAGCACTACCAGAAAGGAGCATTCTCATATTTCCAAATATCAATAAGTAACTCTGAGAACAAATTGAGTTCTCTATAATGTTTTATATGTTTGTAAATATGGGCTGGCTCCCTTTCGTAGATAAGTATGGTGCTACATTCCTGTTTTTTTTACTAATATTTCAAATATTATATAAATATAATTTATAGTTGCAATTTCTATTCCCTAACAAGGATAGTAACACAGTAAATGATGGCAGACAAAGACCAGCATGACCCATCTAATCTGCCCAGTAAGGGTACTAGGGTTGTAACTGCCACACGGTGCAAGTTACCCCCTCTTTTGTTTATGGTTTTAACTGCCACTTCATGCAGGTTACCCCTCCCCCCCACTATGATTTTTTTGTAGTGTGAAGGTCATTTAAAGTTTTGCTTTGAGTGGAAATAGAAATCCTCTTTGTTATCTTAGGCTTCCATGGCTAGCTTCATGATTGTGGCGGTTGTCCAGGTCTTGGTGTGTCTTACTAAGTGGAACTGATGTTTCAGCCATCATGCTGTAGCACATCGGTTCCACTAAGATGCGGCAGGAGCCACACAACCACAACAATCAGAGCTGCTGTGTGTTTATTCCATGCAATTTTTGATTCCATCATCATTCACAGTCTCGGGCCATTAAAAAGGGGGCTCAGGTATCTGGGATGTCAGGTGCGGTGCCCGTGACTCCACAGATTGCCGCTGTTAACAGTGAAGGTTGGGCATTAGATAACCCTATGGAAGGACCTTCAGCCCAGAGAGCACCTGGTGAGTTGTTTAATGATATTTTACATGTTTTGGGTTTTGATTTTGCGAGTGAGGTGGTGGTAGGGAGGGTAGTGAAGAAGGAGGTTGTCATCTTCGGGGTCATCAGCAAAAAAGGTTAAGAAAGAGTTTGAAGGATAAGAAGTTTCTATGTAATCTTAAACACGCTGTGAAAAGTTTAGGCTTTGAAAAACATCAGCGGTGGGGAGTTGTTGAGAGTCTTATGAATGTTTGAGAGTATTCAGATTCTTGGGACTTGTCAAGTACCTCCTCATCATCATCTTCTGATGATGAGCATGAAACTCAAGGGTTGTTAGTGGGACAGGGAGCAGTAGCTGCACCTTTGGGAAGTACCCCTGGTGTTCTAATACTCCAGAGAACTGAAAAACAGCCAAACACAATCCAAACGGTGTGAAATGAATATAAAGAAATGAGCCAAGGTCTAATCAACAAGACACTATTATCTATACAAAACTTTGTGCCCGTTATCAAGTTTCTTTCATGGGGTAAATATTCCCTACTCCACTCATTCAAAAATGCCCATATAGGAGCATCATGCAAAATGTCGGTTGTAAGAGAAGTTTAGTCAGCTTGAGACCGATACCCCTGTCAGTATGATCCAGCTGAGTGATTCCTGATGAAGCCCTGTTATGGGTGAAATGAATTGGGCCCCGTTGAAAATCAACAGTTGAACTGTGGGGTTGTCAAGCCAGCATTTATTAAGCTAAGTTGATGCATGCCATGCTGTAGCTTGAACAGTTTTTGTTACTCAGTTATCTTTAATATTTGTGCTCTATTATGGGCTTTTTTGTATAAAACCTTTGTGCTCCTATATGGGCAATTTTGCATGATGCTCCTATATGGGCATTTTTGAATGAGTGGAGTAGGGAATATTTACCCCATGAAAGAAACTTGATCACGGGCACAAAGTCTTTTATAGATAATAGTGTCTTGTTGATTAGACCTTGACTGAAGCCTTGGTTTCTGTGGGTATTTCCCACTTTCCTCATTTCTTTACATTCATTTCACACAACCCTTTGGATTGCGTTTGGCTGTTTTTCAGTTCTCTGGAGTATTAGATTACCTGTTTAGGATTAACGGCCCATACTGTTTTTTTCATCATTATACTCAGGACTTGTGTCTCATGCCAGGGGCATACCTTGTGTGCCATTGCTCCTTTAGATAGTTGTATCTTTCAAAAATGGTGCCAAAAGATTTTATGGGATAAATATATTGATTTATTTGTTCTTTTGGTTCGAGATCAGGAGAGTGGTAAGAATAAGAATTTTGGTAAAGAGGACAGGAAGAAGAGAACAGGGTGAGTACCAAAGACAATCCTTAATTGGTTGATGGGTTTCCAATTTTTTTTCCCAGTGTGTTAGGGTCAGCGAAGCCTGCACTTTATTTGGGTTTATTAGGTTATTCAGCTCTTATTTTGAGAGCTTACAAAACTTATGGGGCTGATCATGGCTCAGTTATGATGAGCAGTTTAGACGTCATCTGGCCAGAGATAAATCAGATAATTGGGGAGTGCAGGATGTAGATTTATGGATAGCAAATTTGTATCCTGCCAGAGCTTTGCCCTTTTGTGTTGGGGCCTCTGCTAGATTAGTGGCCCATTTCAAGATCAGGATGGTTTGGAGGGGGATGGCCTGCTGGTCCCATGGCAGCTGACATGGAGAGGCATAATCAAACGGGGCGCTCAAGTTTTCCTGAGGACGTCCTCGCAGGATATCCCGGCGAAGGGGCGGGGAAACCCGTATTATCTAAACAAGATGGGTGGCCATCTTTTGTTTCGATAATATGGTCGGGGATGCCCAAATCGCGACATTTAGGTCGACCTTAGAGATGGTCGTCCCTAGAGATGGTCGTCCTCGATTTTCGGCGATAATGGAAACCGAAGATGCCCATCTCAGAAATGACCAAATCCAAGCCCTTTGGTCATGGGAGGAGCCAGCATTCGTAGCGCACTGGTCCCCCTCACATGCCAAGACACCAACTGGGCACCCTAGGGGGCATTGCAGTGAACTTCAGAAAAAGCTGCCAGGTGCATAGCTCCCTTACTTTGTGTGCTGAGCCCCCCAAACCCATTCCCCACAACTGTACACCACTACCATAGCCCTTAGGGATGAAGGGGGCACCTACATGTGGGTACAGTGGGTTTGTGGTGGGTTTTGGAGGGCTCACATTTACCACCACAAGTATAACAGGTAGGGGAGGGATGGGCCTGGGTCCACCTGCCTGAAGTGCACTGCAGTACCCACTAAAACTGCTCCAGGGACCTGCATACTGCTCTCATGGAGCTGGGTATGATATTTGAGGCTGGCATAGAAGCTGGAAAAAATATTTAAAACATTTTTAGGGTGGGAGGGGGTTAGTGACCACTGGGGGATTAGGGGGAGGTCATCCCCGATTCTCTCCAGTGGTCATCTAGTGATTTAGGGCACATTTTTGTGGCTTGGTTGTAAAAAAAAGGATCAAGTAAAGTCAGCCAAGTGTTTGTCAGGGAACCCTTCTTTTTTCCATTATCAGCCGAGGACACCCATGTGTTAAGCATGCCCCAGTCCCGCCTTTGCTATGCTTCTGATACGCCCCCGGGAAGTTTGGTCGTCCCCACGATGGGAAGCAGTTGAGGATGCCCGAAATTGGCTTTCGGTTATACCGATTTGGGCGACCCTGGGAGAAGGACGCCCATCTCCCGAATTGTGTCGAAAGATGGGCGCCCTTCTCTTTCAAAAATAAGCCTGAGAGTTGGTTTCAGAGGAGGTCCAGGAAGTAATGTTTGCTTCCAATTTAATGCTAGAAGTGTAGCTGCCGATCCTGTTGGTTTAGACATTGTTGTACCCAATGTCAGGGGGTGCACCCAGCCTTTAAATGTCCGACTAGTGGACCCATTGGTCGTGGTCAGTGGTTGCAGGGAGGAGCCTCAAATAGTTTGGGAATGGTGGTGCAAGGTACCTTCCCCCATTAATTTGTGAGTCTTGTGGTGGTGATTGCCTAGCTATCCCAATGCTGGAGATGCCTATTTGCTGTGGGTTTGTTTTTCTGAGGGATTTCCTATTCCTTAAGAAGGTCTTCATTTATATCATTCAAGTAGAAATGCTTAATCTGTTTCTTGACATCCTGACATAGTCAGAGACAAATTATTGAAAGAGTTGTGCCTAGAATGTACTGCGGGACCATTTAATCAACCACCTTTGCCAAATTTTGTAGTATCGTCTCTTGGTGTTATACCTAAAAAAGCACAGGTAAGCATTTAAATAATTATTCTTAAAGGAGAAAAACACCTCAAGAAGCACCTCTACCATATACTGACAGACAGAGGGCTAGGGCTTCTTCATCATAGGCAAAAAACCTCCATCTTCATTTTTCTTATATTCTTAGCAACTGAAAAAGCACTACCTTAACGCACTAGGAAATTAATTAACTTAGACAGGCATGCTAGCCTTCTTCAGCTAAGACCGTGGTCAACAGGCCCCGTTTCGCTTCTGCTGCTTCAGAACCACAGGTCTTCAATGCTGTTGAATAAAAAGAAAGGAGTGCTTAGAGAACTGTTCATGCTGAAATTCTATACAAACAATAAACTTTCACTTACAATCCCAAAAAAATATGAAACCATTCGATCTTTCCATTGAGCCCTCTTGGGGCTAATGAATTTAACTGAAAAATCCATTGTTGTTCTTTTCTTAGGAGCCATAACCGGGCTTCTTCATCTTGTAGCTCCGACCCAACTTGTTGTAGTACCACGCATTTGAGCGAATCAAAGCTATGAGCTACTTCTGTACAGTGAACAGCTAGCTGTGATGTAGTCTTCTTGGTGGAGATCACACTTTTATGTTCAATTAACCTAATATAAAACTGACGAGAGGTCTGCCCAACATATAGTTTACCATATGGACATTTAATACAGTAAACTACACCTTTGGACTTGCATGCAGTGTTAATATGAAGAACAAATTTCTGTCCTGTAGAAGGATCTATAATTTCCGTGGTTTCTAACATCATTGGGCACATCTGACAACTGCCACAGCGCTTGTGTCCCCCCAACTCATGATACCCTTGAGACTTAGGCATGGCTGGGCAAAGCATTTCTTTTTAAATTACTCCCTCTACTGAAATCCATCCTTACTGGGGACTCAGCAAACTGAGGCAGTGTTTGTATTATGTTCCAGTGCCTCCAAATGATGTTTGCTATATTTCCAGCTCTTAAGGTGTGTTTAAGCACATATGTAAATATAGAAGTTTCTTGGTCGTTATTTCTCATGCTGGGTTGCAACAACAACTCCCTGTTGGTGAATTTTGCTCTCTTATAGGCTGCTTTTATCACTCTCTTCGGGTACCCTATGGGATGTTCCATTTCTTGTTCCTGCTTTGAAACTTTTTCTACGCAAGAGGAGTCAGTAAGAAGCATTATAAGGTGTGTATTCCGTGGGGGGGGGGGGGGGGGAGAGGAGATGCTTATTGTCGTTTATCTTTGTATTTATTAAAAAAAACTTCAGAATCATACAAAAGGAAGTTTAATGGTGATCGTGTGGTCACTCCCTTCAGTTTCTTCTGTGGATCTATGTTTTTTTACTGATGCAGCAGGGAGTCATGGATTTGGTATTTAATTTCAAGGGCAGTGGTGTACGGCAGCATGGCCTGAATAGTGGAAGGCAAAGGGCTGGTGTTCAAATGTTGCTTTTTGGAGTTATTTTCTATGTGGGTGGCTCGTGTTGTGGGAGGCTAGTTTTTGTGATAGAAGGTTGGTTTTCTATTCATGTAACTGGGAAGTAGGAGAAGCCTTGAATTGACAATCAGCTCATTGCCCATTTTTAGAGGAGTTTTTGAGGTTGATGGTGCTTTGTTGTTTGGAGCAGAATTTATATTTAAGAGCTAAACATGTGCCAGGTTTGGATAATGGGATTGCTGACAGTTTATCTTATTATCAGTGGTCCCATTTTCAAGCTTTGGCACCTGAAGCATAAGATTTCCTGATGGAGATACCAGCAGACCTTTAGGAGAGAATTTGGATATATTTGAATAATTGTCGATGCATTTGTTGACTGATAATACCTGGAAATGTTATTCCATAGGTTGTAGTCATTTAGAAGAATTCTGCCTTAGTAAAGATTTGGGTGTTTGTCTTACTGTTGAAGAAGGAAGGGTACTTCAGTTTGTTTTGACAGCTCAGGCTGCAGGATGGTCTTTGAATGTAGTGTCACAATCTTTGGCTGCCATCGTATTTCTTTATAAGCTTTGTGGCTTTTGGAACCCTACTTATTTTTTAGTGAAGAAATTGTTTTGTGAGTATGTAAGAATTGGGCTGTCTTATAGGAGGTTGGTGTGTTTACCAATTTTGCACAACTTTTGAAATCTTTATTGGGAGCTTTGGTAAGAGTGTGTTCCTCTTCATTTGAAACTGTTTTATTTTCTGTGGCATTTGTGGTAGCTTCCTTTGGAGCAATTAGAGTTGGGAGAGAGTGGTGCCATGCAAACAAGCTGTGGGGGTGACTGGTTTATTGCTGACAGATATTATTGTGGGTAGTAAAGAGTTATGCTTGCATATTGGCATTCTAAGCGTGATCAATTGGGTAAGGGGGCATGGGTGTGGTTGTTCTTGTCCAGTATATTGGACTCAACATTATATGGAATTGAAGCCTCAAGGTGGCTTGTATTTGCTGGTACTCTTCTTGTTATCAACTTGCTGTGGTAATGAAAGCAGATTTGGAGGTGGGCTGCGATCCATCTCAGAATGGCATCCATTCATTCAGGATTGGGACTGCTTTAGTGTCAGCTGCTGCTGGTGGTTCTATTGGATTGATTAAGATGGTTGGGCGTTGGCTTCCAAGAGCTATAAAAATTATATTAGGCATTTGGAACAGTAATATGTTTTCTCTCTGCTTTATTTTAGTGGCTTTGCTTTGTTTCCTTACTTTGGAGATCTGTATATGGATGTATGGACATGTCTATATATTTTGGTCAGAAAAGCATGCATCTGAATCACGCTGGGGGATAAATCTTGGACTATCAACTTTGGGAGTTTCCATAGCTTTGTTGGGACAACAAGGGATGCTTTGGGAACAACTTATTCCAACATTGATGGAAGTTCAGCGTTTCTCATATCCTGATATAAATAACTTAGCCCACTTTTCCTCCCTTGGGCTTCATTATGGATCCAGAATGTAAAAGTGCATCATTTTAGTTTAATACAAAAAGAAAGTATTAACTGCTTTCCTGAACTTTGGCAATATAGAGAACAGAGAAAAAGTATAACATAATCACCCATATTTCTTTGCTGGGAAATTCTTGAAGTAAATTTTCTTACTGGATTTGGAAATTTGTAGTCAGCACTCAATATCCCTAACAAATGTTATAACAAAATACAAGAGCAAAGGTCTTGTTTATTTTGTACATTTCTGACTGGAGACAGTCTGCATGTTATTGAACAGCTTGGTTTATCTAGTAGTCCCTATGGCCTAATTTTGACAGAATTGAAAGATGTGCAAAAATTTATGTACAGGATCAAATCTCTGTGAGACACAGTCAAATCTCCTCTCAGCCATGCCAAATGCTTTTCTTGACACATGAAACAAAATTAACACAGAATGAATAGCTGGAAAATTTCACAGAAGAGGAGCCTATGGGTAATGTTTACACACCAGGCAAAATTAGGACAATCAATATCTGCCGTGCAGCTTGTTTGCACAGTTTTTAGATGGTGCATCTTAAGTTAAGGCCTTGATGTACTACATAAATGAGTCCCACACCTGTCTCAGAGGACCCACAGCCAATCAGGTTTCAGGAAGTCCACAATAAATATTCATGAAAGAGGCTTGCATGCAACAGTGGCAATGCATGCATATTTATCTCATGCATATTCACTATGGACATCCTGAAACCCCCAACTTACTGGGAATCATCCAGAACAGTGCATGCAAACTATGCCTTGCATATTAATTGTGGACATCCTAAAAAATCAATTTGTTGGAAAAGAAGGAGTGGAGAAGCCTAAAGATTAGTGCAGTAGCCTGACAGCTAATGGAACTGGATTCAGTTCCTACTGAAGCGCCTGGTGAATCTGGGCAAGTCACTTAACCCTCCATTGTCCCAGGTACAAAATAAGCACCTGTATATAATATGTAAACTGCTTTGCTTGTAGCCCCAGAAAGGCAGTGCACCAAATCCTATTCCCTTTCCCTTTCTGAAGATTACTGCAAAAGTCCCTGTTGTGAAAAGACCTTATAAAAAGTGCCATATTTATAGAAAACTTCCACACGAGGTCCACTTTGCAGGAATGTTTATGTAAATTCCACATTAATAAATTGTTATGATGCAAATTCTTGCAAAGCAGCTTATTAATGTGCAGTTTGGGAAAACTGTATTTGCAAGAAAAATACCTACAGCTGATACTCCTCTCCCAGTCCTGGACTAAAAATGGTGGAATATATGACAACCTCTTGAAAGGTCACAACCCCTCTTATACTTGAACAGAAATTCTCCCCTGGGAACAGGAGTGATCTCCGCTTGCTGCTACCCCAGTGTTGCCATTCATTAAAATGGTGGTGCGTGACTTCTAGTAGTACAGTAGGGTGGTGCTTCTCAACCCTGTCTTTGGGGCACACACAGCGAGCATCAGGTCTTCAGGATATCCATAATGACTATGCATGAGATAGAGTCGCATACCAAAGAGGCAGTAGATGCAAATTTATCTCACGCATATTCATTGCGAGTATCCTGAAAGCCTGACTGGCTGTGTGTGCCCCAAGGATTGGGTTGAGAAGCATGTATAAGGTTATACCACAAGGGGTCAGTCTTCAAAAAAAGAAGCATTTGGAAGACCTGAGAATAGCAAGTGAGGACTGAGTGGGGAATGCTCTTGCCCTCAGATGGATTTTCTCCCTGAGGTTAAGTAAGGGCTGAAGAGGATAGGTTGAATCAGGGCAGGGGCAGAGTTATGTGGGTTGGTGGGGGGGAGAGACATGAATTGTTGAGGTACTCCATATTCTATCATTTTTAACCGCAGATTAAGGCAGGGAAGGGTGTGGTATCAGGGTGCACTTCGCCCAGCCGGATGAGGGGACCTCAATGTTCAGGGCCAGCAGACCCCTTTAACCCTTTCGTGCCCCTTATTGTCATATGGCAACTGAAGTGTTAGCCATTCATGGGCATAAAAATATTATGGGCACAAAAGGGTTAAAGTGACACAGAATGGAAATAATGTTCCACATGATGTGGATTCTGAAACGAGTGAAATCATATCTTCCCTTGGACACCTTCCGGAACCTAGTGCAATCCACAGTACTCACGCATGCAGATTACTGCAACAGTGTTTTCTTAGGTTGTAAAACCATAATCCTGAAGACTTCAGACTACCCAGAACACGGCAGCCAGACTTATCTTTGGCAAGTCAAGATTTGATAGCGCAACAGCTCTTTGTGAGAAGCTTCATTGGCTCCCCATCAGAGACAGAATTAATTTTAAAGTCCATACACTAATTCATAAGATTATATATGGAGAATCCCCTAACTACATGAATAACCTCATTGACCTCCCAACCAGAAACAGATCAATTCTCACACTTACCTTGTTGCAGGAATTGAGATAGGAATTTGTGATGCTTCAGGAGTCAGACAGCACACACCAGTATGAGAGAGAAATCTTCTTTATTTGCCAGCAAACAAAGCAGGACATCAGTTCTAGCTCTCTTCTCTTCTCTCAGCTCTCTGGGTCTTTCTCTCAGCTCTCTGGGTCTTTCTCTCAGCTCTCTGTGTCTTTGTCTCAGCTCTCTGTGTCTTTGTCTCCTTCTTCTGTCTGTTCCTTCTGTCCTTCTCTTTCTTCTGAGCTCCTTCTGACGTAAACTGCTTCTGCTCCTACTTAAATAGGGTCCTAAGCCCTCCTCCTAGCCTAGCCCCCTTTACTCCCAATTGGTTAAGAAACTGATTGGCTACCTTGCCTCAACCAATCATTACTTTTGAAATATCAGTTACATAGGTTCCAGACATCCTAAACTGACCTCTGACCTGGGGCCCCTTATGCCAGACATTTGGTCTCCAGTCTCTTACATTTCTCATTATGATTGATGTCTCATCTATAGCTTAAACTGGATTCCCTTAGAGACTAAGAGGCCCCATCTAACATTGGTTATTCTCATATTCCTAATCAGCTTCATACTACCTACTAACTAAACTCTGGCATTCATTAAAGAGGTCAAAAGTCAGTCTTACTTAATAGCATACGTCTATGGTCTGTTATTACTTCCAGGACCATTTCTGCATTTTACCTATAATTAATCAAGGAGAAGAGAGCTGACTAGTCCTGACCTTTTTCACCTATCAGCTCCCTTCACAAAACTAGCTAAGACCACAGAAAACTCAAAACACATGTTGGGCTCCTCACTGCAGCCTTAAACAGCAGACAAAGGATCATTTTAAAAGTAACACAGAGTTGAACAAACATCCTACACAGAATTATTAATTTACACAGAATACAACATATTCTAAAGTAAGCATTCTTATAAGACATATCCTAAATATAAACAGAACTTCTAAATACTAATCTATTGCCTCTCTCTAAATAGTATTTTCTATCTTGTAAACTACAATATATCTGGCTCATTCCTTTGTTCAGTCATAATAGTTTACAGCTGTGCCAGCTAGCATTGGCAATTCACAAGGGACAGAGTTGCATTTCTCACTGACCTTTCCTAACCTTAGCTCGGCAGCTAGACATTGAAATAATATGAAACATCTGGCATACCTTCACTTCAGTTGCAAAGTAAAAAGCTGATTTTGAAATAGGAATTCAAACACCACTTTTAAACCCCAGATTTTAACAGTTAATATCACTTCTTATATATATAATTTCTTTGTCCACTGCCTCATTCCCCCCTTTGAGACTAAAATCAGCTTATGCAGAGATAAGTCTCACATCTCAAACTCTGGAGACTATAGTGATCCTAACTAGGAATAGACTTGTGAATTACCATTACCCTACTTGTTAAGGTCCGACGGCATACTGCCGAAGCACATGAGGCCAGGAAACAAAACAAAAACCCTGCTAAAACTAAGACTATTAGGGAAATGAACAAGGGACGTATCCAGGAGGTCAATGACCACCACCAGGAGGTAAGGTCTAATCCTCCTCGGTAATCCTCCACATTAAGGCTGGCCAACTGTAGGACTTTATCCATGGCATGCCTAACTACATGCGTCCTATTTATGACAATAGTACAGCACTCTGAAGAATTTAGCACTGTGCAGAGGCCACCCTGAGCTGCAAAGAGATAGTCAAGGCCCATACGGTTATATCTAGAAACTATACTTAATTCATTAATTTGATCCTGCAATGCATTGACTACCACGTTCAGCTCATGAACTAAAACATGGAGTAGGGATTGAAGTCTCCGGGTAGCCATACCTAGTTCAGTAATACCCGCTACCGGGCCTCCAATTGGAATCCAGGCCGTGGCAGAAAGGGCTACAAGTCTCTTTTTAGTCAGAGGATAAGTAGAATTAATATACTGGAGGGCTAATTCAATCGCCTCATCCTCTGTGGCAACGGAGGAGGGTAAGGACAAAGCCTCTCGCTTAGAGCGGTGCGGGGATAGTGGCTTAAGAAGAATAACTTTAGGAAAATAATTCAAGGTTACCAATACACAAAAATCATATGTGGAGGGAAGAATCATGTGGAGGACATTATCACAGAGCCAGTAATGACCAAGGAGAGGGCGACGAAAGTTCCCAATAAATGTAGGCACAGGATGGAGATTAGGATGCCCATAATGCGAGCCCCTATCCCAGGGGGAACGAAGAAGAAATGGAGACTTTGTACACCATAGGTGCCAATCCCCAATTGTAACAGACCGCTCATATGATGCAACCCCTTCATCCCCCGGGGACTTATGAAAGTAGAAAATAGGATGGGACACTATAGTCTTCTCAGTAGTATAGTTAGGAGCCAGATAATCACCTTGGTCATAATCTACAGGTATGGTAGTAGGGCACATAGGAGTACCTGGAGAAACTACCCACACAGGTTCCTCCTTCTCTAGGAGAACATTAGTATAGTTACAGGGAATGGGAAGAACAGTTGAGATGCTTCTTGTTAAACAAAACACTCCAGAAGCTGGATAGGGAGACGTAAAAACTGGCCTTAGAGAAGAGTCAGAGGGGGAAGTAGCATTATAAAAGGACCACCAAGTATAATCCTGGCTCCAAGGGCCTGAACTCGAAAAGTAGGGAGGTATAAGAGCTGGGAGTTGCACAGGGACAGGAACAGCTGGGACATCTGTAGTATAAGGAGAAAATCGGGAACACACAATACAAGGGGAAGTAATCTTTGCCTGGCTAATTAGTTCCTGGACTGAGTGTAACCAAAGGTTGGAGCGAGTTGGGGTATTAGGAACAAGGAGGCAAGGAGTAGAAAACAACAAAAGCATCCAAACTACTAACATTTTCTTTCTTCCTAATCTAAAACAAATACAGCAAACTAATTAAGCAATAATATTTCAACAGTCTGTGCTAATCACAGATTACTCTAATATAGTGTTCTCAGTCTTTGAGTTCTTATACCAGTTGGGATAGACCCTCAACTGACAAGGATCAAGCTCTCAAATTCCAGGAAAGCCAGAATCCGGCAAGAAAGAGTCTCAGTATGAAGCCGAAGTTCAGCCGCTCCTGCAGTATGCAGTTGACCCTTCTTTTCAGCTAGTAGATTCTTTGGTTCGGGTCAGGCGCAACTTCAATGGCTCCGCTGGATCTCTTTCTGCTCTCCACTGTCTAGGCTCCGTCTGATCCGTGCTGGGCTCAGTCTGGTCAGCAGACTTAATTCGAGACCAATGGACCCATGGAGTTATCCCTGCGACCTTCACAGCTGCAGGGGTAGAAAGCAAAACAGTAAAAGGTCCTTTCCATCGGGGCCCCAAAGGCTGGAGCTTCCAGTCTTTCACCCAAACTCTATCCCCTGGCAGGAAGGAATGTACCTGAGCCTGGAAGGGGACAGGGTTTATTTCTCTCACATAAGACTGAAGCTCAGAAATTATCTTCCCCAAGAGGGCTACCTGCTCCTGCACCTGGGCAGACCCTAAAATCCCTATGTCTCCCTTAATTCCCTGTAAAATGGCTGGGGGCTTCCCATACACAATTTCAAAGGGAGAGAGGGCTGTTCCTTTAGTTGGGGTGCATCGGAGGCGGAAGAGGGCTAGTGGCAATGCCTGTGGCCATTTCAATTGGGTTTCCTGACAAATCTTTGCTAGGCTATTTTTCAAGGTTCTATTTGCTCGCTCAACCTGCCCTGAACTCTGGGGACGATAGGCACAATGCAATTTCCAGGTAATGCGCAATGCGCGGGACAGGGCCTGAAGTGTAGCTTCAACAAAGGCGGGACCATTATCTGAACCTATGGCAAGGGGCAGTCCATACCTGGGGATGACATCCCTAAGGAGAGCTCGAGCTACTTCTGTGGCTTTCTCAGTGACTGTAGGATATGCTTCCACCCACCCAGAAAAGGTACAGACCATGACTAAGAGGTATCGGAACCTACCACTCCTGGGCATTTCTGTGAAGTCTATAACTAGGGACTCAAAGGGTGTTAGTCCTCTAGACTGAACTCCTGGTGGAATACGGGGTCCCTGACGGGCATTATTCTGGGCACAGAGAGTACATCGGGCAGAGGCAGTGGCAACCAGACTATCCAATCCTTCCAGCACCACTACTCGACTGAGTAGGCGGGCTAGTGCTGTTTTCCCTAAGTGTGATAGGTCATGAGCTTGAGACACTACAGGCTAAGCTAGGTGGCGTGGCACCAGAACTCTGGTATCAGGGAGATGTAACCAGCCATCAGGTCTCCTTACTGCACCTTCTTCTTGAGCCCATTTCTCTTCCATTTGGGTATACATAGGTGTCCATTCTTGCAGTCGAATTTGGAACAGGGGGGTCACAGTACTTGCTGGGGGTCCTCGAGCAGCTTCCTTGGCCACCCGATCAGCATGGCGGTTCCCTCGGGCCACTGGAGTATCTATTCTTTGGTGTCCCCTGCAATGAATGACAGCTACCTTCTTAGGGGCCCACACAGCCTCTAGCAGCTGAAGTATTTCAGGTCCATACTTAACAGGTTGGCCTGCAGCATTTATAAGTCCCTTTTCCTTATACAAAGCTCCATGAGCATGTAGGGTTGTGAAAGCATACTTAGAATCAGTATAAATGTTGGTCACCAGTCCTGCTGCTAGCTCCAGAGCTCGTATGAGGGCCACAAGTTCTGCTTTCTGGGCTGAAGTTCCTTGAGGCAGGGCTCTTGCTTCTATCACCTTGTCCTCTGTCACCACAGCATAGCCTGCCAATCGCTTGGAGTTCTCCACATAACTGCTTCCATCTGTGAAATAAATTACATCTGGGTCCCTCCACGGAACATCTTTAAGATCTGGTCGACTGGAGTACACTTCATCCATAGTTTGGATACAGTCATGATCTGGTGGTCCCTCAGATGCTGGCAAAAGAGTGGCGGGATTGAATGTAGCCACTGTTTCCAGGTGTATCCGTGGATTCTCACACAAGCTAGCTTGGTACTTAACCATACGGTTATTTGTAAACCAGTGGTTGCCCTTATACTCCATGAGGGTAAGAACTGCGTGGGGGACTTTAACAACCAGTTCTTGCCCCAAAGTCAACTTATCAGCTTCCTGGACCAGTAAGGCTGTTGCTGCAATGGCCCTCATGCAGGCTGGCCATCCTTTAGCCACTCCATCCAGCTGTTTAGACAGGTATGCAACAGGCCTCTGCCAGGATCCCATCATCTGGGTCAGCACACCCAGAGCAACCCCCTGTCGCTCGTGGACATACAGTGAGAAAGGTTTCTCCACATCAGGAAGGCCTAACGCAGGGGCTTGGAGTAGGGCTTTCTTTATGGCAATGAAGGATTGTTGAGCAGTAGGTCCCCATTCAAATGGTTCCTTTTCACCCCCCTTTGTGGCTTGGTAAAGGGGTTTCGCCATTAATGCAAAATTTGGAATCCAAATTCTGCAGAATCCGGCTGCTCCCAGAAATTCCCTAACTTCTCTTCTGGACTTGGGTTGGGGAATTGCAGCTACCGCTTGCTTCCTACTAGCATCCAGTCTCCGACTTCCCTGGGAAATGCAAAAACCCAGATACTTCACTTCTGACTGACAGAGTTGGGCCTTTGAGCGTGAGACCTTATAGCCTGCATCCAAGAGTAGCTCCAGCAATTCTCTGGTAGCCTCAAAACACTCTTCCTGAGTCACTGCTGCAATCAGGAGGTCATCTACATACTGGAGTAAAACTCGCCTGGAAGGCTCAGATTTAAAAGTCTTAAGGTCTTGCCCTAGGGCTGTCCCAAAAATAGTGGGGGAATTCTTGAACCCCTGTGGCAGGCGAGTCCATGTATACTGAAGCTTCCTTCCTGTTACTGGGTTTTCCCATTGAAAGGCAAAAAGCAATTGACTGGCGGGGGCCACCCGAATACAAAAGAAGGCATCTTTTAGGTCTAGTGTCGTGAAATGGGTAGCTCCAGAAGGTATCAATCCTAGCAGGACATATGGATTAGGCACTACAGGGTGTAATGAGATAGTGGATTTGTTGACCACTCGTAAGTCTTGGACTGGCCGGTAGTCCTCAGTCCCTGGCTTCTGAACTGGCAATAGTGGCGTATTCCATGGAGACTGGCAAGGTCGAATAATTCCATGGGATAACAGACGATTCAAATGTGCTTGGATCCCTTCCAGAGCCTTTCTGGGAATTGGGTATTGGCGAAGATGGATTGGCCGGGCACTTGGAAGTAAGTCTACATGTACAGGAGGAATATTTCGGGCCAACCCTGGGGGATTATCTTCTGCCCATACCCCACTGACCTGAAAGCTGTCTGCCAGGGGTAGGTCAACTTGGCCATGCGACTGATGCAGCCGCCATTCTTCTTCAAGAGGGCAGCAGAAACTCAATATACCCTTAGGTCTGGATATCGGGGGCCGAAAGGAGACTGAAGTCTGGCCATCAGAGTCAAAAGAAATTTGGGCCCTAAGCTTGGACAGCAGGTCTCGACCTAACAAAGGGATTGGACAGTCTGGCATATACAGGAATTCATGAGTGACTATGTGTGAGCCTAATTGGCATCTACGGGTTGTCAGGAAGGGCCTCCGGTTCTGCACCCCCGTGGCTCCCACCACTCGGACAGTTTTTCCAGACACAGGCGCTAATCGCTCCGTCACAACAGAATGTTCAGCTCCTGTATCAATCATGAATGGAATTGAGCGGCTCCCTATAGTTAGCTTGACCATAGGTTCCTGGGAGCCCAGTTTATAGGAACCCGGTCTGTCCTATTCGTCCCATTCTGCCATCTCGGCTATCCCGATGATGTCAGATTCAGGAGGCTCATATCTTCCCTCTCGAACTCGGCCTCGGCTTCCTCGATCTCCTGGTCCCCTTCTCAGTCCCTGGCGCCTCTGGGGGCATTCATCTTTCCAGTGCCCTCTTTCCTTACAATAGGCACACTGATCCCTCTCCAATCTTGGTCTGGGATTCTCCCCCCTTGGCCGGGATTGATTGAAGGAATCTCGGGGCCTGGCTGGTGGTCCGGGGTCCCACTTTGGCTTCCCATTAGCTAGAAGTCGACCTCGGTTAAGGGTGGAATTAGTAATGGCTGCCGCTAAAAGGTCGGCCTTCTTCTGCATCTTCCGGTCAGCCTCTCGGCGCACCTCCTGATCTCTATTAATGAAAACCTTGGTTGCGATCTCAATTAGCTGGGTGGTATTCATCCCTGCGAATCCCTCCTGACGCTGCAACTTCTTCCGGATATCTGGCATACTCTGGGCCACCAATGCGCTATTCACCATTCTCTGGTTTTCTTGGGCTTCAGGGTCAAATGGGGTGTATGTTCTGTAGGCTTCAATTAGTCGCTCTAGAAAGGCCCCAGGGGATTCAGTTGCCCCTTGGAGAATTTCAGAGACCTTTGCCAGATTAATGGGCCTCTTTATGCCTTTCCTCATACCTTCCAGTAAGTCCCGGCAATAGCCAGACAACAGTTCATAGTGCTGCCCATCATTTGGATCCCAATCTGGAGCTGCGCGAGGAAACCGAGCTCTAACCCATCCCTCTGGGTCCTGTGTCCTCTCGGGAACACGCTCTCGCGTGATGGCCTCAGCATTTTGCAAAATCTTCCGCCTCTCCTCAGTTGTGAAGAGGGTCAGGAGAAGTTGTTGACAATCAGTCCAGGTTGGGTTATGGGTGGCCATAATGCTAGTCACTAGGTCCACCACTGCCTGAGGCTTTTCAGTATAAGAGGGGTAATGCGTCTTCCAATTCAGGAGATCGGTGGTTGTGAAGGGTACATACTGGTAGGCCTGTGCCTGTATAACCTGACCCTGATTATTAGGATCCGGTCGAGTGGTAGTTACCTGACGAAGTGGCAGAACTCTCGAGGAAGTGGGAATGGAACCTGAGGTAGAGCTAGGAGCTACCCTCCTATCATGCTCAAAGGTGATTGCAGCAGGTCTAACCCATTCAGTGGAGGTGTGTTGAACCCCTGAGGGATGGGGAGGGGTACTCATAGACTGAGAGGTGGTCACAGGTGAGTCAGTCCATTGAAAGGGATGCCGGGCCCCTAATGAGTGGGTAGGGGTACTAGAGGGAGAGGCTGGGCTGTCAGGAGTTGAGGAGTCAGGGAGTGGAGCCCAAAGTGGGTCTTCAGAGGTTAACAGGGGAGGATGTGGCACAGAAGGGTAGAGGCCAGGTGAAAAGTCCAACCTAGGGTGTGGCAGGTTTGGCACAGGAGGGGAAGAACTATCCGGAGAAGCCTGTGCTGGAGAGGCTTGGGCTGGGCGGCGTGGATCTCTAGGGGTGGCACGGAACCCCAACAATGGGCCATAAGGTGGTGGCTCAAGATCTGAGGGATCATCAGAGAGTATGGGTTTCTCAGACAGGGTAGGGGCGGAAGCCACCGATTGGGTGGTAAGCTTCCTGGGGCTCTTTCCCTCTTCTAGTTTAGATTTTCTAATCTTTCTTTGAACACGGCCTAACATGAATTTTACTGGGGATCCCATATAAGTTTTCAACCAGGAGGGAGGGTCAGTCACAAGGCTGTCCCAGGAATCTATATAAGGGAGTTGTTCAGAATATTCTGATTCTCCTACTACTATGCTATAGACCTTCCGGATTACTTCAATATCTAAGCTGCCACTAGGGGGCCACCCCACTCCCATAGATGGCCACTCAACTTCACACAAGGTTCTTAAAGTACCTGAGCTTAAAGTCTGTCCATAGTCATTAATTAAAAAGCCTTTTTTGAAATTTCTAAGCATACAATCTAGGGGGGTAACAATTTGTCTAGATGATGTCCCACCCATAATGCTTACAATTACAACACACAAAAGGGAGGGAGTTTTTGAGAGTGCAGTAAGGGGTCCGCACTCTCGAGACACTAGGTAGACAGACAACAATCGCTTCCTTCCGTTGCTGACCAATTGAACTCGCGTTAATTGGAAATGCAGCTATAAGAAGTCCGCACTCAGTTAATCATTCACGCATCACACATTCCATACAGAAAATCCCACCCAACAATTTCAGATTTCTCAAATACAGATAAGCTCAAGCGTTTTCGCTTCTAGTCCCCGCGACTAGAAGGTACTAGGGCCTTTGCTGAGAATTGATCAGATTCTCCTTCCTCAATTTTCTTGAGGGGCTGGTTTACAATTTCCTAGCTAGGATTACAATACAAAATACAGAATACATACCCGGCGAATGTTCTCCAGTCAGTTGGGTGCTGGGATTAATGCAGGATTCATCCCACCGCTGCCACCAAGAATTGTTGCAGGAATTGAGATAGGAATTTGTGATGCTTCAGGAGTCAGACAGCACACACCAGTATGAGAGAGAAATCTTCTTTATTTGCCAGCAAACAAAGCAGGACATCAGTTCTAGCTCTCTTCTCTTCTCTCAGCTCTCTGGGTCTTTCTCTCAGCTCTCTGGGTCTTTCTCTCAGCTCTCTGTGTCTTTGTCTCAGCTCTCTGTGTCTTTGTCTCCTTCTTCTGTCTGTTCCTTCTGTCCTTCTCTTTCTTCTGAGCTCCTTCTGACGTAAACTGCTTCTGCTCCTACTTAAATAGGGTCCTAAGCCCTCCTCCTAGCCTAGCCCCCTTTACTCCCAATTGGTTAAGAAACTGATTGGCTACCTTGCCTCAACCAATCATTACTTTTGAAATATCAGTTACATAGGTTCCAGACATCCTAAACTGACCTCTGACCTGGGGCCCCTTATGCCAGACATTTGGTCTCCAGTCTCTTACATTTCTCATTATGATTGATGTCTCATCTATAGCTTAAACTGGATTCCCTTAGAGACTAAGAGGCCCCATCTAACATTGGTTATTCTCATATTCCTAATCAGCTTCATACTACCTACTAACTAAACTCTGGCATTCATTAAAGAGGTCAAAAGTCAGTCTTACTTAATAGCATACGTCTATGGTCTGTTATTACTTCCAGGACCATTTCTGCATTTTACCTATAATTAATCAAGGAGAAGAGAGCTGACTAGTCCTGACCTTTTTCACCTATCAGCTCCCTTCACAAAACTAGCTAAGACCACAGAAAACTCAAAACACATGTTGGGCTCCTCACTGCAGCCTTAAACAGCAGACAAAGGATCATTTTAAAAGTAACACAGAGTTGAACAAACATCCTACACAGAATTATTAATTTACACAGAATACAACATATTCTAAAGTAAGCATTCTTATAAGACATATCCTAAATATAAACAGAACTTCTAAATACTAATCTATTGCCTCTCTCTAAATAGTATTTTCTATCTTGTAAACTACAATATATCTGGCTCATTCCTTTGTTCAGTCATAATAGTTTACAGCTGTGCCAGCTAGCATTGGCAATTCACAAGGGACAGAGTTGCATTTCTCACTGACCTTTCCTAACCTTAGCTCGGCAGCTAGACATTGAAATAATATGAAACATCTGGCATACCTTCACTTCAGTTGCAAAGTAAAAAGCTGATTTTGAAATAGGAATTCAAACACCACTTTTAAACCCCAGATTTTAACAGTTAATATCACTTCTTATATATATAATTTCTTTGTCCACTGCCTCAACCTCAATTTACTCCTTCCCAACTGCAAAGGTATTAAATACAAAACCTCCTATGCATCCAGTTTCTCCTTTTTGGGCAGCCAGCTTTGGAACGCTCTACCAAGATCCATCCGAATAATCAACGACCATCTGCCCTTCAGAAAAATGCTGAAGACGCATCTCTTCAAGAAAGCTTACCCTAATGACCCAACTTAACTTTTTAGCCCACTCACATGATTCTTGTCTTGATGACTATTATACCTAAGACCATGTCTCCCAATCTCCTTACGCTCATCCCCCAATCTTGTCTTCTCCATTCTTCCTAATCCTTACCTCTCCCAATCTCCTTTCCTTTTGCACATCTTTATTTACGTCTCCACGTTCAATTTACATATCCTTAAAACCCTACTATTACTATGTTTACTACAATTTGTAATATTCTCATTCAAAACTTGTAATTCTATTTACTATGTAAGCCGCATTGAACCTGCTATGTGTGGGAAAGCGCGGGGTACAAATGTAATAAATAAATAAATATAGCTCCCAAATATTCATTATGGATATTCTGAAAACTTTGCTGTTTAGTGTACCCCAGGACACTAGTTTAGTGGTTCTCAACTCAATTTTCAGGAACCACCCAGTCAGTTGGTTTTCATGATACTTGCTATGAATAGATATGGTATATGTCTGAATGTCCAACCTTCACTGTGTGCAAATACATATCACACATATTTATTGTTGAATATCCTGAAAACTAGACTGGCCAGGAGTGGTCTGAGGAATGGATCAAACACCATGGAATGACGTTACACAAGATCTAAGATCAGCCATCTTCCTTATGACATATACAGTGCAACTTCCCTTTCTTCATCCATACAACAGACATCCATACAACAGTGGTAGACAACCTCCAGTCTGTGGACACCAGTCAACTTGGGTTTTTAAAATACCCTTAATGAATATTTATGACAGAAATTTGCAGTCACTCAAAGCTGTGTGCATAAAACTTTCTTTCTTGCATATTCTTAGGCATTTCCTGAAAATCCATGCAGATTGAGAGGTAGACTCTGTTCCCAATTCATTCCTTGCTGTTCATGGTGCGTTATCATCTTAGGGTTGCTATCTATATCCATTTTTTCAGGACAAGTCAATCCATTCCTGGTTTTACTCCCCACCATGCAGACACTGGTATTCTTGCTGCTATTAAAATCAATAAGAAAATAAGAACTGGAAGTCCCTCCCTGCAATAAGATAAAACCAGGATTGGATCAGCCTATCTTGAAAAAAAAATCCAGTTGGCAACCTGATCCTATCTTTTGCTAGAGCAGTTTTGATTTGATAAAGCACAACTTTTAAATCATCTTGCAGAACAAACAGTTCAAACACTTGCCAGACTTCAATTATCAGATGAAAAGCCAGACAATACTTCACCTAGATTTATTGTGGGTCCTATGAAATGCTTATGTATTTATTGCATCCAAAAGAGCAAAGCATCATTTCAGTCATGAGAGGAATGAATACCAATGGGATATAATTTTCACCCAATCCAATGGGCAGTACTTTAGAAAAACATGAACAAGAGTGTGTGTGGGTGGTAGTGAAGGGGAAGGAGAAAGAAAGAGAGAGCAAAGAAGAGCATTTATTTCCTAACCCTGCAGATCAAGAACTGCTTCAGTTTGCTTGGAATTATTTTTAAACCTTGAACATTCAATGAGCAGATGTGTTTGTTGTTCAAAAATGGTTCCTCTTTTGTTAGATTGTGGGGCTTTATTATTCTGGTGCTTGAAAACATGAGAAATACTTCCACATGGACTTTTGTTAATTTATAAAAACCAAACTTTAACTGAGCTTAAGTTTAAAATGTAAGGTAGGCTACAAGGTCCTTACACTAAATTACATTAACTAGTTAACATGGGAATTAGCATGCACTGATAGGGCACAGCCCCAATAACAGTTAATGGGGCAGCTTAACATTTTCTGCATGTTAATTCCCACATTAACTGCATAGCATCAATTGTGTAGGAGAATAAGCATGGACTGCACCTTTCAGGTAACGCATGTTAACTTATCACTCGTGAACACAGCAGATAACACAGATCACCTAGGGGCCCTTTTACTAAGCCACGTAAGCGCATCCTACTCGTGTCAATTTTGAACTACCGCCCGGCTACAGCGAGGCCTGGGTGGTAATTTTATTTTATACGCGCATCCACACAGCACTAACTGCATTGTATGCGCGTAGACCACCACTGCCTGGTTAACACGTGAGACTTTACCACTAGGTCAATGGGTGGCGGTAAGGTCTCAGGCCCAAAATGGACATGTGCCAATTTTTATTTTGCTGCACATCCATTTTCGGGCAAAAACAAGAGAGACTTTTTTGCAGGCGTGCTGAAAAATGGACCTGCGCATGTCCAATACATGCGTCTACACCAGCGTAGGTCATTTTTTGGCATACCTTAGTAAAAGGACTCCCTAATGTCACCTCAATAGGCAATATTTGAAGGGCAAGTCTATAAACTAAGCACTAACATTTAAGCACCCAAAATACATGTAAATGTTTAGAATATTAACATAAAGGCAAATATTGTACTTTAAAAAGACTAAAGTTCTGTGAAGTGCATCAAGCTTCAAAAATATGAAAGGGAAAAGGCCTCTGAAATCCACCCAACCTCCAACCCAAATAATTACCTTTAATGACACAGGTTGAAAGAGATCATGGGTTCCTTATCATCGGCATAAAAAAACCCTTTCATTTTATGGTGCAAGAGATGCTAAACCTTCACAGAACTGACTACGGATCCGGGAAAATGTGAAGAAAATTATGAACTTAATTTCAAACTTTTATTGTATACTCTCTCTTCCTTGTTGGGATATAGAATATTAACATATACACAAACTGAGCATGTAAGCCACCTAAGCACTATTCTGTCAATACATGACTATCTTGCACAGTATATATTTGCAACGAGGTTATACACATGAACAAAACTTTGCTAGGAAATACGCGGGGCTCCACTTATGCAAGTAACTTGTAGAATGCTGAACGTTACACGTGTCCCTGTTGCATTTAGGTGTTCACTTATGCCCTATGTCTGGTATAAATGTGGGCATCTAAATGATAGGTGTGCCTATACCAGGTTACAATAGTATTCTACAATAGAACCTAGTGGCTTAGGTTGTTTTGGAATAGGATCCTACTGAGACCCTCCAGGCATGAGGCGCCCAGTTATACAATTGCCCCGTTAGTTGATCTGTCTTATCTACAGTGCACATGCATGGTCTATGTATTTTCCATGTGTTACCTGCTTGAACAGATGCTGGAAACACCCCCAATACTTGCTCTGGAGGCTTTGTAGTTACTCCATGATTATTGCAAAATTTTACTGCACTTCAGTAAAAGGCCCCCTATGTGCTATTGAGACCACAGAATGGCTTGCTTCATTGGACACTAATCGGTAGCATAGACAGACCACCAATTCTGGGTGGGCCTGAGTTCAATGGTGGTGGGCACATTTTCACTCCACCCTCACCACTGCCAGCATTGTTATGCACAAAAAAATGAACATGTGTGGGTTACTATAAGTGGTGGCAGCACAGGAACACTGCCACCAACTGCTGGCCACTGGAGGAGATCTTCAGCAGGTAAGGCTTGGGGATCCCTGCCAGTCACAGCAAATGTGTGCTGTTCCTGGGTGGGACTCAGCCCAAAATTGGTCATAAGAACAGTCAGACTGGGTCAGACGAATACATCTAGCCCAGTATCCTGCTTCCAGCAGTGGCCAATTCAAGTCACAAGTACCCGACAGAATCCCAAATACTGTCAGCATTGTGTGATGAAGTTTTTCTAACCAGCGCTGCACCTGCTGATACAGGATAAGTAGTCACTATTTTCTATTTTTTATACTGATAGAGTGTGTATTTAAATGAAGTCTAAATGAGATTATATGCTACATGTTTTACATTAAGAGGACTTTGAAGTAATGTTGCACATTTTGTTTTGGCGAAATTAAAATTAAATAAAAATTAATATAGAGGTTTTGGTCTCTGGAGGTAAGTGACTGATAACATATAGTAGGCCCAAGCATTTAAAATAGCTTTGTGCTATTGGAGATCCAATAGCCTTGCTACTGATGGGTGTCTGATGCCTCCAGAGACTTTTCTTCTTTTTCAGTTTAGTTTGATGTCACAGTGGTTTATGCTCTCTTTGGTATTAGATAGAATCCCATGATACTGATCTCAGGGACAAGCAGTGGCTTTCCCCATGTCTATCTCAAGAACAGACTATAGATTTTTCCTCCAGTAACTTGTTTTTAAACCCAGATACACTAACTGCTGATACCACATCCTTTGGCAATAGGTTCCAGAGCTTAACTATTCTTTGAGTGAAGAAATATTTCCTCCTATTTGTTTGTACTTTTTGAAAGACTAAAAAAATTGATTGTTTACACATTCTACACTGTTAAGAATTTTGTAGACCTCTATCATATCCCCCCCTCAGCTGTCTGTTTTGCAAGCTGAAAAGACCTAACCTCTTAAGCATTTCCTCATGTGAGAAAAGCTGCATCCCCTTAATCATTTTGGTTGCCCTTCTTTGAACCTTTTCTAATTCTGCTATATCTTTTTTAAAAATACGGAACCAGAATTGAACACAAGGTATGATCATACCATGGAGAGATACAGAGGTATTATAATATTCTTTGTCTTATTTTCTATCCCTTTCCTATAATTCCTAGCTTCCTGTTTGCTTTTTTGACCACTGCCACACACTGGGCAGATTTCAGCATATTGTGTACGATGACACCTAGATCTTTTTCTTGGGTGCTGACTGCTGAGATGGATCTTAGCACCAAGTAACTATGATTTGGATTATTCTTCCCAATGTGCATCACATTAAATTTCATCTGTCATCTGGATGCCCAATCTTCCAACTTCCTAAGGTCTTCTACAATTTTTCACAATCTGCATGTGTTCTAGCAACTCTGGATAGTTTTGTGTCATCTGCGAATTTTAATCATCTCATTCGTTGTTCCCATTTCCAGATCATTACTAAATATGTTAAATAGCACAGGTCCCAGTACAGATCCTTGGGGCACTCCACTATTTACCCTCCTCCACTGAGAGAATTGGCTATTTAACTCTACCCTATATTTTCTATCCATCAAACAATTCCTAATCCACAACACAACATTGCCTCCTATCCCATGACTATTTAATTTTCTTAGGAGTCTATCATGAGGGACATTGTCAAACATTTTCTGAAAATCTAGGTACACTATACTACACCAGTTGTTCTCTGTCCAGAAGTGCTGTGAGGACTTCCAGAGCAGGACAACATCATTGATCAGCTGTCACAAAATGCCTAGCTACTTGCCTAAGGCTAACCTACGGCCACTTAGAGGGTCTATCCCCAGCACAGCTCAGGTCCACCTGCACCTGCCACTTGTGCTCTACACTAGCACCCTTCTCCCACTGACTGGGTCCCAAATGCCTCTGGATGAGTCTCCGACTCTCAAATTATCCCCAGTGATTCCTAGGTTACTAGGGCCACACTCCCAGTGGTCCCACATTTCCCAATCCACAGACCCAACACACAAACCACCAGACAAGCAGAGGAAATAATCTAAATGGAATGTTTGTTTGAAAAATTGAACAGTGAAACAGAAAAAGTGCAATCAACAGAACAATAACAGGTAACTGAAACATGGATCAATTATAACACTACCTAAACATTTGGGAAGATCAGGACATATAACTGTTCACTGAGTCTCAGCAAAGAGATCCTCTTTTCTTCCTGGCTCATAATGAAGACAAAACCAGTAACTTCTGAGTAACTTCAAACTCCAGACCAATCAGAGCCCAGAACAACTTTTTAAAAAAGTTGGCCACATCACTGCAGGTCTTTTCTCTGTAATAGCTTTAAACATAAACATGCACCATCTGCTGACCAAACTAGAGAAATACACTAATCAAGGCAGTTTTACAGGTTTACAAAACCCACAGTTCTGTCACACCTTAATAGAGAGACCCCGGACTGCGGCCTCTACACACTGCCGATTGAGTCTCAATAGTCCAGTGTCACGGTGGTTCTGGCTCTTCCTTTTTGGAGAGGTCATCAACATTACCATGTTCACTGCCCTTCTGGTGCTTATAACAGAAGATTTTACCACACTTGGTGCATGCTAACATTTTTAATCCTGTATGCTTCATTTTGTGAATAGTGAGGGATATCTTCTGACAGAAGCTTTTACACACTCAGCACATGTCAATGTTTTTACTCCTATATGGATTCTCTGGTGCTTTGTTAGCTGTGATTTATGAACAAAACTTTTCCTACATTCAGTGCATGTAAACGGTTTCATTCCTGAATGGATTCTATGATACATTGACTATAATATCTGGCAACTGAAACTTATCTTACACTCCGTTTTTGAAACTAGTCTCTTTCCTGGGTAAAATTTTGTATTTCTTGTAGAGCTTTTTCCCTGGTTGAAGCTGCTGTCATAACCAGGACATGAAGATATTCTCTTCTTATCAGTGTTTTTTTCTGAAATTCTGTAATGTTTGCTTTGCTGATACAGCTTTTCCCATATTCTATACGTGTACCTATTCCAGTTTCTTTATTACTTTTCAGGTGCTGCATTAGCTCTTTCTTCATACCGAAATCTTTCTCATATATAGAGCATGTAAAATGTGTCTCTTTTATACATGTTCTCCCTTTTGACTGACAGTTTTTCCACAGTCTGTACATTTAGATGGTCTCTCTTCAGTGTCAGATCCCTCTGTTAATGTCTGTGCTAGGAGGTCAGATATGGGTTCACTATCCTGACACTCTTCTGGTAGGCTACACGCAGCTAGCACCATGGCTTTGTGATTTGAATAGGCATTTAACATATTTACATGAAAGGTACGCTGCTTTCTGTCTTGAGAATCCGTAGATAAAATAGTTTGTATCATTCAGACACCTTATCACCTTGCAAGTTCCTGCCCAATTAGCCTGAAGTTTATCCTGATGAACTGGTACTAAAACAAACACCTGCTGGCCTTCATAAAGCTCTCTATTTTGGGTCTTACGATCATACCAGTTCTTTTGCTAAGTTTGGGTTGCTTGCAAGTTATCTCTGACAAAGCCCACAAAGTTCTTCTAATTTCTGTTGCATATTGACTACATATTCAATTACAGGGGTGTAAGAGGTATCAACTTTCCCCTCCCAATGTTCTCTTATAGGTCAAGGGGCCCTCTCACACCCCAGCCATAAAGCAGCTCAAATGGGGAGATTGCTGTAGACTCCTGAGGTACTTCTCTGTATGCAAACAGTATTTCTCCCAGTCTCAGTCCCCCATCTCCAAGACATAGTAACATAGTAGATGACGGCAGAAAAAGACCTGCATGGTCCACCCAGTCTGCCCAACAAGATAAACTCACGTGTCATTTTTTGTGTATACCTTACCTTGATTTGTACCTGTCTTTTTCAGGGTACAGACAGTATAAGTCTGCCCAGCACTATCCCCACCTCCCAACCACCCGCCCCGCCTCCCACCACCGGCTCTGGCTCAGACTGTCTAACATATGCTTTAATGTCCCATTAAATATCTCCATCAACCCATTAGTTTCAGGGTGATATGGTGTGGTTCGTACTGACTTCACTCCACAGTGTAACCACAGATTTTGGATCAGCTCAGACATAAGCTGTGTCCCTTGGTTTGAGAGTATTTCTCGTGGATACCCTACCCGGGAAAATATTTCTAGCAAGGCAGTGGCAATTTTCTCTGCTTCTACTGAGGATAAGACTACTGCTTAAGGATATCTGGTAGCAAAGTTCACCACTGTCAATATATATCTTTTCCCACTCCAGCTAGAGACCCCACTATATTCTACAGCTATTCTCTCACTCAAAGGGCTCACTGATAATGGGTAAAGGTTTCAGGGAGAGCTCGGGGGTGATCTTGTACATGTCATCCCCTGATGTCCTGTGTAGTGGTTCCCTTGGCTGTAAGGGTTGACAGAAGCCTGTATGGAGTCTTTTCCTGGCTTGAATATGAGGCTGCTGCAAAGCAAGCCTCCCAGATACAAAACAAAATCCACAACTAAATAAAAAAAACAAACAAACTGCAAGCCTGATATTCAAAATCCAGTCCGGGATTCCAGTCTTTGCTTCTCTCCAAAAGAAAAACAGTTCTGCCACAAAGTAAAGCAGTGATTGTTTAAATCCTTGCTTCAGTGGGAACTTTATAAGTCCACTTCCACGCCCTCATAGCAGAGTCCAATCTCCAAGGCACACCCCAAACCATATACCACAACCTTACTATGGCTTATGAAATAAAGTTAATTTCCCAGTTCCAACAGTTTAATACACAGTTCAAACAGTCTAACAATAGTTAACTGTTCTCCACACTGCTTTGCTGACAGCCCCAGCCTAGTTTCAGCTGGGGCTTGTGCCTTGTCCCCTACCTCCCACTTCCGGGTAAACTGGCTCCGGTCCTCCCATGGGGTCTGTGTGAACAGAAAAACAAACAATTGCAAACTTTGCCCAGCCACTGAAGCTTCCTGCAGCTGGTTTCATTCACTCCTCAGGTGCTGATGCTACCTTCATCTGCTCCTCCTCTTCAGGGATTGTACTCTCTGGATTAGTTTGAGACAATCCCTGATCAGTCTCTGAATTTCCTGCTTCCGCCATATTAGCCCACAGAGACCGGTCCACCTCCCAGCTGCTACCTGTATCCAAATTATATTGTTTAGTCAGCCAGGGGGCCTGGGCTAAATCGGTATCCTGGTCTGTCTTTAGGGATTTTCCCTGATAGTACATGGAATCTGTTTATCTGGGATCTCCCTCCTTTTCTGACCAGGCCAGGTTTTCCCTCTCACTTGAAAACCTATGCTGTGGCCAGGAGTAATACATGTAGGAGCTTTCTTTACCATGCCTGCCAGCTTTAGGTAAAGCCAGTGGTGTGCTGGAGCCAGCTCGCACCGGCTCGCAAGAGCCGCTTGTTAAATTTTGACAGCTCTTGCGAGCCAGTTGTTGTTGGGGGCGAGCCGGCTCCATTGCGGGAGGTAAGCATGGCAGGAGGGCACCATCACTGGCCATGCTTACCTCCCCTGCTGCTCCGAAGCATGCACAACCATGTCCTTCGCCCCCCTCCGTCTTTTTTGAATTACCTCCGTCGAAGCGCCGCCATTTAAAGCCCTGCTGCGTGCTGGCTGGCCGTCTCCAGGCTTCCCCTGCTTGATTCGGATGATGTTCGTGCCTTAGTCCCGCCTTTGCAAAAAAGGAAATGACGTCAGAATGAAGGCGGGACTAAGGCACGAACATCATCCGAATCAAGCAGGGGAAGCCTGGAGACGGCCAGCCAGCACGCAGCAGGGCTTTAAATGGCGGCGCTTCGACGGAGGTAATTCAAAAATGATGATGGGGAGGGTGGGAGCGAAGGAGCGGCAGGGGAGGGAGGATAATCGCTGGATGGGTAGAGGGGGGCAGGGGAGAGACCTGCTGGCCATGGATGGGCAGAGGGGGGCAGGGGAGAGATTTGCTGGCCATGGATGGGCAGAGGGAGGCAGGGGAGAGAATTGCTGGGCACGGATGGGCAGGGGAGAGAATTGCTGGGCATGGATGGGCAGAGGGAGGCAGGGGAGAGAATTGCTGGGCATGGATGGGCAGAGGGAGGCAGGGGAGAGATTTGCTGGCCATGGATGGGCAGAGGGAAGCAAGGGAGAGAATTGCTGGGCATGAATGGGCAGAGGAGAGAATTGCTGGGCAGAGGGGGCAGGGGAGAGAAGAGAATTGCTGCGTATGGATGGATAGAGAGGGGCAGGGGAGAGAGGAGAGTTTCAGGACATGGATGGCAGGGAGAGCAAGAGAAATTCTGGACATGGATGGAGGGGAGGGAAGGGAGAGAGAAGAAATGCTGGACATGGAGGGAAGATAGAGGAAGGAGATTAGATGAGGGAAAAGGAAGTGAGGAGAGAAACTGCACATGGATGGAGAAAATAGGCAGAAGCTGGATCCACTGTACAGTCAAGTATGCGGAGGACCAGAAATGAAGAAGAAAGGAGGAAAGAAAAGAAATAAATGGAAAGGAAGCCCTGGAAACGGAGTCAAGGGAACAGATAGAGAGCAGCAGAATCAGATACTGGACCAGCATGATCAGAGAAACAAAGTCACCAGACAACAAAGGTAGAAAAAAAATAATTTTATTTTCATTATAGTGTTTGGAATATGTCCACTTTGAGAATCAGGTGCTGAACGTTAAAAGTTTATGTTTATTTACTTATTTATGGAATTTTATCCCATATTAAACATGAATTAGATTGGAACCTGGGATCATTTAATTTTTTTTCCTGGAGAGAGTAATGTGTTGGCCGCTGCCCCCCCCCCCCCCCGGGTATAGCCAGCTCTGCAATTGTTTTTTTGGGGGGGCACAGAGGTGGATGGGGGGCGCAGGGGTGGACGGGGGGCGCAGGGGTGGACGGGGGGGGGGGCGCAGAGGTGGATGGGGGGGCGCCGAGGTGGACGGGGGGGGGGGGCGCCGAGGTGGACCGGGGAGAGAGCCTGTTGTTAAAAATTTACCAGCACACCACTGGGTAAAGCCCTGCAGTCATCACACCTGCTAGTGGAATGTTGTGTGCAATCTGTAGAAGTTGTTCTCTGTATGCCCCTAGGCACTATAAGGTGCCTACCTGCAGTCCACAGCCTATTATCAATGGGATCAGTCTCTCTGTACAACAAGCCCCCTTTCCATAGGATACGATCTTTACAAGTCTCACTGGTCGGTTGACCAGACCTCTGCCTCAGCGCACTGCTAATCTCCTAACACTACCCAAAACAAAACAAAACAAACAAATACCTCTCTGAATGGGGTAGGGGCCCTGTTACTACTGCTGCACATTCTCTGTGCTCTGTGTCTAGAGGTTACAGATAAAAAGGACTCTGAACCACTCAGTGAATGGTGACCCTCATGCCACACATTGAGCCTGACAATCCCACCATGCTGCCACCAAAAAAGGACAAAGATCTGTCATGAAACACCTAGAGGGGCATAATCGAACGCGAACACCCATGTGTAAAAACGTCCATCTCCGGAGACGGCTCCGCGAAGAGGTGGAGCGAACCGTAAAATCAAAACGAGATGGCCGTCCATCTTCGGTTTTGATTATACGGTTCAGCCCGCTGAAATCCCATCATTTGTGTCGATTCTAGAGATAGACAACACAAATGGTGAGATCGCTGGACCTAGAGATGGCCGTCCGCGGTTTTCAGCGATAATCGAAACCGCTGCCAGCCATCTCAAAAACGGACCTAATCCAAGCCATTTGGTCGTGGGAGGGGCCAGCATTCGTAGTGCACTGGTCCCCCCGAGATGCCTCTATGCCAGCCTCAAATATCATACCTAGCTCCATGACAGCAGTATGCAGGTCCCCGGAGCAATTTTAGTTTAGTTGGTGCTGCGCAGGACCCATGCAGAAAGCAAAAATCGGAAGAAAAAAAAACATGCAAGTGCAGTCAGGGACGTCCAAAAAAAAAAAACATGCAAGTGCAGTCAAGGACGTCCAAATTAAAACTATAGTAATAGTGGATTAGAACCAGCCATCGTCTGATTACAAGACCTGTGCTCTAACCACTGCACCACTTATTCAGCTGCATAGACCTCCTTCCCTTTCCATTAAGTCCCTGCCAGCCAATCACAGCGCGTTTAGCTGACACCAATGTCAGGTAAATGAGCTGTGATTGGCTGACAGAAACTTGGAGGGACTTAATGGAAAGGGAAGGATTGTCTGAACAACTGAATAAGTGGTGCATTGGTTAGAGTACAAGTCTTGTAATCAGAAAGTGGCGGGTTCGAATCCCCTTATTACTACTGTTTTAATTTGGACGTCCCTGACTGCACTTGCATGTTTTTTTTTCTTCCGATTTTTGCTCTCTGCATGGGTCCCGCGCAGCACCAACTAAACTAAAATTGCTCGAGGGACCTGCATACTGGTGTCATGGAGCTAGGTATGGTATTTGAGACTGACATAGAGGCTGGAAAAAATATTTAAACAGTTTGTTTTTTAGGGTGGGAGGGGGTTAGTGACCACTGGGGGAGACAGGGGAGATCATCCCCGATTCCCTCCGGTGGTCATCTGGTCAGTTTGGGCACTTTTTGGAAGCTTGGTCGTGAAAAAAACAGGACCAACTTTGTGTGGACTAAATGCTCATCGGGGACGTCTTGCTTCTTTCCATTATCAGGCGCAGAGGTCCATCTGTTAACCACGCCCCAGAATGCCCCTGACCCGCCTTCGCTACCATTCGGCCACGCCCCCGAGAATTTCGTCCGTCCCCGTGACGGAAAGCAATTGGGGCCATCCAAATTCAGCTTTCGATTATACCTGTTTTTGAGACGGACGTCCATCTCCCGATTTGTGTCGGAAGATGGGCGTCCGTCTCTTTCGAAAATAAGCTGGCTAGCCACCCACCTGGGGTTACGCTATGGCCACTTACAGGGTCTATCCCTAGCACAGCTCAGGTCTGCCTGCACCTGCCACTTGTGCTCTACACTAGCACCATCCTCCCACTGACTGGGTCTCAACCATATCTGGGCAAGTCTCCCGCTCTCAAATTATCCCCGGTGATTTCTCGGTTACTGGGGCCACACTCCCAGTGGTCCCACAGTTCCCAGAAAGCACTCACAGACCCAACACACAAACCACCAGGATTCTTTATCGGTCAACACAAGCAGAGGCAATAAACACAATGGAATGCTTATTGCCTGAAAACCTGAACAGTGAACCAGAAAAAGTGCAATCAACAGAACAATAACAGGTAACTGAAATATGGATCAATTATAACACTAACTAAACATTCATATACTAAGTAGTACCTGGGAAGATCAGGGCATATAACTGTTCACCGAGCCTTGGCAAAGAGATCCTACTCTCTTTTCTTCCTGGCTACGAATGAAGACAAAACCAGTAATTTCTGGGTAACTTCAAACTCCAGACCAATCAAAGCCCAGAACAAGTTAAAAAAAAAAGCTGCAGAATATTACCACAAAAGTGGAGGAACATAGAACACTACAGGAGGTAGATGCTGTAAAGGAGGAGTAGTGTAGTCAACAGAATATTTCCAGATAGGCTCACGTAGACGAAGGAAATATCAAAACCACATTTATTGCAAAAAAATACTCAAAGGACTCGAAACAGCACTATGTATTGGCTAATGTGCCTGCATCAGGAGTCTCGAATAAATGATGGTAAAAACCTTGTAATTCCGAACATAATTTATTATTATTTTATTTTTGGCATTTATACCCCGCTCTTTCCCGCTCGATAGCAGGTTCAGTGCGGCTTACAAAGTGTGATACAAAGTATCACAAAGATTATACAAGGTATGGAACAAGTATAACAGAGATGACATAATTACATAGAGTAGGGCATTAGTAAGAGATATGGGGAAACGATTGGAGTATGGGTAAAACTAGTGGTGTGGAATTAGGTTTGAGAGTTAGGATGGGTCATTTGGATAGGCTTGTTTGAATAAGATGGTAGCGGTCTTTAAAAAGACACTTGTATAAGAAAAATCCAGATTCTGTTTCTCTCAGTACAATTTACAGAACCTGGATTTTTCTTATACAAGAGTCTTTCAGCCAGATGCCAATTTTAAAAGTAAAGCCTTTTAGACCTGTAGTAAAATAACAGACGTTAACAGTACTTACACACACTAATGCAATAGTGCATGTTAGTAACTCTAGCCCTTTTCCAAGTGACTCCCAAAACCACTTAATCCACCATTGCCCCAGGTACAAAAACTTAGATTGTGAACCCACTAGGGGCAGAGAAAGTTCCTGCATGTAATAAATGTAAACTCCTTTGGTTGTACCACAGAAAGGTGGTATATAATCCATTACACTTTTACCCTTACTCTTATTGTTATCTATATAAGTCCATTTGAATGTCAACTCCTTTCTTTCCTCATTTACTAAAAAGAGATCATGAAGGAGGAAAGATAGAAAATGATACAGGACTTAATTCCTCAAGATATTTTCCCATGGACACAGAATTGGAGAAAAGCCTTAGTGAATCAGGCCCATACTAATTGTCACAAAATGCCTAGCCACCCACCTGGGGCTACCCCACAACCACTTAGAGGGTCTATCTCCAGCACAGCTCAGGTCCGTCTGCACCTGCTGCTTGTGCTCTACACTGGCACCATCCTCCCACTGACTGGGTCCCAACTGCCTCTGGGTGAGTCTCCCGCTCTCAAATTATTCCTAGGTTACTGGGGCTACACTTCCAGTGGTCCCACAGTTCCTAGAAAGCACCCATAGACCCAACACACAAACCACCAGGATTCTTAGTCAGTCCAGACAAGCACAGGCAATAAACTAAAAATGTTTATTGTCATGAAAAAATTAGAACAATGAACAGAAAAGGCACAATCAGCAAACTGTGGCAAGTAACTGAAATATGGATCAATTATAAAACATTTGTATACTATCTAAATAGTACCTGGGGAGATCAGGACATATAGCTGCTCACAAGTTATCAAATATAACTGTTCACAGGGCCTCAGCAATGAGATCCTTCTCTATTTTCTCCCTAGCAAAGACTGGAGAAAAAGCCAGTAGATTCTATATGAATTTTGAGCTCCTAGACCAATCAGAGCCCAGAACAACAAGTTATAAAAGTAGCTAGTCACATCATTGCAGGTTACCTTTTATTTGTGTTAACTAAAGAAGTTACAGTCAGTTCTCTGTAACAGCTTTAAACATAAACATGCACCACATGCTGGCCAAACTAGAGAAACACACTTCAAGGAAAAATTAATACAGGGGTCCTTTTACCAAGCTGCAGGAAAAAGGTCCCTGTGCTAGCAGCGGGTGTCACGTCTGTGGCCGTGACTACCCTCAGACTTACCTTATTCCTGGGGGTCGGGATCAGCTTCCTAGCTGGCTCCTGTTTCTTCTGTCTGTCCTTTCTGAGCTAGCTCTGGCTCTCTGTGCTGGCTGCATCCAGCAGCATGACACTAATTGCCTCACTATACTGCACCTGTGGGTGTTGCCTGGGTTAGCTCTCTCTCTCTCTCTGTGCTGGCTGCTTCCAGCATGACTCTAATTGATTCACTACACCTGGGTGTGGGAAGCTTCTCTGTTTCACTGTGCTTTCTGCCTGCTCTGTGGTTTGTGCCTGAACAGCCTCCGTAGTGCTTAGAGATTGCTGCAGCTGTGCCTTTGGTGTTGAAGGGCTTTATTAAGCACTTAGAGACTGCAGCCTTTGCCTTTGCATTGCCAATGCCTCCGCAGTGCCTTAGGTCCCGAGGTTAGTGTGCTGTTTGCACAGTTAGCTTTCCTTGTCTTTTCTTGTGGGCTTCCAGCTCTTCTGCTTTGCGAGTTACTATCATCTGTGGGCCTTGCCTTCTGGCTCAGGGTATTATTGCTCTGTGGGCTTTTAGCCCTTCTGTGTTTATTGCGCTGTGGGCTTCCAGCTCTTCTGTGTCTATTACTCTGTGGGCTTCCATCCCTTCTGTGCCCATTGCTCTGAGGGCCTCCAGTCTATCTGCATATATCCCTTTTACCTGTGGGCTTCCAGGCCTTCTGGGGGTTTCCAGCCTTTCTTTGGGCTTCTAGCCTTTCTGGGTGTATCTCTCTGACCTGCAGGCTTTCAGCCGGTTTATTATTCTCTGTGGGCTTCTAGCCTTTCTGTTATCCCTGTGCAGTGGTGCTGCTCCCTGTCTGAAGTTGGTCAGCGGCTGATGCTGCAGCCATTTCTCTCCTTTCTATCTGTTAGCTACTGTAGCTCCAGTCTAACCCTTCCTCTGGCAAGCGTAGCTGTCATTCCCATTCCCTTAGCTTGTATGTAGCTCCTGTGTCCTCTTCCCTGCCTGTCTGCCTTGCTTTAGCCTAGGTACCTGGGAGCACCGCTGGATCCTGACTCCGGTTGTTCCTGTTGCTGGTTCCAGTTCTGGTTTTCCTGTAAGCCCTACTGGCTGCTCGAACCTGAGGGCTCAACCCTCGGGGAAAGGCAGCTAAGCGTAGGTGAAGCTTAATCCAGTGTGTTCCGGTCAGGTGCGTTCCAGTCCCGAGTGTTCCAGTGCTGGACTCCAGTCTGGGGTTCCAGTCCAGCCTTGTCTCTTCTCTGCTCCGAAGGTGATCTTGCCTGCCACTGCCGCTCCTCGGCCGTGGTCCAAGGACTCACGTACCCAGGGTTCCCGGGGAAGAAGCCTGATAGAATGCCAAGGTCCTCGAGAACACGACAGTGGAGCTATTCATGCCAGGGTCCTTTTTACTGCAACAAAAAAGCCCCTAGCTCATATGGCAATGCGGTAAGAGAACTCCTACTGCATGGCCATGCGGCAGGGAGCCATGACTGCCACCCACTGTGGTGGCAATAAGGGCTCCCACGTGTTCTCTTGTGGTAACCAAGCAGCAGGTGGTGATGCCCAATTACTGCCGGGTTATCGCCACACAAGCCATTTTAAGGGGTTTTCTCTTTCCTCTAGAAATGGTGCGTGCTCGGGGCGGGCCTACTGCTAGCGGCCATGCTGGGCTGGCGGTAGTCCCGGAAGACTGTTTTGTCACATTAATTCCTTATAATTAACCAATCTGGTAAGATTTTAGGGTGGAAATTATCAAGGTATGGTAAAAGGCGAGCTTTAACCACACATTGATTTGCCATGGGAGTCAGCAACCTGCACTATAACAGTCCCACAGGCTGCCGACTCCTGTGGTAAATTAATGCTGCTTGTGAACCCCTTCGTACAAAACTACCGCTAGGGGCACCATTTTAGATATGATGTTGGCCAGGTCAGGAGTGACTGGGAATCACTGCTGCCCAATTTCCACTGGACCACCAGTGAAACAACTAGTATGCCCTTTCTGGGGGGGGGGGGGGGAGGCTTGGATCAGGGGAGGAGAGGGGAAACTCTGATAGCCCCTTTAAGCTCTAGTCAGCAACATCAGGCCGCAATTTGAGGCCCAATGCTCTCAGCATGGTAAAATAACCCAGCTTTTGGCTGGGGTTATTTTATTGTGATTTTCTGACCCAGTGCACACCAGAAGTTGCATTATGGTTTTTACATAGTAATGAGCTGCTTTACATGCATTTGCATTTCATTACTATATAAACAATGGTGACCTAAATATTGCCACAGTAATTTATGCCAAGCTGTGTTAGGGACCTTTAAGTAAAGTTAACGGACAAATAACATGACTTAAGGCCCTTCCCCTCTTAGTGGGCTCTGTCTGATAATAAAAGCACAGTATGGTGATCTCAGCTGATGCAACACTGAGAAAACACAAAAGGAATTCTAACATTGCAGGGCTTCTCTATTTTTAAACATTCTTTCATTTCAGGACTGCTATTGATAATTGTTCTCCCTGCTTTAATTTCAGACTGGGAGAGAAATGATTCCATTCTAGGGCATTTTTTTTTTTCATGCACATTTTGCTATTTGGTTGGGATTCTTATTTTTAAGGTGTTGTAGGATTTTTGTTAGCTGTACAATGTCTATATAAGTTAATAATAATTCTAAAAAAATGGAAGAGCAGCAGTGAATGAATGGCATGGATCGAGGAAGCCAAGCTATTAATCTCACTGATGTGCTTTATGATCTTGGGTAAGATTTAGGGTAGATTTATTAAACATACAATGAGTGTTAATTTCCATTTAATGCAAGCTTTTTGTAAATTGCTCAAGCAGTTTAGTAAATAGGCCTCATTGAAAATAAAAGGACATACATTAAATAATGTGTGTTAAGATCATTCTAACATGTTAAAGTGCTATAACACAAAACAGAAAACCAAGCCCTCTAGGGCTATGGAAGTATCTTTATTTGCACTTGCTGTACCACAGCATATTGACATGCAGAACAGCACGGTGTACAGACTATTATACATGAATATAATTGACCATGAAATAAACCTAAATCCATGTCCATTCTGAACTTATGCTCCCAGTGACATGGGAATAGCACAGTTCCCTCACGAATGATGTGGGATTCAGGACTTTGCTTGAAATTCTGTTAGAAACTGAATACAGCGAATGATACATACCTGTAGCAGGTGTTCTCCGAGGACAGCAGGCTGATTGTTCTCACGACTGGGTTGACGTCCACGGCAGCCCCCACCAACCGGAACAAAACTTTGCGGGCGGTCCCGCACGCAGGGCACGCCCACCGAGCATGCGCGGCCATCTTCCTGCCCGTGCGCGACCGTTCCCGCTCAGTTGAATGACAAGCAAAGGAATGAGTAAAACGCAACTCCAAAGGGGAGGAGGGAGGGTAGGTGAGAACAATCAGCCTGCTGTCCTCGGAGAACACCTGCTACAGGTATGTATCATTCGCTTTCTCCGAGGACAAGCAGGCTGCTTGTTCTCACGACTGGGGTATCCCTAGCTCTCAGGCTCACTCAAAACAAGAACCCAGGCCAATTGAACCTCACAACGGCGAGGGCATATCAGAAATTGATCTACGAAGAACAATTAACTGAGAGTGCAGCCTGAACAGAATAAATCGGGTCTTGGAGGGTGGAGTTGGATTCAAACCCCAAACAGATTCTGCAGCACCGACTGCCCGAACCGACTGTCGCGTCGGGTATCCTGCTGGAGGCAGTAATCTGATGTGAATGTGTGGACCGAAGACCACGTCGCAGCCTTGCAAATCTCTTCAATAGTGGCTGACTTCAAGTGGGCCACTGACGCTGCCATGGCTCTAACACTATGAGCCATGACATGACCCTCAAGAGCCAGCCCAGCCTGGGCTAAAGTGAAGGAAATGCAATCTGCTAGCCAATTGGAGATGGTGCGTTTCCCGACAGCGACCCCCTTCCTATTGGGGTCGAAAGAAATAAACAATTGGGCGGACTGTCTGTGGGGCTGTGTCCGCTCCAGATAGAAGGCCAACGCTTGCTTGCAGTCCAATGTGTGCAACTGACGTTCAGCAGGGCGAGTATGCGGTCTGGGAAAGAATGTTGGCAAGACAATTGACTGGTTAAGATGGAACTCCAACACCACCTTTGGCAGGAACTTAGGGTGAGTGCGGAGTACTACTCTGCTGTGATGAAATTTGGTATAAGGAGCATGAGCTACCAGGGCCTGCAGCTCACTGACTCTATGAGCTGAAGTAACTGCCACCAAGAAAATGACCTTCCAGGTCAAGTACTTCAGATGGCATGAATTCAGTGGCTCAAAAGGAGGTTTCATCAGCTGGGTGAGGACGACGTTGAGATCCCATGACACTGCAGGAGGCTTGACAGGGGGCCTTGACAAAAGCAAGCCTCTCATGAATCGAACAACTAAAGGCTCTCCAGAGATGGCTTTACCCTCTACACGATAATGGTAAGCACTAATCGCACTAAGGTGATTCCTTACTGAGTTGGTCTTGAGACCAGACTCTGATAAGTGCAGAAGGTATTCAAGCAGGTACTGTGCAGGACAAGAACGAGGTTCTAGGGCCTTGCTCTCACACCAAACGACAAACCTCCTCCACTTGAAAAAGTAACTCTTTTTAGTGGAATCCTTTCTAGAGGCAAGCAAGACACGGGAGACACCCTCAAAAAGAGCCAAGGAAGCAAAGTTTACGCTTTCAACATCAAGGCCGTGAGAGCCAGAGACTGAAGGTTGGGGTGCAGAAGCGCTCCGTCGTTCTGCGAAATGAGAGTCGGAAAACACTCCAATCTCCACGGTTCTTCAGAGGACAACTCCAGAAGTAGAGGGAACCAGATCTGACGGGGCCAAAAAGGTGCTATCAGAATCATGGTGCCGTGGTCTTGCTTGAGCTTCAGCAAGGTCTTCCCCACCAAAGGTATGGGAGGATAAGCATACAGGAGGCCGTTCCCCCAATGGAGCAGAAAGGCATCTGACGCCAGTCTGCTGTGCGCCTGCAGTCTGGAACAGAACAGAGGCAGCTTGTGGTTGGTCTGAGAGGCGAAAAGGTCCACCGAGGGGGTGCCCCACTCTCGGAAGATCTTGCGTACCACTCTGGAATGGAGCGACCACTCGTGTGGTTGCATGACTCTGCTCAGCCTGTCGGCCAGACTGTTGTTTACGCCTGCCAGGTATGTGGCTTGGAAAAGCATGCCGAACTGGCAAGCCCAACTCCACATCCCGACGGCTTCCTGACACAGGGGGCGAGATCCGGTGCCCCCCTGCGTGTTGATATAATAACATTGCAACCTGATTGTGTGTCCGAATTTGGATGATTTGGTAGGACAGCCGATCTCTGAAGGCCTTCAGTGCGTTCCAGACCGCTCGGAGCTCCAGGAGGTTGATCTGAAGATCTTGTTCCTGGAGGGACCACAGTCCCTGGGTGTGGAGCCCATCGACATGAGCTCCCCACCCCAGGTGAGATGCATCCGTCGTCAGCACCTTCGTGGGCTGCGCAATTTGGAATGGACGTCCCAGGGTCAAATTGGTCCGAATGGTCCACCAGTGCAGCGAATTGCGGCAACTGGCAGACAGGCGGATGACATCTTCTAGATTCCCGGTAGCTTGGCACCACTGGGAAGCTAGGGTCCATTGAGCAGATCTCATGTGAAGGTGAGCCATGGGAGTCACATGAACCGTGGAGGCCATATGACCCAGGAGTCTCAACATCTGCCAAGCTGTGACCTGCTGAGATGCTCTGGTCTGGGAAGCGAGGGACAGAAGATTCTGCGCCCTTGCTTCTGGAAGAAAGGCCTGAGCCATCTGAGAATTCAGCAGAGCTCCTATGAATTTGAGAGATTGGACTGGCTGGAGATGGGACTTCGAGTAATTTATCACAAACCCCAGCAGCTCCAGAAGGTGAATAGTGCACTGCATGGACCAAAGAGCTCCTGCCTCTGAGGTGTTCTTGACCAGCCAATCGTCGAGATACGGGAACATGTGCACCCCCAGCTTGCGTAGATACACCGCAACCACCACGAGACACTTCGTGAACACCCGTGGTGCAGAGGCGAGCCCAAAGGGCAGCACACAATACTGAAAGAGCCGTGTCCCCAGACGGAATCTGAGATACTGTCTGTGAGCTGGCAGTATCGGGATGTGAGTGTAAGCGTCCTTTAAATCCAGGGAACATAGCCAATCGTCTTTCTGAATCATTGGCAGAAGGGTGCCCAAGGAAAGCATCCTGAACTTCTCTTTGACCAGATATTTGTTCAGGCCTCTCAGGTCTAGGATGGGGCGCATCCCCCCTGTTTTCTTTTCCACAAGGAAGTACCTGGAATAGAATCCCTGCCCTTCCTGCCCGAGTGGCACGGGCTCGACCGCATTGGCGCTGAGAAGGGCGGAGAGTTCCTCTGCAAGTACCTGCTTGTGGTGGGAGCTGAAGGATTGGGTTCCCGGTGGGCAATTTGGTGGAGTGGAGACCAAATTCAGGGTGTATCCGCACCGCACTATTTGGAGAACCCACTGGTCGGAGGTTATAAGAGGACACCTTTGGTGAAAAGCTTTCAACCTCCCCCCGACCGGCAGGTCATCTGGCACGGACACTTTGATGGCGGCTATGTTCCCATGGATCCAGTCAAAAGCCCATCCCCTGCTTTTGCTGTGGAGGCGCAGGGGGCTGCTTAGGCGCACGCTGTTGACGAGAACGAGCGCGCTGGGACTGTCCCTGTGCCTGAGGAGACCTTCGGGCCGGCTGGGTGTACCTACGCTTGCTGTAGGCGTAGGGTGCAGCCTGCCGGGCCCGGGAAAAACGTCCACCTGCAGGTGGATGCTGAAGGCGCCCGGTGGGAGAGCTTGTCGAGAGCGGTTTCCCGCTGGTGTAGTTAGTCCACCAACTGCTCGACCTTCTCGCCGAAAATGTTATCCCCCTGGCAAGGGACATCCGCCAGTCACTGCTGGATGCGGTTGTCCAGGTCAGAGGTACGCAGCCATGAGAGTCTGCGCATCACTATACCTTGGGCCGCAGCTCGAGATGCCACATCACAGGTGTCATAGATACCCCTGGACAGGAACTTTCTGCAAGCCTTCAGCTGCCTGACCACCTCCTGAAAAGGCCTGGACTGCTCCGGGGGGAGCTTGTCGACCAGGTCCGCCAGTTGCCTCACATTGTTACGCATGTGAATGCTCGTGTAGAGCGTCACGAGCATGGACGATTGGTAGGCCTTCCTCCCAAACGAGTCCAGAGTGCGAGACTCCCGCCCAGGGGGCGCCGAGGCGGTATCCCTCGAACTCCGTGCTCTCTTGAGAGCAGAGTCCACGACCGCCGAGTCATGAGGCAATTGAGGCCGCATCAACTCTGGGTCTGAGTGGATCCTGTATTGGGACTCCGCTTTCTTGGGGATGGTGGGATTAGATAGTGGCTTCAGCCAGTTTCGAAGCAGTGTCTCCTTAAGGACATTGTGCAACGGCACCGTGGAAGACTCTCTAGGTGGTGATGGATAGTCGAGGACTTCGAGCATCTCCGCCCTCGGCTCATCCACAGTGACTACGGGAAAGGGAATGCAAATAGACATATCCCTGACAAAGGGGGCAAAGGAGAGGCTCTCAGGGGGCGAGAGCTTCCTCTCCGGTGAAGGAGTGGGGTCGGAGGGAAGGCCCACAGACTCCTCTGAGGAGAAATATCTGGGGTCCTCCTCCTCCCCCCACGACGCCTCCTCTTCCTTGGTGTCGGACATGAGCTCTTTCAGCTCAGACCTCAACTGGGCCCGTCTCGACTGCGAGGAACCATGTGCTCGATGATGGCGTCGAGCGGTGGACTCCCGCGCCGGTGGGGACGAAGCTCCATCCATCGACGTCGACGGGGACTCCACCTGCGTGGCGATCGACACAGGTGCCGCAAGCGGCGTCGGAGGCCTCGGCATCGGGCCAGAGCACACCGGCACCTCCATCAGTGGCGCCGGCAGAGCCTGGCGCATCAGCACTTCCAGGATCCCAGGAAGGATGGCTCGGAGGCACTCGTCAAGGCCCGCTGTCGGGAAAGGCAGGGGGGCCGGTGTGGGTGTCAGAAGCTGCTCGGGTCCAGGAGACGGTACCGAAGTACCCGTAGACTGACGCAGCGACACCTCTTCAACCGAAAGGGGAACGCTCCTCCCGGCACTGCCGCTTCCTGGGCGTCGAGTCATCCCTCGAGGTACCGGAGCTGGCAGTCCCGTGTGCCGTGGGTGACCGATGACGGTGTTTCTTTGCTTTCTTTCGATGCCCGTCATCGGCGCTCGGCGGAAGAGACGAAGAGGAGGTAGAACCCCCCCGGCCTCGAGGAATCGGATCTGACAGGGTTCGGTCCCGATGGCCCTGGGTAGAGGGAGTGGCCGGGGCCGACTGCCCGGCAGGCCAGCGGGTACCTGTACTCCTGGGGTCGGTGCCGATTTCGTCGACATCGGTACCGGTACCGAAGACCCGGCCGTCAACACCGATGTCGAAGTCGAAGGGCCGGCGCAAGTTCCGAAAAGACGGTCCCGAAGAACTTGCCTCGCCACCTGTGTCCGCTTCCTCAAGCCGAGACACAAGGTGCACGTCTTGGAATTATGCTCCGGCCCGAGGCACTGGAGGCACCAAGCGTGAGTATCGGTCTGCGAGATCTGCCGGCCGCACCGACCACTTTTTGAATCCGCTCGGGACCTTCGAGGACATTGACGGAAAAATCGCGTCGGCGAAGTCAAAGTCATCGATGGTGGCGGTGAAAAGCACACCCGAAAAAGAAAACGACCGCGCGGCCACAATGAAGCGCCCTCGCGGCTAAGAACGACGAGGACACTCTTTCTTTCTTTTTTTGAAGTTCGGTAGAAAAAATACGCAAACGTGTAAGCTAAACAGAGAAGAAAAAAAAAGCTGCGGCTAGGCCGCAATCCGGTTTCCGGGGTTGACAGAGAGACAACACGTCTCCAGCGCGGAACAGAAAAAAACTGAGCGGGAACGGTCGCACATGGGTGGGAAGACGGCCGCGCATGCGCGGTGAGCGTGCCCTGCGTGCGGGACCGCCCGCAAAGATTTTTCCGGTTGGTGGGGGCTGCCGTGGACGTCAACCCAGTCGTCAGAACAAGCAGCCTGCTTGTCCTCGGAGAAAGTACTAAACTCTAGATAGTATTTTGATCCCAAGAGCTATCGCCTCCTTCAAAATTCTTGAATAGACAATAGGTTCAGTGGTTTAACTAGAGAAATACCTCTGTTCTCCCTGCATGCTGTCTTCTCCTAGTGAGAAGTCATTTTCCTGTTCTTCACTGTGTTTAGTTTGGAAAATAAAAGTGAAATTCTGTTAGGAAACACTATTACTTATCATTTCTATAGAAAATCCAAGCATCTTAAAATATTCTAGGGCTATGTGTGTGAAAGGACACAGAAAAATCATATCTCCTAAATCATTTTCTGTCATTTTTTAAATTGAACTGACCAGAAAAATAAGTTTATTTTTGATCATGTAACCTATCTTACTTGTAGATATCATAAGCTAAAAACATTTAAAAGAAATATTTAAAAAAACAGTATACTATAAACTAATTAGAAAAGAAACTGTTTCTGCATATATGCCCTTAATATAAGAACATAACAGCTGCCCTACTGTGTCAAACCAAAGCTTCATCTCATGCAGTATGCTGCTTCCAATGATGGCCAATCCAGGTTGCAAGTACCTGGGAGCGTCCCGGACAGTAGTAATATTAATGATATCTACCCCCAGGCATAAGCAGTGGCTTGCCCTGGTCTGTCTTAATAAAATGTAAGAGAGGGTTAAAAAAAAGTTTTAAATTTTGATAGCCAGTTTCATTCTAGCTCTTGGTGTGACCCTTAAGAAATGCTTGACTGACCATACTGTGGACAAGAAGATATTCCCCTTCATTTATCTCATACTCCTGTTGATTAAACATCAAAATGTAACATCTAAAGTTATTTTATTGTTTCTGTCTTGGTGTAATCATTCTTCTTGCCAGTCAGTAAGAAATCCATTGCTTAAGAATGTCTTTTCACATGGACAGCAGAATGGTAATTGGCAACTATGCGTTTGGTGGGATATCATAAAAACTAAGGGGGTCTTTTACAAAGGCACGCTAGCATTTTTAGCACATGCTAATCATTAGCGTGTGCTAAACGCTAGAGAAGCCTATAGGAATATATGAGCATCTCTAGCTTTTAGCACACACTTATTTTAGCCCACGCTATGAAAGCTAATGTGCCTTTGTAAAAGGGGCCCTTAGGGCCCAATATTCAGCCTGCGACGGTAAGGGGCTTCTAAGCCACTCACAGCCAAAGGCTGAAACCCCCAGATATTCAATGCTGAGGCACGTCTGGGCTCCAGCATTGAATATCAGTGTTAGTGCAGCAACCTGTCACTATTCAGACTGGTGTCTGGTTAATGTGACAGATGAAGTTAGGATAGCCTTTTTTGCTGCCCTAACTTGATCTGCTTACTCAGCTGATTAGTGGATCAAAAATTGCCACTAACTGGCTACGTAGCAGCTCTGCCCCTAGGTCACTTCTAACTAAGCTGGTTCCTGGTAATATTTAGTGGTACTACCTAATTAAGGTGCACTTTTACCAAGCTGCGGTAAAAAGGGCCCTGTGGTAGCATCAGCAGCTGTTTTTGCCATGCGCCAAGCCCCTTTTTACCGCAGCGCGTATATATATATATATATATATTTAATCCAGCAGTGTCAGAAATGGCACAAGCTGGAGGTGGAACTACCACTGGCGGCCCTGTTGGGCCAGCGGTAGTTCCGGGATGCCACATAGCAATCCTATTGCTGCATGGCAACCCTTTAATAAAAGGGTAAATATTGGCAGACGGTCAACTAAGCAGAGTTTAACTGGGCAGGAGCCTCTTCTACCTGGTTAAACCCCTTTGAATACTGACTGCTAAATGTTGGCTTGTGTTACAATATTCAAATACTGACCCCTTGCAAAAAATATATATTATTGTGATAGGAAATATGTCCTTCGATATACATTATGCATTATTCTGGATCTTTTCTATTTATTTTTCTATAGAACTCATGATGAATCCATGTGCATACATGTATTTTTCTTTGTGAAACTTTACAATTGTAACAGGACTTCACAATGCTTCGACCAGAACTATAACACCAAACACAGGAAAATGCTGCCATTTTGAAGGCTGAATGAAATTGTTTTTTTAAGTTTGGGCCAAAACTGAAACTGTCTGAAAGCTTTTTGGCTGAAACTGAAGCCAAAACTCATCACCTGGTTTCAGGTTTGGCTGTGTGACTGTGAACCAGTGAGGGCCCTGGGGATTGACTAGACATGCAATCTACATTTCTCTGCTAAACCCACTGTATCATAATAATTTAAATAATGAAAGACCATATTTTACCACCAAGTAAAATCATCTCCACACACATGGCCCACAACTAATGACAATGGATACTAAAAGCCACAGTACTTTTACAGTGGTTGATATTGTGACACACTTGGAGTGACAGCTGACATCTTAACTCCACAGCATGGCTAATTCCTAAGAAACTTATCAACCCAATTTACAAACTTAAATTCCTGCTAAAATTTTGTAGCAAATCCATTTATTGGGAACATTATTTACCACATAACTACTTTACTTGCAATTGCCGAATTAAAAAAAAAAAAATACAAAAGCAGCCCTCTAGGACTACCTTATAATCCCTGGTGGTCTTGTCAGGGAAAGAGTGATGCCACAAGGGAAAGGGGATGGGACTTCATATACTGCATTTCTGTGGTTTCAATCAAAGCAGTTTATATTTACATATTATATACAGGTACTTATTTTGTACCTGGGGCAGCTAGAAGAGCTGCAGTGGGAACTGAACCCAGTTTACCAGGATCAAAGCCTGCTGCATTAACCACTAGGCTCCTCCTCAGAGCAGAGCTGGAATTGGCAGGAGTAACTGGGGATTCCTCCTGTCCCAACTCTACCTCTAGACCACCAGGGATGTAAGATAGACCCAGGGCAGCCAAGGGGCAGAGGGAGGCACTCAGAGGTGAGGCCCAAGAGGAAGGGCAATGCCCATTCGGATGAGGGAGAAAGCACACATTTTTGTCTTCCATTGAAAACACATGGCCATTTTCGGACAAAACCAAAAACATGACCAAAAATTAAAGGGTTGATATTTAGCCAGTGGCAGTGAGCATTTTTTAGTTGCTAAAGGAATTATTCTTGGATATTCAATGCTGGCCATATCCAGGCACCAGCACTGTAGATCTGGCTCCTTCTTATGTGGTTAAATGTGATATTCAGCACTTAACCACATAACGATAGAATGTTTATGAAGACTGATTCAACTGCTAAACTTAGGGCCCTGTTTACTAAGCTGTGCTAACTTTTTAACGCGTGCTAACACTGGAGACACCCACAGGAATATGAGTGTCTCTAGCATTAGCGTGTGCAAATTTTTATTTTTATTAGGATTTATTTACTGTCTTTTTGAAGGAATTTACTCAAGGCGGTGTACAGTAAGAATAGATCAAACATGAGCAACAGGCAATTACAGCAGTAAAAATATTCAAATAACAATACTAAGTATGGCATAGTATACTACTTACAATGTCAACACAATAAGTAAGTGAACATTTCAATTGATAGTGAATGGTATTAGCATACGTTAAAAAGTTAGCATGCCTACAATGCGGCTTAGTAAAATAGAGCCGTTAGGCACTGCATAAGTTCCGAATCCACCCTGGACTACCCACAAAGTAGCCAGCTTTGAGAATAGCGATCTGTGGTGATATTCAGCAGCACCACTGGTTTAGTGCTGTTCAATATCAGCAGAAAGTCCTGAACAAATGATTTAACCAGTCAGGAGCCACTTCTAGCTGGTTAAATTGCTTTGAATATTGACCTAAAATAACCTTTCTGCCAAAACTGAAAGCAAGAGAAAAAGGAGTTTGGGCCAGATTTGGTGCCATAACCAAAACAAAATTTGGTTAGACTCTATTTCAAAAGCAGGCAATAGAAAACTTGTTTCAGTTGTACAGCAAGTGATGGATACAAATAGAATGGGACAGAGAGTGTTCTCTCATTCTTTATACATATAGGGGTCATTTTACAAAGGCTCGCTAGCGTTTTTAGCGTGCACTGAACGCTAGAGATACCCACAGGAATATATGGGCATCGCTAGCATTTAGCGCATATGTATTTAATGCACGCACTACAAACACTAGTGCACCTTTGTACAAGGACCCCCTAGTGATTAACTGAAAAGGAACTGTGAAATCTGTGGCCAGCCTCTCCTGAGTTTATCACTGTATCAGCTCCACCATGTGCCTGATCCCTAATGAGTAAGGGGCCAATGCAGAAAACCACAAGAAGTCTAGCCACATGGTTAGTGCAGGATGCATGCGCACCTTATTAGGCGCAGAATGCAAAAAGGGGTTGAGTGCGTTTGTTAACTTGTACAGAAAACATGGCTGCATACTATATTAAAATATATGGCAAGTATTCTACACAATGCAGAGAGTATTCCGTGTGATGCTGAGAACTTCTGAAAGCAAGCACAATGCGAGAATTTTTTTCAACAGGTCTGGGGCAACATAGAGGGGTTGGCAGAAAGGATTTCATGCTAGTTTTGTCTTTTTTTTTTTTTTTCCAAGCAGAAACACCTGCAAAATCTTCAAAGGCAAAACCAACAAAACAAGCGGAAGAAATCCAGAAAGACCAGACTGAAACCACAGATGGTAAGAGCACCAGAAAGTTTTATTGGGACCCTACACGGTCTGGTCTTTCTGGATTTCTTCCGCTTGTTTTGTTGGTTTTGTGTTTTTTTTGTGGGAGATTTGGACTCTCTTTGTTGCTCTAAAGCTTCAAAGGCAGACAGACAGGAGGTAACGGACATGTGTACATGTCCAAACAAAGCTGAAAGTAAAAGCACATATCAGTGCTTGTTCCTCTGTGCCTAAATATGAGCCTTGCAAAAAAGGTTATGTGCTAGAAATTTGTATGAGCCTCATATTTTGGCACACAGCAGGTACTAATGCGTGCTGGCACTTCCATTTTCCTTTGAGCATGCACGGAAAAGTTGCACAGTAAACACAGCTTTGTGTGAATGCATCTGGCATGCTCCCTTCCGCATTAGTGGCAAGTTTTCTGGACATAAAATTTGACTTTCTGCATGGTGTGGTGTTACATTTGCTGTAGAAGTCACATGCTCAGACATCCATGCACAGCTCCATGGAGCAGGAGTAGCCTAGTAGCTAGTGCAGAAGCCTGGGAAACTGGGTTCAATTCTCACTGCAGCTCCTTGTGACTCAACCCTCCATTGACCCAGCTATAAAATAAGTACCTGTATATAATGTGTAAACTGATTTGATTGTAATCACAGGAAGGCAACATAGTCCTATCCCCTTTCTGCATCAGCCCCCAAGAGATCCAGCCCAGCCAGTAGCAGAGTTAATAAGATTTCTTTTATGAATCAAGGATAAGTCTTAGTTGCCAGCATATTGAGAGATATAGCATTACAAGCCATTGTTGCTTTAACAAAAGATCCTTGCAGTTTGTTCAAAACTGACAAGATAAATTGCTAAAACCTTGCAAAACAGAAACAACACAAATAAATTAGTATTATTTCCTCAAACTGCTACCCTGTACCTTCTTGGAAGGAACACACCATTTTTATTCCTTTAATGAGGAAGTAAAAAAAAAAAAAAAAAGCTTGTTCCTAGGATGCTCAGCTTTAATTAAACATATACACATGTTCACTTGAGTTGCACTTTTACTGCCTGCTGAATAAGAGTATAGTTGTCTTCCTTTGCGCTTTAAATATAGTAGGTTTGTTGTTGTTACGAATAAAGATGTAGTGAAATTGAAAATTCTAAGCAAGGTGGTGTACTCTGGGATTTGGCTGGTGATCAATTAAATAACCATCAGCTTGGGCGTTTATTACCTGCTTAAAAGGAAATCTGTGGTTTCCTTATTTAAACTGGTGGGTTTTAACTTTTATCAACAAGGCTGTTACTGCAATAAATAATTTATTTTCTTTTCAGTCTACTATGCTATACAACAGTGGGTTTTAAAACCTAACAGACATTTGGACATTCAGGGCCCGTTTTTTTTTTTTAAGCCTTAGTAAAAACAGAGAAAGGTGGTTTTGTTCCTTTAGGGCTGTCTCAAAAAAAAAAAAAAAAAAAAAAAATGAAACCGGGAGCACTTGGGGAGAAAATAGAATCAGAGAATTGGTAGTCTCACTGAAAGGCCACTGAGATGAGATACAGTTAGGACGATGTCATTTCATCTGTTTGTCCCTTGGTGGAGTTCTTGAGTTAGTTTATACTTTACCTTCCAGCTGCTGCATATTTCTTCCCAGAACTGGCTAGCGTGTTTACTGTATTTAACCTTGTGTTTATAGCATTTATTTTAAGAACAAGCCCACCTGAGATCACGTTTTCATTTTCTCCCGTTTTGTGTGGTCTTGCACTTTTTTTTACCCCCCCCCCCCCCCCTCAAACTTCTTGGTTTTTGTACAGCCCTGAATTCCGGATCACAAATATTAAATGTCTCCAATTTGTAAAAACTGAAACTCGTAAACTATAATGTGCGATCATGGCACGTTTTAGTCGAAAAAGGTACCGACTTCTTTTTAGGCTGATAAAATGTGTACAATAGGAAACCTTCTCTGGGTTCTATACAAAAACAAAATCTGAATTTTTAAAATATTTCATACTATCACACTTCAGATCCCTATACTACCCACCGTCTGATAACCGCGAGGACAAACTTATGTAGGGGTCATCCCAAGGCTCAAGAACGAAAATACCTTTTAACAAGCTGTACAAGTCCGATCACTGATCAACAGAAAAAAAACAAAAGAAAGCTGATGCCCCTGCAACGGAGTCGCTAGCTATGGGGGATACACAGCACACGGATTTCCTTCATTTCAACCTGCTGCCTTACAGATGCGGCGCACGTCCGGTCCATTCCCACGCCTTCCGAGGATTACCTCTACTGAGAAAGAGGAACCAATTCGGTGTGAAGGACAGACCCCTCTCCCGGGCGGGGTGCGAATGCACAGAATTAAAAAAACTGGAACACAAAGATATTGGGAAGAGCAGGGGAAGGTCGCCACCAGTTACAACCGGTTAACTGCTTCATAGGTGCGGGGAAAGAATCTTTTCAACTCAGGCGTACAGCAAAACACACACACACACCTTGCACGTGAATGGAGAGAAAGAGCCGAAAGGCTACAGTACAAGAAAGGTCACGCACAAGGTGCTAGAATGTATTTACTTCTACCCACATGGGGAGGATGATGAATTGATCTGGAGACTTTCAATATGTTGGGTGGGGTGGGGGGATGGATATCCATTAATCCCCATTTGCTATGGTGTGAAATGAGAGCATATTTTTATCTCTTCCCTGGCTACTCACTTCCAACTAATGTTACAGTATTGTTTATGTTTCTTTGGTTAACATAAACCAGTTTGTAGCAGAAAAGGGGAGTTCTTGTCTGGCAAATGCCGCTTTGCAAACTCAACTAGATTAAGGATGAGGAACCTGAGTGGAGGGTATTTGACTTGATAGGGCAAGCTAGTTTTAAGTCAGTTAGGCTCAGATCAACCCATATTCGGGTTCACTTTTTTTCCCGGATGTTTGAAATTGTATTAGTGGAGGGTTTGTGGAATTAAGTGGGCCTCACTACTCTTTGGATAGAAACCTAAATTCGATTCCTGTACAAGCTCTGTGACATTTGCTTGCCCATGAAGAAAACCTGTGATTCTGAAGTTAGGCAGCCTTAACATTCTGGGTCTCCCCAGCCAAAAGAATACAGTGCACTACTAAGTACCATCTAAACGTCAGCACTGAACCCAGAATAATATGGAGAAATGTGGCACCAACCATTCCTCCTTCAAAGTGATGCATTTAGGGGTATGTTATGTCCATTAGGGATATGAAAAGATCTTATGGAAGTTTTTCATAGGACAAGAAACGTTTAAACCTCATATGATGGCTGAATTCCAGCCAAGAGTGCACAACACAACTAGTGATAATTATTTTGTAGAACCAACCTAACTATGCTCAACCTATGTGGAAAGGGTAAAGCGGCTAGGGCTCTTCAGCTTGGAGAAAAAAAGGTTGAGGGGAGATATGAAAGAGGTCTATACAATGATGAGTGGAGTGAAACGGGTAGACGTCAATCGCATGTTTACGCTTTCCAAAAATACTAGGACTGGGGGCATGCAATAAATCTAGAAAGTAGTAAATTTAAAACGAATCGGAAAAATATTTCTTCACTCAACGTGTAATTAAACTCTGGAATTCACTGCCAGAGAATGTAGGAACAGTGGTTAGCTTAGCGGGGTTTTTATGTATTTATTTTATTGCATTTGTATCCCACATTCCCCCCCCACCTATTTGCAGGCTCAATGTGGCTTACATAGATTTGTTAACATTGTCATTTCATGATATCAGATACAGTTAGTAATGTGTAGCGGTCAAGGAAGGGAAGAGAGAAGAGGGAGGAGAGTGATTAGGGTAGTTATAGAAGGTGGTTATAGAAGGTAGTTTAAAAGGTTTGGATGGCTTCCTAAAGGAAAAGTCCACAGACCATTATTAAAATGGACGGGGGAAAATCCACTGCTTATTTCTAGAATAAACAGCATAAAATGTAATGTATTGTACTGTTTTAGGATCTTGCCAGGTACTTGTGACTTGGATTGGCCACTGTTGGAAATAGGATGGGGGGCTTGATGGACCTTCGGTCTGTCCCAGTACGGCAATACTTACGTACTAACCCTAGAAGTCTTTTCCATTACCTATGCAGGCCTTAGTTGGAGGAGGGGGGATACAGGGAATGATACCAACCCAGTGTACAAACAAAAAAACATGGAAGTATCCCAATCCAATCGGTTCAGCAAAATAATAAAAATTGGGCCACACCCAACAAAACTATTTTCTAATACAGGCAGAATGTATCTGCCATTGCAAGTCCTACTAATCAGAGCTGTGTGAAAAGGAATAAACTGAGAAAATTGTGTGAGATGTTGGGTTTAAGTTAAGTATTCTCCCTATCGTCCCTTATCCCCATAAAGAAAAGTATCAAACAGTACTTCCACATTTTATATATTGTGTTATCACTCAAAACACAATATAGAAACTATTTCTTACCATATATTATTGCAACTTTCAAATTTAGGTGAAGAAAACATATATAGATGGCTTATTTTTGAATATTGCTTACATATTCAATACAAGGCAAAAGTTAAAATTAAAAAGTAAAATGTTAATCTTCAACTTATTTAGTCTGGCAGCCAAACACTAAAGAAGCCTCCACTGACTAAAATAAAAAGAAAGAATGCATTTGTATTTTCTCCTACACGTTCATTTAATCTAACAGAAACGCCGCTTCCAGAACACAGACGCTACGCTGTTATTAAAAATTACAGAGGAACAAAACAAACGAGCACTGTAGTACATCATGGCAACCATACAATTTGTGCGAGTTTTATCCCCGCTTTTCGCTCAGCAAAACTAAACACAGTCCACTTGGTGCCTCTGCTAAATTCTAGATCTATAAAAAATTGGGTAAAGGTTCACGTTATCTTATTAGGGTTGCAAATCTGGCTCACTTGAACGTCTGGAGTTGAAGATGTAACACTTGAAAAAAAAAATGCATTAATCAGCGATTGTGGGAAGGGAATACCACTGGAGGGTGGGAGGGAGGAAGCGAGAGCTGGCGAGTTAAGAGAGAGTCCTGCAATGGATTGGTGTAGGGCTCGATTCATTCTGATCACCTATCCCACTTGCGGCAGTCGCAGCAGTAACAACAGCAGCAGAGGGTAAAGGCTGGGCTTTCTGATGTGAAGCGGCTCATCCTTCCCTCCCAGCGCAAGACTAGCACAGGCTTGAGGCTGCAGCGGCTGAAAAAAAGGAAATCGCGACCCCCGACCGCTCAGGACAAACTTACTGCTCCGGGGTCGGGGAAGAGGCAGCGACTCTCCGCGCCATGCAACATCTTGGAAAGAGGAGCCCGCTCGCCTCACCAGCGTCTGAACACTTCTGCTTGGCTGGAGCTAGATAGGCTGCCGCACACTTCGGCACTGCAGATCTTGTTGGAAACAACGTACCGATTCACTTCTCTTGAAAAGAGAAGGCAGGAAAGAGCAGCCTCGGGTTATACACAGTTTTCGCATCTCGGCGATCCTGCACTTTGCAACCACATACGGCTGTGTTCGTGGTTCGTTCCTTCACGTGGGGATCCTGTTACATCTTGTTCCCTTCTCTGTTATAATAACGAAAGAAATAATCGCCTCAAGACAGTCTTGCTTGCTAACCTGTGAAGTGAAGAAGCGAGTTCAGATTTGGTCACCTGCATTGAGTCGAAAAGGAAGAGGCGAGAGAGAGGAGGAGGAGAAAGAGGGAGGAAAAAGGAGGGGGGAGAGACTGCAATATCATTTGTGAATCGCTCAGAGTGCTGCAGCAGATACAGATTGCTAACACATGCAGTGCAAATGCAGGTAGGCACACAAACTGCGGATACCGAACAAACTTGGAACTATGTATGTCTCAAGACTGGAAATTTATTTACAAACGAATATGCCGTTGGTATAATTAAATAATTTTTTTTTAAATTTCTTCGATTTTTTTTTTTGATGACTGACATTGCGGAGTTATTTTTAAACAATTCTGGGGAAAACTGAAATTTGTTGGGATTTTTTTTCCTAAAAATGGATTTGAGAGCTTTCCGCTAACCTGGGGATGTTTCCTGCAGATCTATAATTTGAAGGGGGTAGTCAAGAAAGCGTTCAAAGGACCGTAACTGGGATGTTTGTTTTGGAATTTTTCTCTCACTGCCAAAAAAAAAAAAAAAGTGGTTGGAAGACGAGTGATATTACAGGACAACCGGTCTGAATGAAACGATTCACAAAATCAAGCATGCAGGGCGGACACAGATCTCCAACATAAGCAGGGAAGCGTGGAATGTGTATAATTCGGCGGGTAAAGGAGGCGACCTGAGGCTTTTACAGCACAGCTTCTTCAGTTCTTTAATGTTTCATTTGAAACCTCTGAAAGTGATTTACAGTTAACCAGAGAGAAAGGAAGTAAATATCTTGGCACTATGCTCCTTTAAGTCAAAAGAAAACCCTGTCCAGCGAACTGTGAGTATTAAGTACCAAAAGAAAAAGAAAGAAAGAACAAAAAAAGCACGAAAGCAACGCTCACCTGGTTGTCAACTGCATGAATTGTGAAATAACTTTTGGAAAAGAAAGAAGAGAGTGCAGCAGGATCATCAGTGTGTGATTTTGTTATACAGAACACTACATACAACACGTTTTCTTTCCAATCTGGGGGGTTTGTACGTGGAACTGTTGCCCTGCATTACAGCGAGAGCCAGGAGCGTTATCTCCACAGCGGCTGGACCTTGCTTCCGGGGCTCGGTGGGAGCAAGATGCGGACTCCCGGGCACCGATCGCTGCCGCTGTCACTCCTGCTCCTGCTGGCGGCGGCGGCGGCTCCGGTCGCGGGCAAGCGGGTGCTGCGCTACCGGCTGTCAGAGGAAGGACCGCCGGATGTGCGCGTGGGTAACGTAGCCGCCGACCTGGACATAGTGGCGGGCACCGGGGAGGTGACCTTCAGCTTGGAGTCGGGCGGCGAGTACCTGAAGATCGACAACGTGACGGGGGAGCTGAGCACGGGGGAGCGGCGCGTAGACCGCGAGAAGCTTCCGCAGTGCCAGATGATCTTCGACGAGAACGAGTGCTTCATCGACTTCGAGGTGTCGGTGATCGGGCCCTCGCAGAGCTGGGTGGACCTGTTCGAGGGTCGCGTGATCGTGGCCGACGTGAACGACAACACGCCCGCTTTCCCTTCGCCCGTGCTCACCCTGACAGTGGAGGAGAACCGGCCGGTGGGCACCCTTTACCTACTGCCCACCGCCACCGACCGCGATTTCGGCCGCAACGGCATCGAGCGTTACGAGCTCCTGCAAGAGGGTGGCCGGGCTCTGCCGCCGCCATCCTCCCCGGGCGAAGGCAAACGGCGGCCCGACGAACGAAGCGGCGGCGGCGTCTTCGAGCTGCAGGTGGCCGACACGTCCGAAGGCGAGAAGCAGCCGCAGCTGATTGTCAAGGGCGCGCTGGACCGCGAGCAGCGCGACTCGTACGAACTGACCTTGCGCGTGCGCGACGGCGGCGACCCACCGCGCTCCTCGCAGTCCATCCTGCGGGTGCTCATAACGGACGTCAATGACAACAGCCCGCGCTTCGAACGCAGCGACTACGAGGCGGACCTGGCGGAGAACAGCGCGCCCGGAACACCCATCCTCCAGGTGCGCGCCACCGATGCCGACGCGGGCGTCAACGGCCAGGTGGAGTACGTGTTCGGCGCCGCCACCGAGTCGGTGCGCCGCCTGCTGCGCCTCGACGAGACCACGGGCTGGCTCAGCGTGCTGCACCGCATCGACCGCGAGGAGCTGGCGCAGCTGCGCTTTTCGGTGGCGGCGCGCGACCGCGGCCAGCCCCCGCGCTCCGACAAGGCCGTGGTGGTGCTGAGCGTGCGCGACGAGAACGACAACGTGCCCGTCGTCGACATCCGCAAGATAGGCCGCATCCCGCTCAAGGACGGCGTGGCGCACGTGGCCGAGGATGTGCTCGTCGACACGCCTGTGGCGTTGGTGCAGGTGTCCGACCGTGACCAGGGCGAGAACGGCGCGGTCACGTGCACGGTGGTGGGCGACGTGCCGTTCCAGCTCAAGCCGGCCAGCGACGGCGAGGGGGAGCAGAACAAGCGCAAGTACTTTCTCCACACCTCGGCGCCCCTCGACTACGAGAACGTGCGCGAGTACCATGTGGTCATAGTGGCCGTGGACTCGGGCAGCCCCAGCCTGTCCAGCAACAACTCTCTGCTCGTCAAGGTGGGCGACACCAACGACAATCCGCCTCTCTTCAGCCAGAATATGCTCGAAGTGGCCTTCCCCGAGAACAACCTCCCCGGCGAGCGCGTGGCCACCGTGCAGGCCACGGACGCCGATGGCGGCAAGAACGCCGAGTTGGCCTATTCTCTGGACCCGGCCGTGGCCGGTGTGTTCGCCATCGACCCGGACTCCGGCGACATCACTGTCAACAGCATGCTGGACAGGGAGCAGACGGACCGCTACGAATTTAGAGTGACCGCCAGGGACAAGGGGGTCCCCGTTTTGCAGGGCACGGCCACGGTGGTGGTGCAAGTGGCCGATCGCAACGACAACGAGCCCAAGTTCATGCAGGACATTTTCACTTTTTACGTGAAGGAGAACCTGCAGCCTAATAGCCCCGTGGGCATGGTGACAGTCATGGACGCTGATAAGGGGCGCAATGCTGAGATGAGCCTCTCCATTGAGGATAGCACCATTTTTTCCATCGAGAATGACACGGGTACCATCTATTCCACCGTGTCTTTCGACAGGGAGTATCAGACCAGCTACACGTTCAGAGTGAAAGCGGTGGATGGGGGCGAACCGCCTCGATCGGCCACGGCCACCGTCTCTCTCTTTGTTATGGACGAAAATGACAATGCTCCTACTGTGTACTACCCTAGCAATCGCTCCCACGCCGTCCTGCTTCCTTCTAGTAACTTGCGCACGGTAGTGGCCACCGTGAACGCCACAGATAATGACACGGGTGTCAATGCGGACTTGAACTACAGCATTGTTGGTGGCAACCCATTTAAACTGTTTGAAATTGACACCACCAGTGGCGTGGTTTCCTTGGTGGGCAAGCTGGCCCAAAAGCACTACGGTTTGCATCGGCTGGTGGTACAGGTGAATGATAGTGGCCAGCCACCACAGTCCACCATCACTCTGGTTCACGTGTTCGTCAATGAAAGTGTGTCCAACGCCACAGTGGTGGAATCGCAAATAACAAAAAGTTTGCACACCCCTTTGACACAAGATATCGCTGGAGATCCCAGTTATGAACTGAGCAAGCAGAGACTTAGCATTGTCATCGGGGTGGTGGCTGGCATCGTGGCGGTCATCTTGATCATCTTAATCGTGGTCATGGCACGATACTGCAGGTCGAAGAACAAGAACGGCTATGAAGCCGGTAAAAAGGATCACGAAGACTTTTTTACCCCCCAACAGCATGACAAATCTAAAAAACCGAAAAAAGACAAGAAAAATAAGAAATCTAAACAGCCTCTCTACAGCAGCATTGTTACAGTAGAGGCCTCCAAACCAAATGGACAGAGATATGACAGTGTCAATGAGAAACTGACTGACAGCCCTGCCATGGGACGATATCGCTCTGTCAATGGTGGGCCGGGAAGCCCCGACCTTGCGAGGCATTACAAATCCAGCTCCCCTCTTCCTACTGTTCAGCTTCACCCACAGTCCCCAACTGCTGGGAAAAAACATCAGGCCGTACAAGAACTGCCTCCAGCCAATACTTTTGTGGGAGCAGGAGACAACATTTCAATTGGATCAGATCACTGTTCTGAATATAGCTGTCAAACTAATAACAAGTACAGCAAACAGGTAAGATGCCTTGAAAAGTTAGTATAATATTGGATGCAAAGACTGCATGTGCCGGTCTGGAGCAGCTGACCTTTCTAATTCCTTAGAAGTAAGATGGATCTTTAAAGTGACGTTTATTAGCAGATGTTGAGTGCCATGCCATGTGAAAGATGTTATGTACAAAATATTGTTACACATACTGACTTTGGGGGTGATTGGGGGGGTACTTGTTAACATCAGCTAGCACCTTAATAGCTATCTTTGATGTTAATGGTGGCGGCAATTTTTTTTTTATATTTCATGTAGTTTTGTGCTGTTTGAAAAATAGGGTAGAACAAGGCTGTGTGAGACGTTTTCGGTGATTTCAACATTATGCATACAGTGTCTAGCCAAGTCTGTTTCAGAAATGAAGGGGGGGGGTGGGAAAGCTGATATTTAAGTGATAACTAAGCAGAACTTTCAGATCACAAAAATGTGAATTTTCCCATGGGTGGCAGACTGGTTTGCTATTTACAGGAATCAACAGCAAGCTCTTTTTTGTTGTTGTTTGGGGGGGGGGGGGGACTGAATTACACACGCCAGTAATTGTTCCAGCAGTACTGCAAATACGTTTTGTTTACTGAGGCGGCATTTTCACATTTAACATGCATTTCATGTTCATGATCACCACATACCTTAGTTTCTCTTTAAATTGTGGAAAGATTGCCCAAGGTGGGGGCATAAACGCTCTGCTGCTGTTGCAAATCCGGCACATCAGCAAATGATTTCATGACCATATGGCTGATGTTACCTTTTTAGATGATATTCTAGTGATTATTGTTCATACATATGAATTTCTGTTTGAATAGATGTCTCTCAAATGCAGCAAAGGCTGAGCCTGAAGCACAAATTAAAATCTGTCAAAAACAGTAGGCTTTGTTTTTATGGTAGGCTGGTTTTCTTTGCTGCTGGGAAGAGACTAGAGGACCCAAAAGTACTTATACTGATACATACCTTGGAAGCTGTTTTACAAAATAATGTTTATGGTTTCCTGTAGCACTACTTAAGTTATTAGAATAATTCACCAGATAAAAACTATTTTACTAAGGTAATAGTTTACAAGATTGCCCCAGGGAAGGAAGCAAAACCATTGCACTGTCTAAAGCAGCAACCAAAGTAGTGAGTCTGGATGAAACCATGTCTGGTTTCCCAGCTATTAATGTTCCTTGCTTGGTTTGCCCTATTTGAGGTTTAACTTGTTGGAATGCTTTCTGTCTGGCATTCTGATGTTTTACCACAAGTCACAGTGTTGATTTTAACCACAAAGCTGCTGCTACTCAAGTTAATTATCTTTATTAGTAATATGCTTGAATTTTTAAATATTAATGTCCTAGAAAAAAAGCGCTGTCTTAACGGATATAAATAGATGTGCATTAAGAACAGTAGATATTTATCTAAAGTTATTTCTAATGGATGGGAAATACCCTTAAATAGAGATTTCATATAGAATATTTTTATTCCATTAGAATTACAATAGCATACTTATGATCTAAATTAGTCACATCTAATGTGTCTTGTGACATAAGAGAATGCATTCTTTTTAGCATGTTGATGTAAGAGTAATAGGCAAACATATCTTGACTGGTGTCTTTGAATATCCATTGACTTACTGGCCAAGTGACCCCCTTAGTAAGTGTATTCTAAATGTGAGGCTGTAATTATATTGTAATGTTATGATCATGTTTGTCTACTGGACAGCAGTTGATGGACATTCAGAGAGAAAGTGTCTTGGGGAAACTTTAATGTCAGTTTTGTTTGGCATGTTTGTTGGGAAGTTCAGAAGACTGATACATAGACACCTGTGGAAGTGTTTGACCTGCAGTACCATAGCTGAAGATGATACTATATAGCACTAGTGTAATTAGAATACCTAATAGATACATCTTAGCCTCATATCATTGTGAAAGGATGTGGACTTCAATTGAAAACCTGTTTAGTGTAGTCAGCTGTAGACAAAAATAGTTGTTATTTAACATTAATTCAGAAGCTGGTCTTCTGCGTGAATTCTGTTCCTAAGAATGGTTTTATTGAGGGAAGAGAAACTAGTTTGTAAGTAATGCATGTTTTAGGTTCTAAAAAAAAACCTGTGGTACAGTACTCCTCCTCTTCTGTTTGAATGTAATTATTTAAATGTGTCAGAATTAGTAGAATCACATGGGTGTCAAGTTTCTACAACACATTCTAATCTCTTTCAAATCCGTGTATACAAGTTTATTGTGGTTCTCCTATTTATATCAACTTCTTATTTCATTGACAGCAGTTGCATGCATATGTTTACTCCCATTATGGTTGTGGGAATTCATCAACATGCACTGTGTGCTGGGTTAGTAAGTGTTGTCTCTTATAGTTTAACCTTGTAAATGAGAACTGTAAAGCAGACTAAAGTAATGTGGCACAGAAGTGGTAGTGTAAGTGAGATGGTGCTTTTATGTTCTCACAGCTGTAGTCCTCAGCAACAGAATCCGTCTAAAGAGGTTTCTATAGCTGCCTGGCTGAATGTTTTAGTCTTTTTGTCTAAAGTACTGCCCTGGCTTGCATAGAAAACTGGTGGATGAGATCTGAAGGTTCTTCCCATCTGTTTTGGGAGAAACAGAAAGAAGGTCCAGTTTCAGCTGGAATTGAGATATCCTGTATGTAGGAATTTAAGAACTGCTTAAGGTGAATGGCTGGTTGACTGCTTAATTCTATAATCTGCATGAATTAGTCTTGTGATGTTGCTGTTTTGCAAATGCAGTGCTTAGGTTAAAAAAAAAGTTATCACATAATCGTGGTGACACACATCTCCCACACCAGTTTCACAGATTTTTCCCATTGCACAGCTAGTGCAGTTTACAGAAATGTGCGTCTGTTTCATGCGTTTCTCATTAAAGAAAACAAATACATTTAAAGAACCGCTTAGAGACAGGGCTGAAGATTAATTTGTGTGTTCACGATTAGCTGTATAGATACTGCTTTGCTGTTTAAGATGGCAATCTCTTGTTCATGAAGCACACGATGCTCTTTCCAATTACTGGTTAGAAGACTGCTGGGGAGGGGAGGTATGCATAGATTGGTAGCGATGACGTAAAATATGGAGGTTAGTTTCCAAGTGGCAGTCAGTGATTGATTCCTCTAATTTATTACTTGCTGTATTCTATTTGGATCTGTTTCTAAAGGCATACTACGTCATGGTCTGAAAAGCACCTTTTTTTAGCGATGCTTGCTCTGCTTAGGTATAGTATAAATGTTGCCCTCTGAAACGGTAAAAAGAGGTGGAAAGAAGCAAATAAAAACAGTTTGGAATGTACTACGTTTGCATCTTGCTGAGCTTAGGCTGTTTATCCTGAGGGAATTTTGCATAAAAATATTACTACTACTAATCATTTCTGTAGCGCTACTAGGCATATGCAGCACTGTACACAAACATGTAAGAGCCAGTCCCTGCTCAACAGAGCTTATGATCTATTTAAGAAAGACAGACATGACAAATATAGGGAGGTACATTTATGTGACTGATTACAACATGATCATTAAACAGATGTATAAGGGGTTAAGAGTTAAAAGCAGTGTCAAAAAGATGGGTTTGACAATGCTAAAAAAAACCTTTTTATTTGTCAGAATAACACAAAATATTCACTGCCTTTTGGCAATTCAGCTTTCTGTGTTTTGTTTCTACATTTATACTCAGCTGCAGATCATAGTTTTTTTTGAGGGGGGGGGGGGGAGAATTTTCCTGGGTATTGTGTACTAGTGCATCCAAGAATCCTCACCTCCCGACCTCTCTGTCGCTCCAGGTTTCACTCAAGTGCTTTATCTGCCTTCCTATAGGCCAGGAGTTCTCAATATTGTCTTCAGACATAATTGGTCAATCAGGTTTTCAGGATACCTACAATGAATATGAATGAGTGCATGCAAATTTATCTCATGCATATCATGCATATTCATTAGGAATATCCTAAACCCCTGACTGGTTAGCTGTGTTCTGAGGACTGAGTTGATAGAACTGGACCACCAGTGCATATTCATTGTAGATATCCTGAAAATTGGACTAATCAAATGGTCACTGAGGGCTGGGTTGAAAACCACTGCATCTTTTCTGTGCAAACAAAGTTGCAACCTCCATCCAGGCTCACATAGGTCAAGGCATCAACTGCATCAGACTATGTTGGATGGAAGAAGCTGTAATAAACTAAGTTCTCCTTTTGTTGGCATATGCAGATCAACATTGTTGCTCCCTTGGTCCATGCATAGAATTCTACAGGAGAGTTTAAAGTTCTGCATGGGGAGGGTAGTTTTCTGCAAATTCTGTTTTGTCAGATTCTGTCAGGAGCAGTATTTGTCAATCATTAATACAGCCCCTTCTAGCTTGGGTATGTTGATTTGTCTTCCTGCTGCTGCTCAGCACTGGGGAAGGTAGATGCAGGCACTGGATGCCAGTGTGTGAGTAGCCATAACTGATGGCAGTTGGAGCACAGTGAGGATCTCTAGTTGACATGTGGCTTTTTAAAAATTGCTCTGTATGGTCTTTCTATGTTGGAGAGATATTACACAGGATAAAATATACTTTAAATACAGGAACTGGTCCTCTGCTGTATGAAAGGTGTGGATGTATGTACACAAATGTGTGTAAAACTATGAAAGGATTTTGGATGACCTCCAAAAATAACTTAATGCCTTCAGGGCAGTAATACTGTGCATATCAAGTATCAGTACCTTTATGCGCATGTACTGGAATGTTATTGTTTGGCTACAATATCACTAAAATTTCTTGTTCATAAAACTTTCTGTATGCTGATATTTATGTGCAAAACAATATTTCAGCACATGTGCAGATAGTTTTTTTTTTTTCTTTTCAGACTTGTCAACAGAACTTTCACCTTCTGTTCTGTGTTAAAAGTTGCGGGTACTGTCATGCTTACAGTAAAAATAAGAAACTGGCTTTGTATCTTCACAGACCCTACTGCAGAAGAATGAGCTAACCCTTCTGTGTCTCAGTTCATGAGTTGTGCTAGCCTTAGTCTTCTGCGTACTTCTCTGCAGAGGGACCAAATGACTAATACCTTATTATCACTCAAAATTTTGCACATGGCAAGCTTCTACACAGAAACTTTTTCTGCATCACGTGCACAGAAACTTGTGCATAGACATTGCACTAAGCACACTCTTTCATCAGTTCTTGCTTTCTTCATCGGCCTTGAAGTATGTTGAGGGTCTGTAAAAGGTTTGCATCAAGTATTTTAAAAAAGTTTTTAACAAAATCTCTTCTGTAGTGTCTTCATGACCAGCACAGTAGTGACATAAAAGGCTGCTATTGTTCCACAGTTCTATTGATCAGGTTGGTTATGAAGTACCCAGCTCAAGTCTCCAGTCATCTGAAGCATGCAATGTATTTTTATCTTTTTTTCTCTGTATTTTTGATGGTTTGTAGTTTTTTGCCCCAGTCCTTTGGATAGCAGCATTGTTTTTAATATTAAAGGGAGCATGATATTTTATATAAAGATTGTGCTGCCATTTCATGGCAATTACTAGTCGCATGTCTGTTAATTCTCATCTGTTCTGTAACCTCATTTTTGTAATTCTATCACTTTCCAAAATTTGCAATCATTCAGCTTGATAGCTGTCTACTGGGCTTATTTCAGATGTAAAATGCAAAGTTGGAATTTTCTCGGTGTTTTTATTGTTGTTGTTTTGCTTAAATAAAAATATTAACAAATATGAAAAATACACCTAAGTAGCTTCATGTCAAACACATCCCATTCATTTTGGCAGGTTTTGATGCCTAAGGCAGGTGTTAGATGAGGTTTACTTGGAGTTCAGCAAAGCTTTTGATGCTTTTCCACTTAAATAAACTGAGCACCCCAAGGTGGTGAACTGAATTAGAAACTGAAGGAATGATTACAGGGTTGATGTATATGAAACTCCCGCTGAAAAGAAAGGTGATTAGTGGAGTGCTTCAGGGACCAGTCCTGGGGCTGATCTGCTCAATATATTGGTGAACAATATTGCAGAGAGATTTTGAAGGAACATTTTGCCAATTTTGTTAAATATTACTGTAGGTCTGCTATAGAGCGAACGCTCTGAGGGAATAGAGAGAATGAGAAGTAATCTAGAAAGCTTGAGGAGTAAAAGATGCAGTCATAGCAGTCATACACCTGGTATATAGAGGGAATGAAATTGAGCCATACTGAGCATGAGAGAGATACTTCAGGATGATGGTATTAAATCAGGGACATGACCATCCAGTCAGCTTTTCAGGATATCCACAGGGAATATGCAGGAGATTTGCATACAGTAGAGGTAATGCGTACAAATTTATCTCATATATGAATTATGAAGTATAGCTGGTATGCTGACCTTAACCCAGAGTCGCATGTAAACCCCACACCTGAGTCATATAAAGGCTTGGCTCTGGGCAAGAGAATTAAAATCTTTGGAGAAATAGAAAAGGAATTGTCATTGCTTCAGGTTACACACACATCTTTATTACATCACTGACCTTAATTTTCATAAGCATTTTGGAAGAAGGTGCTTCCTGAGCTCTGAAAGATTGGTGGCATTTCATAAATTCATCGGTAACGCATTCCACAATATAGATACTGCTACTGAGACCTGTTCCTGGGTTTCACGCAATCTTGCATGATGATAATTTGGAATATCTAACAAACACTAGTTCTCAGATCTAAAAATTCTATGTGGTCTGTATACCTTTTAATAATGCCATCACAGCTTTGGAAGTCTCTTGATTAAGAGCCTTGTGTAGAAATAACATTTTAAGTTTAATATGAAAACCAATATGGTATCTGAAGGAACGTGTTACTTTTGGAATTCTGAAACGTTAAGGGAAACACACATACCCTTTATTGTACTTTTCTTTAGTGCAGTGGATCTCAACCCAGTCCTTGGGGCACACCTAGCCAGTCAGGTTTTCAGGATATCCACAGTGAATATGCCAGTCAGGTTTTCAGGATATCCACAATATGCATGAGATACATTTGTATGTACTGCCTCTTTTGCATGTGGATCTATCTCTTGCGTATTCACCATGGATATCTCGAAAACCTGACTGGCCAGGTGTGCCGAAGGACAGGGTTGAGAACCCCTGCTCTAGTGTCAGATTTTATCAGAATCAGGATTTGGTTAGGCTAGTAGTAACCATGGGGCAGTGTTGAAGGAAGATTGAGAGGGAGTCGGAAATGAGTAAATGGCAGTGAAAGATGAACATTGAAGTAATTTGCTGTAGTTCCTTTTTTTTTTTTTTTTAACTTTTTAGTAGCCCGGAAACAAAATATTATGAAGAGGAGGAAGGGGAACATATATGTTTGACTACAATTGGACTGGTTCCAGTGTTGTGGAGAATAAGCAATTTAAGTTGCTCAAAACTATTTTAGTATAGTATAGCATCTTCTGCAGTATGTACAGTCAGTCATACATTACACAGATATTTTTTCCCCAAAACAGGAAAACCTTTTGTTTGCTGTGGTGCCCAGCTACTGCTTCTCCCTTTCGCTTAGCCACCTGCTGTTCAAATGCTACTGGTGGTGTGGGCTACCTCTGGCTCCCACTCTTGTATTGGTTGTTGCAGTTCTGCAGCGCTCTTTGTTCCTTTATTCTCACCTTTCAGCTCATGTAATTCCACTCTGTTGCCTGCTCACCATTTGACCTCAGCAGGTCCTGCTACTTCTACTTCATACTCTGGCAGCAACATACTGCTTTGGTTTGTTCTCACCCTTCAACCTCTGGAGCTGTTGGCTGCTGCTTCTCTTCTGTTGTTGGCCATTTTGGCTACTGATCTTTCCTTTCCTCCTTGCCCACTTGTTGCTACTCCTGTTTTCTGGTAATCATTATGTTTTTTTTTTAATAGCTATTTTAACTCTTGTCAGTAGTGCTTTGCAGTGAATGGATGGACAGAATTCCAGGGACAGAAACTAGAAAGGAGAAGAGACGCAAGAGGGGAAAAAAAGGTGGGAATGAAAGAAACGGAGAGGCAGAGAAGTTAGAAAAGGAAGCACCTTAGGGAGAATGAATGACTGCAAAGGGTGATAAGTAAGAGATTTAAAAAGATGAGAAAAAGGAATGAAAAAAAGAGGAAGACGGAATAAAGATGGGTGAGATAAGAAATAATGGAAAAGAACAAATCTGAATACATGCAGGTTGGAAACAATTTATTTTCTAAAGAAAAGTATTTCAAATGAAAAATTAAAATTTTGGCACTGTAATGTATGTTAATATAAGCTATTTGATCCTGGGCAGAGGCTGCAGGATATTCACCTCCATGGGTTTCTGCAGGGTTCTGTGCTGGTACCGCTGCTTTTTAACATATTTATAAATGATCTAGAGATGGGAGTAACTAGTGAGGTAATTAAATTTGCTGACGACACAAAGTTATTCAAAGTTGTTAAATCACAAGAGGATTGTGAAAAATTACAAGAGGACCTTATGAGACTGGGAGACTGGGTGTCTAAATGGCAGATGACATTTAATGTGAGCAAGTGCAAAGTGATGCATGTAGGAAAGAGGAACACGAATTATAACTACGTAATGCAAGGTTCCACGTTAGGAGTCACTGACCAAGAAAGGGATCTAGGCGTTGATATGTTGAAACCCTTTGCTCAGTGTGCTGCAGCAGCTAAGAAAGCAAACAGAATGTTAGGTATTATTAGGAAAGGAATGGAAAACAACAATGAGGATGTTATAATGCCTTTGTATCACTCCATTGGGGCAACCGCACCTCGAATATTGTGTTCAATTCTGGTCACTGCACCTCAAAAAATCTATAGTGGAATTAGAAAAGGTACAGAGAAGGGTGACAAAAATGATTGATGGGACGACTTCCCTATGAGGGAAGGCTGAAGTTGCTAGGGCTCTTCAGCTTGAAGAAAAGACAGCTGAGGGGAGATATGATAGAGGTCTATAAAATAATGAGTGGAGTGGAACTGGTAGACGTGAATCATTTGTTTACTGTTTCCAAAAATACTAGGACTAGGGGGCATGCGATGAAGCTACAAAATAGTAAATTTAAAACGAATTGGAGAAAATGTTTCTTCACTCAATATGTAATTAAGCTCTGGAATTCGTTGCCAGAGAATGTGGTAAAGGCGGTTAGCTTAGTGGGTTTTAAAAAAGGTTTGGGCGGCTTCCTAAAGGAAAAGTCCATAGACCATTATTCAAATGACTTAGGGAAAATCCACTGCTTTTTTCTATGATAAGCAGCATAAAATGTATTGCACTTTTCTTTGATCTTGCCAAGTATTTGTGACCTGGATTGGCCACTGTTGGAAACAGGATGCTGGGCTTGATGGACGTTTTGGTCTGTCCCAGTTTGGTAATACTTATGTACCTATGCACCTTGAGAAAAGGGAAAGCAACTTTTGGAGAGATGCTGAGTGCTTATCCTTTCCTCTTAAGCACCAAGCATTTTCCTGCTGTGAGTTTCTTCTAGGCTCTTCTCTAGTTGGAGTGCACAATAGTAGCCTGCATAAGTGGGTGGGGAAGGAAAACAGCTTGCCTAGAGTAGAAGGGTTAGGGGAAAGAAGAGATCTTTGAGAGAGACCAGCATATGCATAATGGGGAAGGGGAAAACTGGGAATGGCTGAAGAGAGGAAGCCTAATGGAGAGGTGGGTAGCCTTTTTGAGGATATGGAGAAGGGAGTAAAAAAGGTGTTTGATGTGGGACAAAGGGGTTGGTCCTTGATAGGATTGCATGGAGAAGACTGTGAAGGAGATGCTGGATGGGAGAGGACATGGGAAGGGGTAGACAGAGGAATTATCCCTGATGGGGAAGGGATGAAGGAGTCGTGATAAGTGAAGGAATGAATGGGAATGTTTGATGGGAAGGAGTGCCATAAAGGGGTTGTGATGAGAAATTATGGGAGTCTGGGTAGAAGGAAGAGGGATATGTCTGTGGTGGTGTGTGTGTGTGGGGGGGGGGGGGGGGGGGGGGGGGTAACGTTTGCTCCTGAAGGCTCATATGGTACAGTCCTTATTCCCTGAAAAACACAGGCATACACTCAGTCTGCACTTTGGATTGTGAACTGCCTATAGGTTGGCCAACAGGATTGAACTATAATTCACCCCTTTGCGTGCAGGGTCTTTCAGTCTTGCCTTTTTTAGGAAATACTTTTGAAAATCAGAAAAAGAAGCCTCTGCATGCAGTGGGGTAAACTCAGAACTTCCTCCATCCTCTCCAGAGCACTGTCTCAAACCATGCTGACATACTACTGAGTCCCCACACACACCATCTCTTAGGCTAGTTCCCTTCCCTTATACATGTTGCTGTGTCACCCAGGCCTCTCTTTGTACTGGTAGCAACTGGAGCTACAGTGTCTTCCTTGGGTGTCAGTGCGGGTTCCCAGTCTGCAGGCAGCAGAATGTCAAGTGGCAACATTTGCATTTAAAACTCTCATTTCTTAACAGACCACAGCTGAAGTCAAGCACTGTAGTAAAGCATGAGATTTTGGTGGTGGTTCTTGCATAGGGCCATGGAGACGATCAGATTACAAAACAAGCAGAAGTAACCCCCTAGCGACAAACCCCAGAAAGTTTTTTTTTTTATTATTATTATTTTGCTGCTTATGCTATACCCTTTTGATGTCTTAGCCAATATTTATTGTCACTATCACTGGCTGAGAATATTTGATTGAATCCTGAAGCAGGTGCCACAGGCATCAATATGGAGAGCTGTGTTAAGGTGGAAGAGTGGTCTAATGGTTAGTGTAGCAGGCTTTGCACAGGGGTAACCTGGGTTCAATTCCCACTGCAGCTCTCTGTGACCTTGGGCAAGTCACTTAACCATCCATTGCCCCTGGTACAAAAACAGATTGTTAGTCTCTAGGGACCTAGAAAGTATTTGCATATGATGTGTACAGTGCTGCATACACCTTAGTAGCACTATAGAAATGATTAATAGTAGTCTTTGGTTTTACATTTGGTCTATCCCCTTTTTTCTTGATGATCAGATTATAAAATAACAACATAAATTAGTTTCTACACTTGACAAACGTTGATACTAGAATAAATATTGAGACACTAAACTATTTGATAATCTTAGGCTAAGCTTGCAGTATATTATCTTACTAAGCTTTTGAGAAATAAGGCCTGATTAATAATAGGTTCTTTTCCATGTTGTGTCTGTGGGAAAATCCTTTATTAAATCAGTCCCATACTGTTTTATAGCTACCAAGTGTTTCTTGCTTATATACAAAGTACTTTTAGCTTTGAAATGTGAGCTACCTAAATAGTCCATCTAGATTAGAAGAAGGAAAGAAAATGGCAAATGATCAGAGTTTAATAAAATTGCTTTCTTTCTGGCTTGCAGCACCATGTTTTCAGATTTATGGGATGGTTTCAGGTGTTACCACGCTCCCTGTAGAATGATAATGCCTTTCAAGTTGCTCCATAGCAGATCCCATGTTTCTCTGCTGAAAGGTAGAGGGGAGCGTACAGACCAAGGATATTTAATTGATAGGAGACAGTGTGAGCATGCTTGGCCCATTATCTGGCTTGAAGCCAGTAGGTGGAGCTTGCCGCCATACAGCGTAATGTATTTTGAGTGTATCACGATGGCGGCAGCTGCATAGGGAAGCAATTAAACCTCCTTGGGTGTAGACTGCTTCGGTCTTGTTATGTGACATCAACTCCTGTCAATCAAACTTCCTTGGTAGTGGTACAGACACCAGGATGCAATTTGGTTGTGTTCTGTAGAACTTGCTATAGTGTAACTTGTTGCTTTTGGAAACATTGTATACATTTAGAATTACAATAGAAGGGGCAATTTTCTATTTTGTTTCATTTTGCTTGCAGTTTAATTATTGGGGTCTTTACATCAAGTGCATTATCCTTGCATACAATGCCTTTCATTTGGTTTTCATGGAGCACTTTTTGAGGGTGAAATTTTCATGCCACCGTTTTCGCAAAATTTTCTAAATAAAAATACATGTATACTTTGTAACTTTGTCTTTATTGAATTTTAATAAAAATACATCCAGTAGTAACATCAATAATACACAAACACATCCTAAACCCCCTCTCCACCCCGTCACTTACCCAACCCTAAAAGATGCTTAATATTTGTATCTCCTTTTTATAGAGCATCAAGAGAAATCTGCATAACGTAATATCACTGCTGGTCAGCAGAGAAAGTAACAATGTAAAACCGATATACAGCAGAGTGCTTAATAAAAAAAAAAAGAAAAAAAAAGGAGTTGCAGTAAAGAAGGGGAGAATCCCCCCAACACATATTACCGACTTAATTTTCTGTTTCTGATGCCAGGCCACAAAGGGTGCCCCGTTTCTTATCAAAATTATGCTGTCCATCATGACGAGTAGCAGTCAGTTTACTTAGATAGTGTTTGCCCCATAACTCTGTGTGTATCTCTTGGGAGCAGCTTGGATTTCCATCGTTTAGCCACCTCTCTTCTGATGCTGGTCAGGCATGGAGAAGTACTTTAAGAAAATCTAATGGCACAGTATCAGTGAAGAAATAAAGCAGGATCAGCCCAAAGGAAAGGCAAACATTTCTGTTATCACCCACGTACACTCCTCCCAAAGTTTATAGACCAGGAGGCATTTCTGCCAGATATATCAATAAGTTCCCACAGAGCCACATCCGCTCCAGCAAGAATTCCCCAAGGAAGGGTAAATTCTACAAGGTTAGCCGAAATAGAGACACTAAGGGGCTCATATTTGAAACACAAAAAGGGCACAAGACAGCAGATGGATATTTGTTTCATAAAAATGTCCAAATCGCTATTTTCAAAACTAATTTTTAAGACATTTTTCCATGCAGTTCGTCTAAATCTCAAGGGGGCGTGTTTTGGTGGTGTGTTTTTGGGTGAGACTACAGCAGGTTGAAGATTTGGACATTTTTCAGTGATAATGGAATATTGTAAAAATATCCAGGGCAAAAAATAGGATGTTTTTGGCTAGGCCTGTTTCAATAATGACTAAGTGCCAAAAAGGTGACCAAATGACCACTGAAGGGATAAAGGCATATAAGGGGTTTATGATGTGATGTTACCCGAGACCTTTTATGTGAAGTTCATAGTGCCACCTAGACTGCCCCACTGCTCTACTGGTATGTCTACTATGTGGCCAGTCTAGTAGGACTGCTGGCCCCCAGACATCCCAATGGCTTTTTGTTTTTTCCCGTGAACGTTTTTTTGTTTGAAAATGGCCCTTAAGAAACTGATGTACAAAGCACAGAAATGTCTAAATGTCCATATTTGGCACTATCTATGGATGATTTTTGCAAAATGTTCAAAATTGGATTTGGTTGTCATATTGAAAATACGCCTTTTGTATATATTAGTGTAGATGCTTGACCAATCCTCCTTGGAAAGAGTCCACCCTAGATCTCTTTCCCAACTTTTGCGATACTTAGGCTTAGTATGTATCTGCCTAACATGGAGATCATAAAACTGAGAGATGATCTTATGCTGCCTGGTAGTTACACTTCAAAAGGTGTATTCCTTATAACTAGCCATGTCTTGACAGGAGTACATTGTACGGCACAGGTCCTCAAATCCAGTCCTCGAGGTCCACAACCCAGCTTGGTTTTCAGGATTTCCATGATTAATATGTATGACATTTGTGTACATGCAATGGAAGCAGTGAGTGCAAATAGATTTCATACATATTCATTGTAGAAATCCTGAACACCAGACTGGGTTATAGAACTTGAGGACTGGATTTAAGGACCCCAATTGCAAGAGATGGCAGTTGCAAATAAAACAGTGGAGGGTATGCCAAAGTTATCCTCAGATCCTGAAAGGATCTAAGAGTCATATGAGTATAGAGCTGATAGAGGAGTATAACCCCTTTTAACCCCATAAGCACCTTACAGGCTCTATACCAAACCACTTCTGAAAAGTGCAATATGGGGTTGGATAGTTCTCTACTCCTCAAATTCCCATCAGACTCCCACAAGAGAGAACCCTATGTTGAGGACCCCAAAATGTAATGTTCTATTCGTACCCAGTCTTTCTTTCCCCCCATTCTATAAGGGACTTAACCTGCACTGTCCAGGGATAGCGTTGGAAGTCTGGTACACCCACCCTCCCCATGTGAACATCTTACGCGTCAGTTCCGCCCAGGTCACTCTAGGAGGCCTCTTCTGCCAAATATAGGAGAAGACTTTCCTTTGGAGATGCTGCAGCATACACTTCAGTAGTGGTAGAGGCACGGTCTGACACAGGTACAGAAACCTGGGTAGGGCCTTCATCTTACTTAACATCTATTCTTCCCAACCATAAATGAATTAGCCCGTGCCACCTATCTATGTCATGAGAGATTTCCTGAAATAGTTTTACATAATTAAGCTTATATAGATTGTGAAGTGTGCATTAAGATGCACTCCCAAATATTTGATGATATGCTTTGTCTAGTAGAAAGAGAAGCTTGCCTTAATTCTTTGGACTGTATTGAAGGTCAAATTCATGTTTGAAAGTTCTGATTTCTTGGTGATCATTTTAAAGCCAGATGTTCTTCCATACATTTGTAGAATATGGGCCCCAGGATTACATCACAATTTGTCAACTTTTTCATGGCAGAACTAGAAGAGACATTTTTGAATACGTATAATGTCTGTTTACAATCTAAAATGTATTTATCAATGATGTTTGTTATGTAAGCCACATTGAAGCAGAATATTTAAACCTTGGAGCTGGGACCCGTTCTCCACCAAGCCCCCCCCCACCCCATCTTCCCCCCCCCCTCCCCTTCACCGTAATAACTCTCTTGAAACCATTGTTGGGAAAACTTAGGCCGCAGCTTACTTTATTAAACAATTCAAATTAGTTAACTTGTACAACTTATCATCCCCCCTTCACCTGAGCTACGTGAGTCCGGCCATGCCATAAGCCTGGACCCCCCCCCCCCTAATCCGCCGATCGCCCTGTCAGCAAATCGGCACTCTCGTCTAAGCCCCGCCCTCGCAGCAGGGGCCGACTCTGTGTGGACCTCCACACTTGTCTCCCGGGTCACCCGACCCCCGCCTTCCATGCTCCGGCTTAGCCCCCCCATGAGCCATGTCTTTTGTAGCTCGGGTTTTCGTTCTTTATTTTTGCCGCTGCGACATCACCTGCTCAACCTGAAAAACAAAAGACACACACATCCCCCTACAGCACATCCCCCTCCCCCCTGTCACCTGAGGGCGGGTGGGTGGGAAACAGCCTCCGTGGATCACCAGCACCCTGGTATCCGACGTCTCACTCCTCCCGTTATGTCCTCGCCCAGCCCCGCCCCCTTCCACCTTCCCAGCCAATCAGCAGCCTGCCCCAGAACCAGAGTGCATTCTTTGGCTTAGCCAATCCGAGCTGGCTGCTCTCCTGCATGACCCCTCTCCCTCCCAGCATGCCCATCGCTGGCTCGAACGGGCCCAGCCCGCGTTTAACTGGGCCCTTCGAGACCAGCTCTCGGGCCTCTCATTCTCTGGCTAATGCAGGATTATAAATGTCATCAATTTAATAATAAATATCAGACTAACCCCTTTAAATATTGCCAGTATATTGATGACAATTCTTTTGAAGCATCTTATCCATCAGTTAGATTTGAAATAACATTTTCTGTGAAGCAGTCTAATTTTCAATAAACCACAGTTTCTATCAACATTAGCTGTATACAAACATTTATTTGCATGAAACCAACTGACAAATGCAGCTACCTTCATCATTCCAGTTTCCACCCGTCTCATACAAAAAAGTCCATTTCACACAGCCAAGCCACCAATTTTATGTTCTCTGACCCAAGAGATGGAGAAACGTCTTAAAATCCTGGCTAAATCCATCAAACCAGCAAGCCTAAAACCTCAAAATGTGCTCCAGAAAGATTGTCTCTTCATTGAAAAGGAAAACTTAATGCAGTACAATGAAAAGAAAACCTCAGAGAAAGCCCCTTCCTCCCCCCTTGTAGTGACATATAATCCAGAGCTGGAAAAACAGAGACAAATCATGTAACCTGGAGCTGCTATTCCAGGAGGATGAGTTACTGAAAGAGATGTTCCCAGCTCCACCAATGCTGGCCTTCAACAAACTCTAAATCTGAAGCAAAAATGAATGAAAAGCAACAGATGGTGTTAAAAAAAAAAAAAAAAGAGAAAACAAGAAATGGCACAAGTCCCTGCAGTATACCAAGTTGCAAATTGAACCAGCAGATATCATAAGATCCCACAATTTTTATTTAGTTAAAAATTTCTAGTCTGCTGTATTGCCAAAAGTTCTAGGTGAATTACATACTTAACATCCATACATTTAAAACAAAATAAAACATATTACAATACTCACAATCACATATCAACATTCACATAAATACATACTCACTGAACCTTTGCTGCTTTCTGTATAACGGGATCTTTCTCTTGCTCTTCCTCAAATGTAGTATACGTTATTCAGGGGTCCTTTACTAATGTAGCTCTTTGAGCAGGGCCTGTCCTTTTATGTTAAATTGTACAGCGCAGCGTAACCCTAGTAGCGCTTTAGAAATGTTAAGTTGTAGTAGTAGTAATGTGTGTTAAAAAAATAGCTTGCGGTAATGTAGGCAAAATCAAAATTGCCGCACATCCATTTTGAGTCTGCTACCTTACTGCCGGCCATTGACCTAGCAGTAAAGTCTCACACAGTAACCGGGCGGCAATGACCTACGTCAGATTCCACTTGGTGCGCATGTGATACGCGCGTCCAGAAATAAAAATTATTTCCTTAGCGACCCTCCGGACCGGACCAGGATTGGACTGATGGGTTGTGCTCGCCTACCAGCAGGTGGAGACTGAGAAAAAACTCTGACTCTAGAGAGCCAATAGGAGCCCTGGCCATGTGACCTTAGCCTCAGTATTTTCTCAGTCTCCCAGCAGGTAGGAAGCGAGCCCTTTAGTCTCTCTCTTTTTCTCTTTTAGAGGTTAGTAATAAGAACAACAATGCTGCTACTTCTGTGCCTAGGAAATAAAAATTATTTTTCAGCCGCGCATATCAGACAAGAGCCACGCGGTAACTGGGTGGTAACGCCATTTTGGTGCACATTGGGTGCGCATAGATGTTTATGCGGCTTAGTAAAAGGACCCCTCAATGCAGAAAATGGGAAGAAGGGTGCTAAGTTCGGTCGATGAGTGAGATACTACAAGACAAGAATGAACTTGGTTGGGCACCACATCAGACACTACAAAACTAACCAGTACATTTGACAGACTGAGATCATATTCCACATACACTGGCTTCGAAATGTGGTTCATTCCTGTCATGGTATGCCCAAAACTAACTGATTTGGAGAAATTGCTCCTGAGACAAATTAAGGTAACACTTCTGTGAATGAACATTTTTCAAAACCAGACAAAACAGTGCACCAATCACCTTATGGTCAGAATACTAAAAGGACTTTACTTCAGCTCCAGCAAGAAATGAAATCCAGAAGTACTCACATTATAACACAAAAGTGGACTGCCAGTTCACTGTAACAGGAGGAAAAGGTCTCAGATATCACCTGGGGACTTCCCAGTCAATTTTTCTGGGTTAAAGCACCAGCCAAGACGGTGATTGATATGGCAGTCCGCTCTTGCGTTACATTTATGTTTGACTTTTATGGACTTATTCAGCCTATTTTTTGTAGTAAGGGTTCCTAGCGCATTGTAAACCATAAAATTGTTCTAAATGTAAGTTAGCCTAGTAGAAAAAACAAAAAAACAAACAAAAAAATGTATCTTTTCTTTTTGGTGTTTCTATGTATTTACTTCCAGTAGGTGCTTTCTGCTGTGTAGCTGACGGGTCAGTCCAGATTGGGGTCTGGGCATGGCTGGTATATATGAAGCCATGGTACAAACATATAACTATTTAGCGATTACTCTGGGCAGCTTCTGCTGCTCCATTGTGAAAGACTACCAAACGTTTTAACATGTACAACAAAATAAAGCATGACGATGGATCTCAGTACAATTGTGTAGTTTAAAAAAGAAAAACAGCCACAGCTTGGAGGGGGCACAGCACATATATCCAGGTATGCAAGTACTGTGTCTTGTGTTTTACCAGACAGACAGTTTCTAGTACTTGTGCATTCACTGTTGAGATCTCAGTTTTGGTGAAACTATTAGATGAGGGAAGGAGTGAAGTGGACAGTAGTTGCCTCCTGCTTATTATTGTTCTAAAATAGGAGTGGGCAACCATTGTCCTCGAGGGCCACAACCCAGTTGGATTTTCAAAATTTCCACAATGAATATGCGTTATATCTGATTTGCATGAACTGCTTCCATTGTATGCAAATAGATATCATGCATATTCATTGTGGATATCTTGAAAAACCCAATTGGGTTGTGGCCCTCACTGTGGTTGCCCACCCCTACTCTGAGATCACAGCCTTTAATGGGACAAGATGGAGTGGCTTTTCTCTAGACAAGGTTCAAAGATCTGAAGTGTTTTGCTATGCTTACCATGTAGAACAGGCATGTTCAACCTTTTTTTCTGTCAGGGGCCACGTTTTATATTTTGTAACATTTGGAGGGCCAAAACATGCATGCGAACATGCACTTATGCTGTGTGGAAAATAAGGTGATACTTTTTAATTGGCCTAACTTACTACATTTTTAACTAGTTTTTGGAGGCCAAAGCCTCCTTCCTTAAGTCAGGAGAAGCATACTGTAACACTTTACTGTCCATACCTGAAGGAGGAGGTTTTTGCCTCAGAAAGCTAGTCAGAAAATGTATTTAGTCCTATAAAAAGGTGTCACCTTTATTTTTCATTTTATTTATTTAGATTTTGCTCACAGCTTTTTCAGTAGTAGCTCAAGGTGAGTTACATTCAGGTACACTGGATATTTCTCTGTCCCAGGAGAACTCACAATCTACGTTTGTACCTGAGGCAATGGAGGGTTAAGTGACTTGCCCAAGATCACAAGGAGCAGCAGTGGGGTTTGAACTGGCCACCTCTGGATTGCAAGACCAGTGCTCTAACCACTAGGCCACTCCTCCACTCTTTAAAGTAGATTAACACAGCTACCTCATTTCTTCATCCTAAATAAATAAAATTATTTTTCTACCTTTGCTGTCTGGCCATTTAATTTTTTCTGATTGTATTGACCTTGTCTTTCTCTCTCTCTCTCTGCACCATTCACTATTATCCCGCCTTTTTCCCTCTCTCTCCCCACATCCAGCATTTCCCCTGTCTCTGTACTCCTGCCATCCATTATCTCCTTTCTATCTCTCCCCCATCCATTTCTCTGCTCCTCTGCCACCCATCATCCAGCATTGCCTGTCTCTCTGTCTTCCCACTCTCCTGCATGCAGCATAGCCCATCTCTCCGCCCACCTTCTACTGCACCATTCAGCATTGCCCTTGCCTATCTACTACTACTACTATTTAGCATTTCTATAGCGCTCTCTTTTTCTCCCTCCTCCTATGCAGTATTTTCCCACTCTGCTGTCTCTCTAGCCCATTCAGCAATGCCAGTCTCTCTCCTCCACCTCCAATTCACTATTGTGCTCTTTCTCTTCCCCCAATCTAGCATTGCCTCCTGTTCTCTGTCTCTTTCTCCTCTCCCATCCAATCTTGCCCCTGTTTCCCTTTTCCTTTCCACCCATCCAGTATTGCTCCATTTCGCTCGCTCTCTCTCCCCTCCCATCCACCTCCCTCCCATTGCACATTGCACCTCTGCTGGGTCTGCACTAATAAACAACTAAGGAAGGTGCATGGGACTGTGTGTCTTTGCACACCGGTACTACTTCCTAGGCTGGTCTCACCTCCATCATGTAAACTTCTAGGGGCAGCAGATAGGTGTGGTCTCGCTCTCTTTCCTTGGTTGTTTATTAGCATGGACCTGGGAGACGTAAAACAGGAAGGAGGAGAGGCAATTGGTCTGTGGGCCAGGAAGGTTGTGGTTAGGGCTGAGGAAGCCGTCCCCAAACCTCTTTTATGGGATGCCTATGGGTTCCCCACTATCTCAATAATGACTTAAATGGCAGTTTCAAAATGAAACTCTATTTTCTTCAGTTCCTCTGAGCCCCCCTCCCCATACATACATTTTAAACACTTCTGTCACACTGATTCTTCCTCCCTCTCTCCCCTTCCCCAGCCTTCATCTGTTCTTTCTCTTATATTTATTTATTTATTTGTTGCATTTGTATCCCACATTTTCCCACTTATTTGCAGGCTCAATGTAGCTTACCGTGATGGCGATCGCCAATTCCGGTAAGAGAAATAGAGTGGTCTAGTGTTGATGTTCATAGATGACAGAGTATTTTAAGTGATCAAGGAGAGAGAGTTAGATTTTGTCCAGTTCTGGTAAGAGTTTCGATTGTGTTGCAGAGTTCAGGAGTTTAGGTTGGTTCTTTCTGGTATGCCTTTGTGAACAAGAAGGTTTTTAACGATTTCCGGAAGTTTGTTAGGTCGTATATGTACCCTCCACCTCACCTTCACCCTCTCTCTTTCCCCTCATGTGGCTTCAGTAATTCCTCTGAGGAGATCTGTGCTTTCCTGCTTCAAGCATGTGAAGCCCTCTGAGGGGATCTCTGCTTCCCTGCCGCAAGTGGTCCTCAGAAGCTCCTTAGACTCCTCTGAGGGGATCCTTCTTCCCCACCGTGATTGGTCTAACTGTGAGCTTGAGCTGTGCTGTGCCATGCTGTACTGGAAGTTGAGGTTGGTCGTGCGAGACTTGTAACCTTGGGAACAACTTCTGGTGCTGTCTGGCTCAAGCTCATAGACCAGTTATGGTGGGGAAGCAGGGATCCCTTCAGAAAGGTTTATGGAGCTTCTGCTGGCCAGGAAAATGAAGTTCATGGGCCAAGTTCTGGCTTGCAGGCCGTGGGTTGGACAAGCAAGTTATAGAAGTTGCTTACGATGTTTACATTTTCTGTTTTATAGGAGGTGCTTGTTCTAAATAGTCTTTTAGGTATCCTGTTTTCTGTGTCTGACATATGGATGATAACTTGCCACTCACTCACCACCGAGAAGAAACTACCAGCAAATTGAGAACCCACTAGAGGTAAAAGTTGATCCCATCCTGCCCTATCCAAGGGCAACACTCAGGTCCCAGGACACAATCAGGCACACATTTGAAGCAACAAACAGAAAACAACAAAAATACTTTGCGCAGCTTTGAACCCACATGGAACTATTAGCGAGTAAAAAAATGCTATAGAGGAAAAAAAAAACTGTTCACTTATTAAAAGGGTGTACTTTTACAGTAATAAGCAGTTTCTCTGGATGACCCCTCATCTGACCAACTGTTTTTTTTTTAAATGAATATGGTGAGGCATAATTCAGTTCTCACAGCTTTATCCTATTAACCACCACATAAATCTTTTTCTTGGTTTTCCACAGTTCTTATGTGTTCTTGGCTGTCTGTCTTACATTTCCTTCTCTGTGGAGCATACAAGTTAGTATCTCCATTTAGTGCTGCGTACATCTGTAAATATTCAGTGGTGATTAAAAACAAAACAACAAATATTTCAGCCACTCTTATTTTTTATTCTTTCCCCTGCCTCGTTTTCCCTTTCTCTTCAAAACTTGCCCTACCTATTAAAGATGAACATGTAAGAAGCCTTATTCTTCCTGTACTGTGTTTGGGTATTTGTGTACTAGCAGTCTTGAATTTTCATTAATAATCATTCAGTTCCTCTGTTAATATATCCCCCTCCCTATGAAGCATTGCATTCAACTGGCATATGTTTCTAATTCAGTCTAGCATTGCTAGCCCCTTTCTGTTCATGGTTTAGCCCAATGAATAGGGTTCCTGTAGTACATGCCTACGAGTCCTCACATTGGATGGCTTAGTTAATATCTTTTAGGATTTAAGTGCATTGGTATAGCTGCCAGAGGGAGATTACACACTGTGTGACTGTACTGGTAAAGTTAGGTCTTTGTTGTAATATTAATAAAAAGAAAGCCTGACCAGATTTAAACACAAATATAAAATTAGATTCATTTTCTATAGTTTGGGTATTCAGTGCCTAGAATGCCTACTAAAATCGTAGTTACTTGATGCTAGGGTCTACCCTAGGTGTCAGCACCCAAGAGAAAGATTTAGATGTCATTGTAGTCGATATACTGAAATCTGCCCAGTGTGTGGTGGCAACGGCCAAAAAAGCAAATGGGATGTTACGAATTGTTAGGAAAGGGATTGTAGGCATAACACCCCTACAAAGCACTAGAATACAGAGTGTGGCTAATTAGGTTAGGATTACTTGGCAAGAGTTTCCCAAGGTTTGCAGGAAAGTCTTCCTCATACTGATGTAATAGATGGGCAGTTGTGACAATATCTGCATATTGTCTATTGGAACAATAACTGTGGGTCAACTTGACCCCCTGACATGGCATAAGAGGGATGGTATTGTGGTTCTTCAATCAAGTCTGAAACAAACAAAACTTGTGATAACCTTTGGGGTCACTTTCTCACCCAAGTGAACTGTAGATGAGAAGCCTCTTGGGAATCAAGAGGTTAACTGAAGATCTGTTGATCTGGTGACCAGATAACAACTGAACTCCAAGATCTGAGCTGCTGTGCCTCAGATCTACACAGCTCGTAAAACCATGGCTCCACCTTGCATCTTCCCCGAGAAGAACTCTTCACAGCATGCCAGCTGACCTGCACCAGCTGCACATCCAGGTCCTGAGAGAAAGCTGCACTGCACAGCTCCTGCCATCACTTCCATCAGCTTTTCTACTCAGGCATCTGAGAGAGAGTGGACTGTGGGACTCCACTGGCCAGATTGTACCTGTTACTATTTTTGTCCTGTTGGGGAAGATAGGTGACCCAACCAATTATTGGGCCTAGGGTACAAAGGTGTGTGTTCTCCTTTAAGCTATCTGATAGGTACTCATTGCTTTTCCATAGGTAATCTAGGGTTTGTGTATAATCCTCATATTCATATTATTCTTTCCTTCTACTAATTAAACAAACTTTTTATAATATTTGGGCCTTGTGTTGGTTACTTGTCAGTATAATTGTGGCTGTGGAGTTGGATCCATAGATAAAGGAACATATAATTGTTTTTCTGAATTTCAGAGTGCTTATTTGTACTGAGAGTTCACGTTCCTAATTCCACCATCTCCCAGTACTATAATGCCTCTGTATCACTCCATGGTGTGACCTTACCTTGAATATTGTGTTCAGTTCTGGTTGCTGTATCTGAAAAAAGTTATAGAGGAACTAGAAAAGTTAAAAGAAGAGCGACCAAAATGAAAAAAGGGGATGGAACGCTTCTCATATGAGGAAAGTTTAAAGAGGTTCAGGCTCTTCAGCTTGGAAAAGAGACGTCTGAGGAGAGATATGATTGAGGTCTACAAAATCCTGAGTGGTGTAGTACGGATAAAAGTGAATCCATTGTTTTATTCTTTCAAAAAGTGTAAAGACTGGGGGACACTCAGTGAAGTTACTTGAAAATACTTTTAAAACAAATAGGAGGAAATATTTTTCACTCAATAGTTAAGCTCTGGAACTCATTGCTGAAGGATGTGGTAACAGTGGTTAGTGTATCTGGGTTTGGACAAATTCCTGGAGGGAAAGGTCCATAGTCTGCTATTGAGATAGATATGGGGAAACCACTGGTTGCCCTGGTATTGGTAGCATGGAATGTTGCTACTGTTTGGGTTTCTGCCAGTACTTCTGACCTGGATTGGCCACTGTTGGAAACAGGATACTAGGCTAGATGGACCATTGATCTGACCCTGTATGGCTAGTCTTATGTTCTTATGAGACGAAGGTGGACAGCAGGTTTTGTTTTACTCATGCAATAGGAAAGACTAAGGAGGTACCCTCTTGGCATTAAAATTCTACGTGAAATGAAACTAGTGAAATGGCCTAGTTTTGCTTTACAAATCCCCCTCAAGTTTGTGGGATGGAGACATTGATTTCCTTACAAGGCAAAATAAACACTTGTAGGGCTTTATGTGTTAAGCTTTCCAAAAATGTTTCCCATGCAGAATTTAACATTTGCTCTACATGTTTAGGTCTTCTAAAGCTGGTCATAGAGCATTTGTCAAGGAAATAAGTTGTGTTAAAGGATATTCATAATTAGGTTGCAAAGCACATAATAAAGTATTAAGATTGTTTAGCATGCATGTTCTATCAGTGGCCAGATAACTGACCATAGAATTCTGCTTGTCATTGATGATGATACAGATATTAATGGTTACATGCTTTTAACAGTGCCCTTGGCAAGGGGTATTGTCTGATAAATTTTACTGCCTTAATATTACATTCCCCTGCCTTGTCTTTAATTAGATACATCTATCAGCATGGACTCTTGTTTCCAGATAATGCCTGCTGCTATGGTTGTTTACTTCTCCAAATGACGGAAAAAGTTAAAGCCGCTAAGAATTTGGCATTCTCTCATGTGAAATTGTCTGTGCAGAGCTTGTTTTTCCATATGATTTGAAGTAAGCATTTTAGAGGAGAAATGAAGTAGAGGTCAAGGACTTGACCTTTTCTCTATTAGAATCATGTCAAAATTTGCCCCAGCTTTATCAAAATCAGTACTGAAAGAGAAAATGGAATGAGATTTTTATTGGTGAAAGAGACCGGGGGGGGGGGGGGGGGGGGGGCTGCTCAGAGAGATCCCTATCTTCTGTCACTTAACCCCCTCCCACTTTTCTACTTCAAACAGACTCTTGGGAGTCTGTTTTTGGGTGATTTGCAAAGGCTGGGTAGTGTGTTGATTTTGGGAGAACTGATGCCTTTCTGTATCTCTCTGCTTATGGGTATATGAGTATTGTGTGCAGTTCTGGTTGTCGCACCTCAAAACACTTATAGTGGAACTGGAAAAGGTGCAGAGAAGGGTGACCAAAATGATGAAGGAAATGGAAGGATTTTCATATGAGGAAAGGCTGAAGAGGTTAGAGCTTTTCAGCTTGGAGAAGAGATGGGAGGGGGATGTTTATTGAGGTCTATAAAATCCTGAATAGAGTAGAATGGGAAAATATAAATCGACTGCCACTCCATGAAGTTACATAGTAACATATTTAAAATTTTACAGTTTAACTCCAGAATTCATTGTTGGAGCAAGTGGTAAAACCAGTTAATGTAGCTGGTTTTAAGTTTGGACAATTTCTGGTGGAAAATTCTATAAACTGTAGCTTTCTCTAAGTCTACCTCTAGAGAAAGCTACTGCTTATCCTTGGGATTAAATAGCATTACATCTTTCCACGTTTTTTTGTGACTCTGCCAGGTACATGTAACCTGGACTGGCCACTGTTAGAAACAGGATGCTGGGCATCATGGACTCTTGGTCTGACCCAGTAGGGCAACTCGTGTGTTCTCCAGTCATGGCTCCAGTCATGGCTCCAGTCATACTTCTCAGCTGACCAGGTACATATGTGCATTCACATCCTGGGTCTGCTCTTTATCTATTATGCCACTGTAAATACATTAATGCACAGAACAAAACTTCTATTAACCTTGACTTATTAGATTAAGCATAAGATGCATTATTTCTACTTCTGGGTATGTTTATTTCTCTCATAAGCTGTCTTTCCCTCCTGCTCTTGCTTGTTCTCCTTTTTATAACACTCTGGGTTCACATATGGAAGTGCTGTGATGCCTTGGCTTCCTGTACAACCTTGTTTACCACAGTTAGATCTCTTGGCTGGTAACCTTCCTGGCAGAAAAGGTGGCTCCCCTGTCAGGCAAGGATTAAGCCACTATAGAGGCTAATTTTACTTAACGTTCAAAGCCCCCCCCCCCTTTTTTTTTTTGTTGGAATGTTTTATTATAGTTTATGAATATTTTATACCAATCATATTTATGCAAATAAGTACAGCTGGTCAGAGCCTGGGAGAAAAGTTTTTGGAACAACATACCTTTTCCATTCTAATACTAATGGTTTATTTTACTTTTATTAGAGGTTTTAAATATTTTTTTTCATAGGTATCTTTCAGGAAATTTCTGAAAACATTCTTAAGTTTTTTTTTCATTAAGACAGATTTTTTTTCAGTGAGTAAACTCAAGATTTTACACTTGACATTCCATTTTGCTGAACCCCCCTCCCCCATTTACTAAGCCATGCTAACGGCTGCCATGCGTTAATGCCGACACAGTGCATTCACTTTGAATGGGCTGTTAGCATTGCTGTGTGTTAGCTGCTACCGTGGCTTAGTAAACAGGGGGGAAAGAGATGCTGCAAGCTGATTTTTATGCCATGTTAAAAAATTCAAATATATTAGCAGCTTGCTTAAGTTCTCTTTGCTCGTTCAGCTTTACTAAGCTGTGCTGTGTCCCACAGTAAGTTCAGAATACGTGTGCACAAACCACATGCTAAAAAAATTGTTAAACATTTTTCTGGGAGGGGGTGTGTCGGGGACAGATGGTGTTTTGCGTTAATCAGTGCATCTGCATTGCCGCGTGCTGGATGATTAGTGTGGGATTTGCGTATGAGCTCTTACTGGCTACAAAATAGTTGACAGTAAGGGCTCGTACACTAATTCTTGGTAATGGCTGCATGCTAATGGCAACATTAGCATGTGGCTATTCGTAAAATGTAAAAATTGACCATATTCTGGCAGCGGTAAAAATGGCCTTAGCGTGAGGGAAAGACCCACGTATGGGCACGCTAAGGCCACTTTCTACCGCAGCTTTATAGAAGTACTTCTCAGTGTTTTCACATGGGATTTACTTCCCTGCAAATTACCAAGACATTTCTGTGTGTATGCTTTTGGAATAATATTCCATTAAAATTGGAACAGCTAGAACACCAAATAGACACCTCATGTTATATGTTTTTTCTCTGGTCTGTGTGCAGTGCTGTCAAAATAATTTTATTTCAGTGCTGTGCCTCTCACTGAACGTATTCATGCTGCTGCAGCTGATTCACAAACTTGATCATCTGCCAAGTGCAGAACCAACTATGCTGACATAGCCCTCTGTACCTGTATGGCAGGGACAAGATGGATTGTCTTTCCACCTCTTATCTCAGTAACAGCTTCCATGCTATGTTGCTGCAGAATTAAGCTCGAAATCTAAAACTGCTTGCAGTGGTCTTATGGGACTGAATTTGATAAATCTTCAATCTCTGGTGCTAATTATATTTATGGATAAGGATAATAGATCTCTCTCCCAGGATCCTACATACCCCACCTACAAATGGTCTGGAATCAAAATAGCCTCACAGAGCTCTAAAGTTTGCTAGTGAAAACAAAAGTGGCATTAACAAACTTGTGGTAGTCTTCAAAGCATGCCAAGACCTCTGAAACTCTAGGAAGCTGTAAAATGTCTAACAGGGGTAGTCATTAAGGTTTGGTAAAAGGTGGCTTTTTACTGTACCTTAATTTACCATAGGAGTCACAAACCTGTAGTATCTCAGTACTAGAGGTGACTGACTCTGGTATTTGAAGAACACAATTTACAGTAAGCCTTGGAAGCTGCATTTGTCAAGCTTTCCTGGATCATTGGGCCTCTAAGCCATGGCCTAATGCTTCTGGGAAGCACCTTAAGGGAGCCTTAGAAGAACTTTGGCTCCCCTTTCCACCGAAGCTTCTCGTTCCTCTGTTATATAGAGCTTGATCTCTAGCAGTAGTTTCCTTGTCATCAAGCAGATGAAGCCATTACGTATGGGTTGTGTCCATCAACCAGCAGGGGGAGATAGAGAGCACTCAAATTTCACAGTGCCACATGGTCAGCTAGCTCCACTGCCTCTTCAGTATTCTCTATCTCCCCAAGCAGGGTGGTTGCAGCTTGATCAAGCTCCTTAAAAATTCTGCCTGGGGGTTGCTCCTGGCTTGCCAGTTGTTAGCCGGGGTATTAGAGGCTATAGCAGCTTCACTTTAAAGGCACATAGGTTAGCCCTTTCCCTGCCTTACCCATCCCCCCAGTGGATGTGAGCACATTAGTTTCACTTTTCCCTGCTCTTTCCCACTCTATACTTGGTGGATGCAGGCACATTGGTTCGCCTTTCCCTGCCTTTCCCACTGTTCTGTACCTCCGGAGTTGATTTGATTGCCTCTTTTGCTGTTTTCTCTACTTTCCTCACAGTGTTAAAAAAAAGAGGTTTTCTTCAGTTTCTACAGCGTGACCAGAGCTTGTATACTCGGTCCAGTGAGGTAAGACTGTTTTCTGACTCCTCCGGGGAGGGCCCGCGATCGGGACGTTTTTGATGTGAAGCCGCCATTTTGAATTTTCCGCCACTTTTTTGGCGATGGCTGCAGAGAGTGTTAAGCGCTGTTCCAAGTGTGGCAAGTGCAGATCAGCAGCAGGGCTCTGTAAAACGTGCTGTTCAGGCGTAAGAGCCGGCCCGAGCATGGCGAGCGATGATTCTTCCCGCTCGGTGGAGCTGGCAGCGGGCACCATTTTGAAAGCACCACATGGCGCGACCCCCGCTGAGGCGGAGGGTCTGGAGACCGGTGGGGGCCCTCGAATTGAGGCTGGCCAAAGAGCTACTAGCCCCGGACTGGAACCGGGTGCCCAGGGCGAGTTTTTCTCCCCTGACTTTGTATTATTGCTTCATAATGCATATATGCTTAAAAGAGCTCAGCCACAGGGGTTTTCTACGGCCCTCCTTACTGCCCCTCCGGTGGATGCAGGCCTGGGATTGCCCTCTGAGGCGTTTTTCCCTGATAGCTGGCCGCAAGAGAAGCGCAGAAGGGTAAATTCCCCTTCAGAGAGTGGCGCACCCCCCTTCCCCCCCCCCTCCCCCCCGTGGTCGGGATGTGGTGACTCTGAGGGGTCTGGCAGGCCCTCGTGGCCAGAGGTACCAGAGGAAGGTGCAGAAGGGCCACTGGATCCAGATGATCCGTCCGCGGTGAGGATTTTCCACCGCGAGGAGCTGCCAGCGCTTATTTCAGATTGTCTTACAGGTCCTCTCTATTGAAGATCCTGGGAGTGGCGTGGCCTCCTCTGGAAATCCGAGGATGGCAAGTACTAAAAAGCCTGCTCGAGCCTTTCCTTTGCATGACTCCATCCAAGAGCTTATTTCAGCTCAATGGGCTGACCCCGAAGGACCTTTGAAAGTTTCCAGGGCTATGGGTTATCAATAGAAATCAAACAAAATAAAACATGGAAAAGAAAATAAGATGATACCTTTTTTATTGGACATAACTTAATACATTTCTTGATTAGCTTTCGAAGGTCGCCCTTCTTCCTCAGATCGGAAATAAGCAAATGTGCTAGCTGACAGTGTATATAAATGAAAACATTCAAGCATTACTATGACAGTCTGACAGGGTGGGAGGATGGGGGTGGGGCAATTATACCCTCTGAGTGAGGAGCATTTGGCTCGCTTTGCAATGCCTAAGGTGGATGCTCTAGTCACAGCTGTGACAAAGAGAACTACCCTCCCGGTTGAAGGAGGTGTTGCCTTGAAGGACATGCAAGACCGTAGACTGGAATCTGCACTTAAACGGTCCTTTGAAATTGCTGGTCTTACTATTCGGGCATCTGCATGCAGTTGTTATGCTGCTGGAGCCTGCCTGGCATGGTTGCAACAGGCAGTGGAACAGCCCGGTGATGGAGCGGAGCCCTTGTCTGAAGTGGCTCCGCGAATGGAGTCGGCCTTGTCCTTTTTCGCTGACGCCCTTTCTGATATTGTCAGAGCTTCGGCTAAACAGATGGCTGTAGCAGTGGCGGCTCGCCGTCTTCTGTGGCTACGGCATTGGGCGGCAGACATGGCCTCTAAGCAAAGGTTGGTGAAGTTGCCCTTTCAAGGCCTTCTCCTGTTGGGTGAGGAGTTGGAGAAAATTGTGAAAGGCCTGGGAGATGCTAAACCCCAGCGCTTACCCGAGGAAGGCCGCAGCCTCCCTCCAAGGGTCAGGCGGTTCACTCCTCTTATAGACCTCGCTTCTGTGAAGCTAGAAGGTACCGCCCGGGGCATTCTGCTGGGTCCACTTCTCATGGCCGGTTTTCAGCAGAGGAACTCCTTTCGCTCGGACAAACGTTCCGCAGCAGCAGGCTGAAGACCTGGAGTTCAAGGGTGACCCTCTCAATGAGGGTGCGCCGGCCCCCTCCTCGATTCCTGTTATAGGAGGACGTCTTTCCCTCTTTCTCGAGGAGTGGGCCAAGATTACCTCAGATCAGTGGGTCTTGGACCTGATCAGAGAAGGATACCGAATAGAATTCGATGCCCCGATAAGAGACGTGTTTGTGGAGTCCGGATGCGGTTCTGCCACCAAACGGGCGGCGGAAGAGGAGACCTTACAAGGCTTGATTCACATTAGGGCGGTTTCCCCCGGTGCCTCCCGCCGATTTCAGCTGCAGCCGCTACTCCATTTACTTTGTGGTGCCGCGAAAATGTGGGTCTTTTCGCCCTATTCTGGACTTAAAAGAATTAAACAAGTCCCTAAGAGTGCGGCATTTTCACATGGAAACCCTGCGCTCCGTCAGTGCGGCAGCACAGCCAGGAGAGTTTCTCACATCTCTGGACCTGAAAGAAGCTTACTTGCACATTCCAATTTGGCCCCCGCATCAGAAGTTTCTGCGGTTTGCGGTGATGGGAAAACATTTCCAGTTTCGGGCCTTGCCTTTTTTGCTTCGCCACAGCTCCCCGAACCTTTTCCAAGGTAATGGTAGTAGTAGCTGCTTTTCTCAGGCGAGAAGGTATCCGAGTTCACCCGTACCTAGACGATTGGCTCATCAGAGCGGACTCCGCAACAGAGAGCCATCAAGCTACAGCCAGAGTGGTCTCAGTACTGCAATCTTTGGGCTGGGTCGTCAATGTAGCCAAAAGTCACCTGACCCCCTCGCAATCTCTAGAATATTTGGGGGCACAGTTCGACACAGACTTGGGATATGTATTCCTACCCGAGCAAAGGCGGTGCAAGCTTCAGAATCAGGTCCGTCTGCTCCTGAGGATGCCCCGCCCGCGAGCTTGGGACATTGTCCAGCTGTTGGGATCGATGACGCCACCTTGGATTTGGTGCCCTGGGCGAGAGCGCACCTGAGACCTCTGCAGTATTCCTTGCTTCAATGATGGTCTCCAGTACCTCAGGATTATCAATGCAGACTCTCTTGGCTCCCTGCGGCCCGACTCAACATGGAGTGGTGGCTCTCAGACAGCATGCTGCGGCGAGGAATGCCGCTGGCGCTCCCCGATTGGTGCCAAGTGGTGACAGATGCCAGCCTGAAGGGCTGGGGCGCACATTGCAAGGGGAAGCATGCCCAGGGTCTTTGGACACCCGACGAGTCGGAGTGGTCCATCAATCGCCTAGAGTTGAAAGCGGTGTTTCAGACACTTCTGGCCTTTCAAGTGACCCTGGAACGATTGGCTGTCAGAGTGATGTCGGAAAACACGACAACAGTGGCCTTCATAAACCGACAAGGTGGCACTCAGTGCAGAGCGCTGGCCGCGCAGGCCGAACAGATTTGCCACTGGGCCAAGCTGCATCTACAGTTTCTGTCGGCAGCTCACATTGCAGGTCAGAGCAACGTGCAAGCCGATTATCTAAGCAGGCATCAAATCGATCCAGCGGAATGGGAACTGGCAGACGAAGTATTCCTGCAGATATGTGCCAAATGGGGCAAGCCCGTAATGGATCTTATGGCGACAAGCTCAAATGCCAAAGTCCCGTGCTTTTCATCAGACGGAGAGATCCTCGCTCAGCCGGGTTGGATGCCTTGGCTCAACCCTGGCCTCTGGTATGTGTTCCTCCGTGGCCCTTGATAGGGTGTGTGCTCCTGAGGATTCGGCTTCACCCGGAGAAGTGGTTCTCATCGCCCCGGATTGGCCCAGGGGGCCTTGGTATGCGGACCTCTGACAGATGCTAGTGGAGGCTCCCCTTCCTTTACCTCTGGTACCGAACCTGTTGTTGCAGGGACCGGTGGCCATGGAGGACGCCTACCGTTTTGGTCTTACGGCATGGCTATTGAGAGGGCGCAATTGAGAGGCAAAAGCTATTCCAATAATGTTATTTCCACTCTCCTGCAGGCCCGCAAGTGGTCCACTTCCGTGGCTTATGCCAGGATCTGGCGCCAGTTTGAGGCTTGGTGTGTTTCAAAAGCGATCACACCCATGCGGGCTCCTGTCTCGCCGATTCTGGACTTTTTGCAGGATGGTGTACAAAAATGCTTGGCCTATAATTCCCTGCGGGTGCAAGTGGCAGCATTGGCCTCCCTTCATGGTAAGGTTGCAGGCGTGTCTTTAGCTGCTCATCCAGATGTGGCACGGTTTCGTAGAGGGGTGCTTCGGCTCCGTCCTCCCGTGCGGGCACCTTGTCCAGCTTGGAACCTGGGGCTAGTTTTGAAGGCTCTGCAGGGTTCTCCTTTTGAACCACTACGGCGAGCTTCAGAGAAAGATTTGACACTAAAGGCCATTTTTCTGGTGGCCATTACTTCGGCAAGACGGGTGTCAGAACTCCAGGCGCTGTCCTGTCGAGACCCATTTCTGCAATTTTCAGAGTCCGGGGTCACGGTTCGTACCGTGGTTCCTTCATGCCTAAAGTGGTTTCAGCGTTTCATCTAAACCAGCCTATTTTTCTACCCTCTTTTGTTAAGGAGGAGTTTCCAGGTTCATTTGGGCAGTTGCACCTGTTGGATGTGCGCAGGACTCTGTTGCAGTATCTGCGAGTTACTAATTCTTTCAGGACCTCTGATCATTTGTTTGTTTTACTATCAGGTTCTCGCAGAGGGTCTCCAGCGTCTAAAGCCACTATTGCCCGCTGGCTCAAAGAAGCTATCTTTTCAGCTTATCTGCTTGCCGGCCGGCCTCCACCTGTAGCCTTTTAAGGCACATTCCACAAGAGCGATTTCTTCCTCTTGGGCTGAAACTGGAGCACTATCTCTTCATGAGATTTGCAGTGCAGCAACATGGGCTTCAAAGCTCTCATTTGCCTGACATTACAGGCTGGATGTGGCTGCTAGGAGGGATGTGCATTTTGGAGCACAAGTGCTAGCGCGTGGTGTGACTTGTTCACACCCTATATAGGGATTGCTTTGATACATCCCATACATAATGGCTTCATCTGCTTGATGACAAGGAAGGGAAAATTAGGTTCTTACCTTGGTAATTTTCTTTCCTTTAGTCATAGCAGATGAAGCCATGAACCCTCCCTGTTTGATTGTCTGTACGATGTGAATCTGTTTCAGGTTCTGTTCTTGTTTCCTGAAGTTCTAATCCTTCCTTGGGAGAAAGTTGGAAAACAGTCTTCAGGATTCTTGTTCACTTATAGGAGGATGAGTTCATTCCCTCCTATTCATGTGTAGGAGGTTGAGTTCATTCCCTCCAGGAGGATGTGTGTATTCCCTCCATAAATACAAAGAGGAGGACGAGTTTATTCCCTCCAGGAGGATGTGTTCATTCCCTCCTTTTGAGTTCATGCCCTTGTTATGGGGCCATCGTTCTCTGTGAGGAAAGTTCATGTTATTCCCATTGCGGTTTGTTATACTGCTTTGGAAGCTTCAAATACTGAAGAGGCAGTGGAGCTAGCTGACCATGTGGCACTGTGAAATTTGAGTGCTCTTTATCTCCCCCTGCTGGTTGATGGACACAACCCATACGTAATGGCTTCATCTGCTATTATGACTAAAGGAAAGAAAATTACCAAGGTAAGAACCTAATTTTCCCATTGTGAAAATACAGTTAGAGGTTGTGGCTGCCATTTTGAACCTGGAGCCAACATGAACATGATCACTCCTGCCTACCTTTACGAGACACTAGTGGGCCTGGATGGGGCTCTTTAGGAGGAGAGGATGTACAGGGGAATGGCATCTCTTTGGGGAGGGGGGAGGAGGCATAGGGGGTATATGTATTCTGGGGAAGCATCTGTGGAAGAGGGAGCCAGAAGTCTGATAAGGCCCCTTTTAAGGTGCTCAGTGCTGCTCCCAGTATGGAAAAACAATGCCAATTTTTGCTGGTGTTATCTTAACAGAAATAATGCAGCTTGTGGTATTTACCTGGTATCGATTTACATAACAATAGGGTGTTTTGTATGCATTAGCATACTTCACATCTCATTATGTATCCCACAGTAGCTTGAAATAGCATGCTTTAACAGTAAAATAATAAAGGAAGGGAAAGTGGATGGGATTTGATATATCTCCTTTCTGTGGTTACAGTCAAAGCTGTTTGCATATTATATTCAGGTACTCATTTTGTACCTGGGGTTATGGAGGGTTAAGGACTTGGCCCAGAGTCCCAAGGAACGGCAGTTCCCCTGGTTCTCAGTTTACTGCACTAACCATTAAGCTGCTGTAATGCACCTTGTGAATTGGCCCCCTAAATCATAGAACCAAGGAAGTGGAGTAGAATGGTAGCACTTGCCGTGGATCTTAGCTGCAGTTTTTGTATCAATCATTCAGGCATACCTATAGCTTCTGAACAGCTAGAGAGAGTTAGGTTCACTTTATTTTGCCAGAAACATCAGAGGCATTGTTTTCAAAATGGAGTAGAAGAAACTGAAGATGGAGCCCCTGAATGTAATTGGGCTTATTGTAATTCTCACCACTGTATTAACTATAAGAACTCGAGCTCAAGATGTTTCACTACTGAAGAATAGACCCATGTGCCCTTGAAAACACATGTAGCTTAGTTTCTTTTAGGTTGGCCTCATAAGTTTCCAGTTTTCTCCTGGCTCACTATGGCCTCTAGAATCCTATGTAGCGGTGTTTCTAATTTGCCATTGACAAGCCTTTAATGTAACATAGTAAATGATGGCAGATGAAGAAGACCCTAACGGTCCATCCAGTTTGCCCAACAGTCACACTCCATTATCAGTTCATGAGATTAATGTAAATGATGGTGATTTCGTTATATTCTAGCAAACAACTGCTAATTTATATGTCACGGTATGGCTTCCAAATTTTGCAAGTTATTGAGTGACTTGATAATGAAAGAGATTCTACCATTTCGATCAAAGTTAAAAATAAGCACCGATGTAGAAAATCCCAAACAGGAATGTTCCTATGTTACTCTGAACTATGTAGTAACACAAGGTGATTCAACATGATAGCAAATGCAAACTGTATTAATTGCATCTACAACTCAGGCGTTTATATATATATTTATTTGTAAAGTTGTATTATTACTGATTTGTATTGTTACAATCATTTTTTCATCTGTTTACATTTTTAGCCACGTTGAGCATTAAAACTCAATAGTTTGAAAAGAGCTATGTTTTTCTTATTAACTGCTGTTCCATGGACTTGATTGCAGTGATACATATAACCTTAAGAATAAAATAAAGGTAATGCATATAATACCACACACAAGTAAAGGTAATAAAAAATAAATAAATCAGCCATTAATTTGCAGTAGTGACTAAACAGCATTTTTACAACTAGCTGAACAAAATTAAGATTAAAATACATAGTACTGCTTGTATGTTATTAAAATAATAAAATCAATAAAAACAAAAAAGTGAGGACAAATGTGGAGGAAATCCAAAGAACTTTATTGAGAAGCATAAAACGACCCGACACGTCCGTGTTTCGGCATCTAAGCCTGCATCAGGGGTCAAACAAATCTCCTTTGGTTGTTACTTGATTAGAAACCAAGAAAAAATCTGGTAATGTAGTAATGGACTTCCCGCAAATTCAGAAATTTAAGAGCTCGACTGTAATACTGTCACGGTGGTGCCCAGGTTCCTTGTTCTCAGTCACCTTGCCCCCCCGGTGGTTAGACCTGGTGGCTGCTTTGAACTGATGGCTTACCGTTTCCCATGTTCCAGAAGATATGCTGGTCCGGTCTGGATCTTCCAGCCTTCCAGATTGATTTGGGAGTTTTTTGGAACTAAGCAGTACCTGTACCTGGTGAACTCCCTTGTATGCTGCCTTTATTAACCACCTAGGAAGGTCTCTAGTTTGCCTTGCAACAGAGGTCCTCAGAAGAGTTTCCTTTGGTGAGAGTTTGTTGCTGTGCTTTTTCCTGATTGTGGCTTTGACCTTGCTTGTATTGTGCTGACATCGTGAATATCATATCTATGTTGTATGAATGTTCTTTTCATCTTACCTATTATGTTATCATTCATATTCTGCTGATATTTATCATATTTTTGTTATGTGATTGTTATGATGTAGTATAAGAAACATACAATATCAAGTTGAACTCAACCACTAAATTAGAAACAAGTATAACTTCGAAATAAAACGTGTAAATAACGTGGCTATTATCTTATTTCTGATGGCGGAAAAGCCTCTGTATCCCCGATCCAGGAAACTTTTACTTCTGGTTGTTTCGGGATAGAATCTTCATCAGCTCAAAAAACCTCCTTAGGTGCAACTACACTCCAAATTTTTCTATTGCATTTTGGAGTATAGTTGCACCTAAGGAGGTTTTTTGAGCCGTACTATTTACAGCCATGTTTTATGTTGAAGGTATAAGAAACAAACACATTAGTACTTTTACTAGGACTCAACTTGCCATCTCCAAGTTTACCTCATTGATTGTATTTTTGTTTATACAAAATGTAGTCATTTTACTATTGTTACACTGTACTTGCTGAACACCGCCTTGGGTGAATCTCATAGTAACATAGTAACATATAGTAACATGGTAGATGACGGCAGAGAAAGACCTGTACGGTCCATCCAGTCTGCCCAACAAGATAAACTCATATGTGCTACTTTATGTGTATACCTGACCTTGATTTGTATCTGCCATTTTCAGGGCACAGACCGTAGAAGTGTGCCCACCACCTCCCGCCTCCCACCACCGTGCTGTCACCCAGTCTCCGCTAAGCTTCTGAGGATCCGTTCCTTCTGAACAGAATTCCTTTATGTTTATCCCACACATTTTTGAATTCCGTTACCGTTTTCATCTCCACCACTTCCTGTGGGAGGGCATTCCAAGTATCCACCACTTCCTCAGTGAAAAAATACTTCCTGACATTTTTCTTGACTCTGCCCACCTTCAACCTCATTTCATGTCCTCTAGTTCTACTGCCTTCCCATCTCCGTAAAAGGTTCGTTTGCGGATTAATACCTTTCAAATATTTGAACGTCTGTATCATATCACCCCTGTTTCTCCTTTCCTCCAGGGTATACATGTTCAGGTCAGCAAGTCTCTCCTCATACTTTAGAAGCCTTGTTTACATGGAATTTACAACTCTAAAGCCATACACACAAGAGGGGTGCTAGGGGTGTGAAACGGGTGACGCCAAGGACCACATGCATACAATTCACCTTGCAAAATACATCCATACAGAGGGCTGAACACCCACCATTTATTCTTCAATCATTTAATGACCATAGACTGGTTCTGCCCAGATCATCAAAAGATTACTGGGAATCCATACAAGAGATGCTTTATTTATTTATTTTTTTTGTTACATTTGTACCCTGCGCTTTTTCCACTCATGGCATGCTCAATGCAGCTTACATGGGGCAATGGAGGGTTAAGTGACTTGCCCAGAGTCACAAGGAGCTGCCTGTGCCGGGAATCAAACTCAGTTCCCCAGGACCAAAGTCCACCACCCTAACCACTAGGCTACTCCTCCACTCCATCCCATTTTTAAGGAATGCATTGCCTATTTACCTTGGATCTAAGACCTCCTGGAAATTTAAGGTTGGGCTTAAAAGTTTTTTTAAATTTGGTCTGTGAAGGTTTTCTAAAAGATTCTAGGCTTTACAAATCTCTTCATAAAGGCGGATAATAAATCCCAACAAAAATCATAGTGGAAGTGGTCACTACATGGGCCCATTTCGAGTTCTTTTTCTGCCTTGAGTTTATAGTTATTTGTGAATTCTGGTCTGGGCAACATGCCATTCTTCTGAATGTTGACTCAAATGGAACTTCTGGTGGAATAGGGAGAGAGAACAATTGGGCTCATTTTTGAAAGAGAATGGCGCCCATCTTTCGACGCAAATTGGGAGATGGGCTTCCTTCTTCCAGGGTCACCCAAATCAACATAATCGAAAGCTGCTTTCCTTCACCCTCAGCTGCTTTCCGTCGCTGGGACGACCAAAGTTCCCGGGGGCGTGTTGGAAGCATAGCGAAGGCGGGACTGGGGCATGCTTAACACATGGGCATCCTTGGCTGATAATGGAAAAAAGAAAGGCGTCCCTGACGAGCACTTGGCCGACTTTACTTGGTCCATTTTTTTCTTGCGACCAAGCCTCAAAAAGGTGCCCGAACTGACCAGATGACCACCGGAGGGAATAGGGAATGACTTTCCCTTACTCCCCCAGTGGTCACTAACCCCCTCCCACCCTAAAAAAAAAACTTCAAAAATATATTTTTTGCCAGCCTCAAATGTCATACCCAGCTCCCTGACAGCAGTTTTAGTGGGTGCAGTGCACTTGAGGCAGGCGGACCCAGGCCCATCCAGCCCTACCTGTTACACTTGTGGTGGTAAATGTGAGCCCTTCAAAACCCACCAGAAACCCACTGTACCCACATGTAGGTGCCCCCTTCACCCCTTAGGGCTATGGTAGTGTTGTACAGTTGTGGGTAGTGGGTTTTGGGGGAGGGGTTGGGGGGCTCAGCACACAAGGTAAGGGAGCAATTTCTGAAGTCCACTGCAGTGCTCCCTAGGGTGCCTGTTTGGTGTCCTGGCATGTGAGGGGGGGGGGGGGCAGTGCACTACGAATGCTGGCTCCTCCCACGACCAAATGGCTTGGATTTGGTCGTTTCTGAGATGGCCGTCCTCTGTTTCCATTATCGCTGAAAACTGGGGACGGCCATCTTTAAGGATTACCATCTCTAAGGTCGACCTAAATGTTGAGATTTGGGCGTCCCCGACCATATTATCGAAATGAAAGATGGCCGCCCATCTTCTTTCGATAATACGGGTTTCCCCGCCCCTTCGCCGGGACATCCTACGAGGACGTCCTCAGGAAAACTTCCCGTTCGATTATGCCCCTCCACATAGACAGCATAAGACCTTTGACAGCACTGTAGGCAGATACAAATGGGAAAAACGAGTGAGTATGTGTGTGCCAACATCATCTGTGTGTTTTGTGCATGAGAAGTAATGGCTATACTCCCTTTGTTTTATAGTTTTACCATATAAAAGTGTTTAGTAAAGAAGCCCTATTAGCGATTTGGACTTGCATAACCTGGTACTTAAATGTGTGTATTGTATACATGCCTAAATCCCAATTTTAGAAAGCTGGGATATAGCCGTCCAAATTGCAGCTACATGCATATGGCAAAGGGACATGTTTTGGGTGGGACATGGGTACGTAAAAAATGTTTGTGCAGTCCCCATTTCAGAAGGGATTTATAGCTGCTCCCTGTGACTTCTAGGTTACTTAAAAGGTGCTTGTTTTGTACAGTGCACTATTGGATGGATTAAGAGAAATCTCCCCTTTAATTCCGCAATATTTTGGCCCTCCTGAAAGCGATATTAGCAACCAATACCGGGCTGTGTGACAGCTTTGGGAAATATAGATGAGTAGATCTCTAAAATGGCAGACATATACATGTATGTTTGTATGTATGTATATGCCAGTATATACATGTGTATGTTGTGAAATACCAGCATGTACATGTTGCCTCCTTTTTTATTGTAGATGTTGACATTTGCAAAAGAGGTGCTACTGCTGCTGCAAATAGCCAGTACATACATGCCCATTCCTGTATGTATTTTAGAAAAGGCTCTTCTAGCAGCATTTGAGAACTTCCTATATAATAATTCTCACCTCCAACGTTCTGACTTGCCTGGGACCGTGGCTCATTCTGAGTTGGTCTGCTAGGCTCCGTAGATCAGGCTGACATGACCATAGCAATTATGATGTCAACTTCAGAACCTTGACGGAAAAAAAAACATGCCTCACAACTGATCCATGTCCGTAGGAGGGTCGCTGGACATGGGTGGATGGAGGGGGACAGGGGAGAGAGGAGGGTTGCTGGACATGGGTGGCTTCAGTGGGCGCAGGGGGAGAGGAGGGTCGCTGGACATGGGTGGCTACAGGGGATCCGAGGAAAACCTTGCTAGCGCCCATTTCATTTGTGTCAGAAACGGGCCTTTTTTTACTAGTCTTATATAAGAACGTAAGTGTTACTATACTGAGACAAACTAATAAAGCTGCAGCCTATTTGTCTTCAACAAGAGTGGTGGTGTAACTGTTCATTGTAATGTTTACAAAGTTAAAAGGTTAATTGAATGAAGAAGGGTCGGGAGTGGGAGAGGGTGGAGTTTGTCTTCCTGGTAAATTAGGGTTGCAAAAATTAAAGAACTAACTGAATGGGTTTGAACAGTTGTAGTATCTATGATATGGTGATAATTAACACTTATCAATTGTAGTAAAGAATAAACATTGATACCTGCAGTTGTTAAAATCAAGGATCATTCCTTTAACCTCCCCCCCCCCCCACACACACACAATTGTATCCTACAGTCTTGGTTTTAATAAACATGCATTCTACTGAAATACTCTAAATATGATATAAGTATCTTGTTTTTTTTTCTTTGAATAAATGAGCAGGTCATAAATAAGTAACATTTGTTGAGAGACACTGGTTTCCAATTTACCAGGCTTCGGTCTGGTTTTGTAGGAACAGATCAAAAAGCATCTTCAATCTGCAACTAATTGTGGATTGATAATAGTACAGGCTATGCTATTTTGCTAACATGCATAAAAGATCATTCTGCTGTATTATTCATTTTGTAGTTAAATGGATGCATATTTACACTGCAGCTGGCAACTTTGTTTCCAATTCAGAATCTGAAGTTCTCTTGTTTTGGATTTATGACTTCATCTTTTAATTTGCTCATTAATACTGTTAACTATGCCAACAAAAAGGCATTTTTTGGAATTTCAGTGCTTTGGGTTAAGAAATTCAGGGGCTTTTTTTTTTTTTTACTAAGCTGTGGTAAAATGCGCAGTTAACATAGCATAATGGGGGCTTTCCCCCTGGTAGCTGCAAATTTAATACAGCAATTATTGGGGCATGCCCTATACAGGCCTGTGTAAAACTGCCCACTAGCGTATGATAATCAGTGAGCAGTTACTGAGGAGGTACGTAATGTCTCCTATTTAGGAAGTGGTACGCGGTCCTGTGTTAACTTAGCAAAAACACCCAATAAGTGCAGAGCTCAAACAACCAAAACTTTTCCATGTCTACTTTCCGCTCATGCCAAGCCTTTTATACAAAACACACTTGATGTATGGTTTACTGCATGGTAACTGCCAAATTACCACAAAGGCCCTTAATGCGGTTGTGTGCTGAGAATTTCTGTGTGGTAAACCACACATTAAGTGCTTAACACAATTTAGTTAAAAAAGCCCCTCAGTTTGTTAATTTGTGCAGGAGTTGTGATTTGTAGTACATATTTTTGAGCAATTGAAACAAGGCTGCGACTTGTTTCAAACGCCATCTTTTAGGGCAAAAGAACATCTCTCTATATAAAACGCACCTCCAACGTTCTATGAAGCCTCTTTTAGCCAAAAGTGAAGGGGGTGAGATCGCATTGTGTCTGCCCCGCCCACGCGTCAAACGTGATGACGTCGAGGGCGGAGCAATGACACTCAACCAATCGCATCGCTCGGCAGCGAAGCGTCAGGGAAGGAGGCGGCGCTCTCGACGTCTAGCCTTCCCTTCGCTGTGTTCCGCCTTCTTCTGACGTCAAGGATGACGTCAAAAGAAGGCGGAACACAGCGAAGGGAAACCTAGACGTCGGGAGCGCCGCGTCCTTCCCTGACGCTTCGCTGCCGGAACCGCCACGGAGGTAAATTTTAAAAGAAAAAAAAAAAAAACGATGCATGGATGCGAAGGGGGGGAGGAGAAGAGGGCGGGCCAGGCTGGAACATGGGAGAGAGAGGAGCATGGATGCGAGGGGGGGTCATGGAAGGGAGAGAGGGGACTTGCTGGAAAAGGATGAATGGAGGCGGCAGGGGACAGAGGAGCATGGATTGCAGGGCAGGCCTCAGGCAGAGAGGGGAAATGCTGGAAAGGGATGAATGGAGGGGGCAGGTGACAGAGTAACATGGATGGCCATGGATTGGGACGGCAGGGCTCAGGGAAAGGGGAATTGCAGGATAGGGATGAATGGAGGGGACAGATGGGCATGGATGGATATGGATTGCAGGGCAGGCCTCAGGCAGAGAGGGGAAATGCTGGAAAGGGATGAATGGAGGGGGCAGGAGACAGAGTAACATGGATGGCCATGGATTGGGAGGGCAGGGCAGGGCTCAGGGAAAGGGGAATTGCTGGATAGGGATGAATGAAGGGGACAGATGGGCATGGATGGATATGGATTGCAGGACAGGCCTCAGGCAGAGAGGGGAAATGCTGGAAAGGGATGAATGGAGGGGGCAGGGGACAGAGGAGCATGGATTGCAGGGCAGGCCTCAGGCAGAGAGGGGAAATGCTGGATAGGGATGAATGGAGGGGGCAGGTGACAGAGTAACATGGATGGCCATGGATTGGGACGGCAGAGCTCAGGGAAAGGGGAATTGCTGGATAGGGATGAATGGAGGGGACAGATGGGCATGGATGGATATGGATTGCAGGGCAGGCCTCAGGCAAAGAGGGTGCTGGAAAGGGATGAATGGAGGGGGCAGGGGACAGAGGAGCATGGATGGCCACACACACCCACTCTCTATCACACTGTGTCTCACATACACACTTGCACACACTCTCATTCTCACACACACACTCTCTCACAAACATACTCACACCCAGACTCACTCTCTCTCTCACACACTCACACTTTCACTCTGACTCTCAAACAGTCACTCTCACATACACTCTCCCAAACATACACACTCCGAGGAAAACTTTGCTAGCGCCCGTTTCATTTGTGTCAGAAACGGGCCTTTTTTACTAGTTATTTCAATATTTGTCACTCTTTTATGCAAGTTTTAAGTATACAGCAGCGGAGCTGGGGAACGTTCAGGAATTCTGTATTTTGCATTTGCTGCCACTTAGTTGCATAGTAAACAGGTACAGCTGTGTATAACATTTAGGCACCCTTCATCATATTGTATGTTTTAGTGAATCCCTAAGTGAACAGAAGCTCATCTCTCTATATAAAACGCACCTACAACGTTCTGAAGCCTCCACAAGTCCCAACGTTCTAAATGCATGGTGGTGAAACCCGGAATTCGCCCATGAGTGTTGGCCCCGCCCCCTGCGTCAAACGTCATGACGTCGAGGGTGGACCAATGACACTCAACCAATCGCATCGCGAACCCGTTACTAAGCGACGGAACGTGACATAAGACACATCGCAAAACAATGAAAACCAGCAGCACACAGTTGCTACGTGACGTCAACAGCAACGCTAAAAGGACCATATAGATCTCTGCTCTCCACACAAACAACGGACACGGAGGGCATAGGAGGGAAGGAAAAAAACCACTCTCACTCTTAACTGGCTATAATGAGCAACTGCCCTGTCACTATCACAGGGACTGCTAGCACCTCTCTCTCTCTCTCACACACACACACACACACGGGACACAGAGGGGATGGAAGACAAGGAACGAATCGTTGGGTATGGAGGGGGCGGCAGGGGAGATAAGGCAAGAACTGCCTCAAATGTTTGTGCTGTGCTGTGTACAATTATAATGCTGTCTCTTCATTTTGACCCTACCCTTTCCACACTCTCTTTCACACAGACGCACACACACACACATACGTACACTGTCTCTATCTCACCCACACACGCACCCACACACATATACACACTCTCTCACGCAGACAGACAAACACGCCTCAAATGGTTCAGCTGTCCTATGTAAAATTTCACTGCTGTCTCCATTTTCACCCTACCTGTGCACACTCTCTTTCACACAGAGACACACACTTTCTCTGTGTCACACAGACACACATACATATACACACTCTCACTCTCTCTATAGCCTTGCTAGCACCCGTTTCATTTGTTTACGAAACGGGCCTTTTTTACTAGTTATGGTATAAAGCTAAACACAATTTAGCTGATATTCAAAGTGGCTTAAGTGGGCAGAAAAGTCTCCGGCCTGCTTAAATTGCAGTGAGCCACACAGCTGCCAACATTCAGTGGCACTAACCCAGACAGTGCCACAGAATATCATCTCTGACTGTCCATATTAAAAATGGACAAGTCATGGGTGGCACTGGGGAGGATCCAGCACTGAATGTTGCTGGCACCCACATAACTAACTCAGCTAAGTTAGGACAGCTTAAAAGCTGTCCAAACTTGGCTGGGTTTAGGTATGTGGGTCCTGGCACTGAATATTAGCCGGGACTTGCATAACTCTTTTTCCCCCCGTCTTTTTAAAAGTCCCCCGATTCCCCTCCCAAGCCCTGATAAATTCCCCCCTTCCCTCTCTCTCCCCAACCCCTCCCCATGATCTAAGTAGCCCCCCCAGGCCTACCTGATACCACTGATGGTCCACGTGGTATCAACAGGGGCAGGAGTGAAGCCCACACAGTCCTGCTTCTTGTGGCTGCCATAGGAAAAGGTTGCTGCAACCTTTTGCGGCACCATTGCAGGAACAGGAGGGGGATCGGGGAGGGGGGCTTCATAAAATAGAAAGTTATGCAAGTCCCGGCCAATATTCAGCCAGGACCCACATTAGTCCTGGTGGCCAGCATCAGGCAAACTAGTCTCCGAGTAATCAGTGTTAGGGTGCAGACATGACCCAGCATTGAGTATTCGAGGTTAATTTAGCTGACTAGTGTCAGCGTTTAAAAATAACATTGACTGCCACCGGCTGAATATTGGCCTAACTATTCTTCTCCACTTTTAATCCATAATTACTAGTTATTTAAGAAATTGAAGGCAATACAGTTAATATGGCATGTGCAAACATTTGGACACTCTTCTAATTGATTCATTATTTTTAAAAATTGTTTAATAAGACCCCCAACGTTTGCTTGATTCTTTAGGTCTTCAGTTGTACTAACTGTAAAGTGGTGGGCAGTCCTCAAGGACCGCAACCCAGTTGCTGAATATCAGGAGGATTGTGTTTTGGGGCTGTACAACAGCAAGTGAAACAGGAAATGTGGTGCAGGTGGAAGGAAGAATGGCTTCTATTAAATCAAGAAATCATTAGCTAATGTTCCACAGGCAGTGAAGAAATTGAAGCTGAAAAGGGTCTTATATTTCAACAAGATGATGATCTGGAAAAAACCCTCAAAATCAGCCATGAAGTACTTCCAGAACATTTGTCTTTCTTTCCTGTATTGGCCTTCAGTCCTCAGATTTGAATACAATTGAAAATCAGTTTGGAGATCTGAAACATGCAGCGCATGCAAGGAAAATAGATAATCTAGATTTGGGTAAATAGGTATTCATAGGTAGATCTTTAGGTGGAGACAATTGTGGTGGCATTTCCTACTATGTATGGTGAAATTTAGTCTTGCCTGTTAATTTTCTTTCATTTAGTCCTGCTGCATCATCCTGATGATTTGGCAGTGTCCCCTTCCTACCAGCAGAAGGAGGTAGAGAATCTGATCTTCTCCTAGTGACATCACCGATATAAAGGTGCTAGTGCTCACTGAAAAACTCCAGTATGCCTTTTCCAAAGCAGTGGAAGGTCATAGAATGCACATGCATGCCCCATCAAGCACTACAGCTATGATTAATTAAATAGAAACTTGGTTGAACCATTTTTTTTTTAAATGCTACTAGAGAGAAAAGCAGAGAACTCAATTAGTCCAGTGTTATAGGGAAGGTTTCAGGGTGCTGCAGCTGAACAAAAGGAAATAAATTTAAAAGGTAAGACTAAATTTCACCTTCCTTTAACATCAGCTTGCACCATCCTGATGATTGGGATGTACTCGAGCAGAATCTCAATGGGCAGGGGAAAACAGGGTCCCCAGCATTACAGCTCTTCCAAAGTCCAACTGGCTTGCACATCCAGTCTCTAATGCTTCACAAAGGAATGGAGCAATGACCAAATCGCCGCCATGTTGCCTGAGCATGAGTCAAGTGTGCTCACAAGCAGGCAGGCACTTTTTTGTTCCTACAATAGCCGCCTTTACTCAGTATGCAGTGGAAGCTTTGGACCCTGCCTGGTCCTTTCGGAGCCCATGGAAAAGAACAAACATGATCCGAGAGCCAAAACCTTGTGGGCTTGCTTGGCTGTCAAATCTGAACCCTGATTTTCTAAAGAGGGTAAATAGTCCTCCTGTCACATAGAAAGGAAAAACCACTTTCAGAAGAAAGGGAAATGGGACTTGATATACCACCTTTCTGAGGTTTTTGCAACTATATTCAAAGTGGTTTACATATATTCAGGTACTTATTTTGTACCAGGGGCAATGGAGGGTTAAGTGACTTCCCAGAGTCACAAGGAGCTGCAGTGGGAATCAAACTCAGTTCCCCAGGATCAAAGTCTACTGCACTAACCACTAGGCTACTCCTCCACTCAGAGCAATACGGATGGACACCGAGTCCCCCGATAGAGTGAGATATGGGTCTTAGTTGGATAGCGCCTGCAGTTCTAATACTTTCCTAGCTGAATCAATCGCCACCAAAAAGAGTGTCTTCAAAGTGATGTCCTTAAAGGATGTCATCCTCAGGGTCTCAAAGTTAGGCTCCGAGAGTACGTTTAGCACAGATTCAAATCTCAGGAGAGAAGAGATGGACGAACGGGTGGCTGCAATTGGGTGACCCCCCCCCCCCCCCCCTTCAAAACTTTTGCAGTGTCCCTATGAACAGCCAGGGAAATACCTAGCACCTTACACCTGTAACATGAGAGAGCTGCCAGCTGGTCTTTGAGTGAGTTAGTGCCAATCCTTGGTTGAATCCCTGCTACAAAAAGGTGGGCACCTCTGGGATCTGAGCCTTCAAGGGGGAGAGGGAGCGCTGTTTACACCATGCCTCAAAACCTTCCAAACCTATACGTAAGCCAAGGAAGTGAATGATTTGTGTGCTTTGTTCAAGGTGGCAGTAAGTGTGGGAGAAACCCCCTTCCCACCAAAGCCTTGCTAGGCACCCTTCTAAAGAGTCAAACTGTAAGCTAGAAGGAATCTGGATATTCCATTTCCACTGGACCCTTTCTGAGTAACCCTTTATCCCTGGACAGGTGAAGTGAGGCTTCCATGAGTAGCCAAACTAGATCGAGGCACCAAAGGATTTGAAAGGGATGATGTGCTATTCTGCAAAGGACACAACCTATCAGAGGCCTTGTCAGAAAGACTTAAAGAGGCTCCTTCCTGGCCCAGTGCTGTACCAAGGCATCTATTCCTATCAAGACCACCGCCTTCTGGTGACTGAAGAAGTAGTTCACCTAGGCATTCCTGCTGAAGGCTATGAATTGAAGATGGGCTGCCCCCACTGGTCCAGAAGGAGCCAGAAGACTGTGCACCTCAGCTCCCACTCCCTAAGATCCAGCAGAGAGCAGCTGAGAAAGTCAACTTAAACATTGTCTTTGCTGACTATGTGGACTGCCATCAATGCCAGAAGGTTCACCTCACCCAACGAAAAAGGACTATTGCTTTCAAGGCCACTGCTTGACTCCTGGTGCCTCCTTACTTGTTGAAATAGGCCACCACTGTTTGCTCTCACCTGAAGCAGGGGAAAGAACATCATCAGAGCCAAGTGGAATATTTGAATCTCTAGGCAGTTGATGAACCAAGAGTCCTACAGGGACCAATGCCCCTGCACCACTCTTCCCAAACAGTGAGTCCTCCCCAGCCATGCAGACTCACATTGGTGTTTACTACCTCCCAGTTGGGTGGATCCAGTGAGACTTCTCGGATGTTGTGCCAGAGATAGTCCCACCAGGCTGAGCTGCATCGAGCCTTGAGAAGGAGTGGCAGATGCATTCGAATTCCTGAGAGACAGGAGCTCATCAAGACTCAAGGGCTGCCTGAAGAGGACTCATATGGGCCTGAGCCTAAGGTGCTATTGCTAAGGTTGCTGCCATGAAGCCCAAGAGCTGAAGCTAGTCCCAGACCCATGGTGCATATTTTGGACCTGCATTTTGCCTATGTGCTCATCTGAGAAAAAAAAAAACATGGCCTGGGCCTTATTGAAATGGACTCTCAGGTATTCAAAGTTCTGAGAGGGAAACAGGTGATTCCAGGTGCTTCAGGAGCAAGATTACCTGAGAGGTGACAGCTGCTGGTTCTGCCACAGAATTGGCCCAGATGAGCCAATCATCAGGTAAGGATGTAACTCGCCCCGAGGTTCAAAAGTAAACGTGGGCACTAGAGGCCATTAGCACCATACTAGTACCGGTATTTACCTGTGAGGAATGTTAGGGGACTAGCGTGGGAAACAACGAGCACACCAAGCTCTAGTGCAGATAGCATGCAAATGTAGTCAAGCTCATGTATTCCTCCCCAATGCTCAGGAAAGAGTGCCCAAATCAAAACTGCCTTACCACTGCAAAAAAAAAAAAAAAAAAAAACGCCAAGTCGGAGCAGGCGGAGGTGATCACTGAGCAAATCATCTCCATCTTAAACCATAGAACTTTGAGGCAGGCATTTACCCCTGTGATGTGGAGGATGGGTTGAAAGGAGCCTTTCTTTGGTGTCATGGCTTCCACAACACTAAAATCTAAAAGATATTGAAGAGCGAATGTGATGACCTCTCACTTTACAGATGAGTCACAGGGTGACACCATGAAGGCTTTGGGTGTGGGAAGAGCAAATTGTAGGGCACAGCCTTGGCTCTCCAGTGGCAATTGCTTGTTGGCATTTGTTTTGGTACCATTCGGCACTACCATTTTTTTTAGACTTTGTTATGGCTTCATAACTCATTCATCAGTCTGCTACCTACCTGTTCTTTGCCCATACACCTGACGAAGGAATGCGCCGAAACTCGGACTGTGTAGAGTCCTGCACATCAGTATATGGTGTCTAAATATCCAAATGGTGCCATTGCTCTATGGATGCCTGCAAATAAAGGTTTGAACTGTTTTTCCTGACTCATCGTCTGGTCATTCCTACCCTTTTTTTTTTTTTTATTTTGCTGATTTTTTGTGTTTGCTTGTCTTTTGTTCTTGTGGGACATCAGTTCTAAGGGTGGCATGGGTTCCATAGTGCCCAAATCTAAAAGATGTTGAAGAACGAATGTGATAGCCTGTCACTTTACAGCTGAGTTACAGGGTGACACCATGAAGTTGTCAGGTATGGGATGAGCAAATTCTAGGGCACAGCCCTGGCTGACCATATCAAGGACATATTGGTCTGAGGTGGTGTGGGCCTACTCGTGATTGAAGGAGGCCAGCCTGCCTCCTATCCAAGCCTGTGAGGTGCTCAGTGCAGCCTCAGGGCAAATCCCTGGAGCCTCTATTCGAACTGAACAGTCCAGAATCGCCTATCCTTTACCTGCAAAAGGACCCCTACTTGAAGGGGCCTGCTGGGCCCTGAAGCCATAGTGGTCTGGCATCTGTTTGGCTGAAATCAGCCTCTACCCTAAGAGCCAAGCTTGGCCATGAGAATATTCTCACCTCTCTTCTGACCCAGTCCTGGGAGGTTGAGAGAGCGAGCCTCTCCCATGTCCTTGACCAGCTTCTTCAGGTCTTTCCCAAAGAGTAGCCAGCCCCTGAAGGGTAGAAGGGGCTAACTCAAAAGCTTCTTAAGAGGCTGCATCCCAGTAGTGCAGCAATAGCCACCTGCAGGCCACCACAGCAGAAGCCACTGAACATGAGATAATATGTACCAGATCATAGAAGACATCCACCAGGAAGACCGCCCCAGATTCCAAGTGGGTCATCTCTGGGGACTTGCAACTGCTGTAGCCGATGTAAAATGGCTCTGTCCATGTACCCCCACACATGGCCTGTATCCCGGCCACAGCAGAGGAAAAGACCAGCTTTAAGCTGCTGTCCCACCTTCTTCTCATGCGTCTCCTTGAGGGCCAAGCCCCCTTACATGGGAGCGGTGATGGTCTTAGTGATCGCTGTAACCAAGGTGTCCACCTTGGAACCACCAATATCTCTCCACCTCCACTGGAGGAAAAGGGTACAATCTATCCAACTCTTTGGACCCCTGGATAACCCTATCTGGGGCCTCATACTCCTCCACCATTATGCAGAAGAGCATCTTATGAAGGAGGAAGTGCTTGGGGAGCCCTCCTGAATAGGATCCCCTTCATGAGCTTAGCCAAGGAGGCTGTTGACAGACCCATAGGCTCCAAAACTGAATCAGTGAGACAGGATAGTTCTTCCCACCGAAATAACCTTATGTTCAAGGAGCACTCTTCCCTATCCTACTTGGCAGGGGGCTCTGCCTCAGATCCTGAGTCAGAAGGCAACTGAGGGTCTGAGAGTACCATGTCTCACCATGACCACCACCAGAGGTTAGCAAACCTCAAGGCCTGGAGGAGTCCCCTCATGGTTGAGGGCTAGCCTCAGCTGCAAATGCCTGCTTGACCCAGTAGGATCGCTTTCTGGAGTCATTCTGGGCTTTGGACCACTAAGGATCCACCAGGACACCCCTAGGGCCTGGCCTGCTGCAGATAAAGGAATCAAAAATACAGAAGAAACCTGTCTTCGCAAAAGACAATAACAATCAAAAACAGCGAAGATGACACAAAAAAAGAGCAAAGGAAAAAATGAAGAAAAACCAAAAATGAACAAAAAAACAGTAGAAACAGGAAAATTCTAAAAAGTAGAGAATGCAAAATATACTGAAGGGAGAAAAAAATATAAAAAACAAAATTATAAATAAAATATAAAAATCAAAAAAGGAGACGACACAAGCAAAATGAAAAAATACTAAATGGGTTTATTGAGGTGATATGACTCGACACAGCTGTGTTTCGGCCCAACTGGCCTGCGTCAGGATATGACTCGACACAGCTGTGTTTCGGCCCAACTGGCCTGCGTTGGGCCGAAACACAGCTGTGTCGAGTCATATCACCTCAAGAAACCCATTTAGTATTTTTTCATTTTGCTTGTGTCGTCTCCTTTTTTGATTTTTATATTTTATTTATAATTTTGTTTTTTATATTTTTTCTCCCTTCAGTATATTTTGCATTCTCTACTTTTTAGAATTTTCCTGTTTCTACTGTTTTTTTGTTCATTTTTGGTTTTTCTTCATTTTTTCCTTTGCTCTTTTTTTGTGTCATCTTCGCTGTTTTTGATTGTTGTTGCAGATAAAGGAATACCAACCCCCATTCCATAAGCACTAACGGGAATCATGAGGGATCCTGCTGAAAAGAAACTGCAGCAGGACCTATTATGGCTGTTGTTCCTGCCAAAGGCATTAGGGGCAGCCTCCAGCAGGAGAAAGTACCTTCCTCTCTCCACTCAAACCCCAGGGACTTATTTCAAAGTTGGAAGTCATCTGTTGCAAAGAAGACAGAGGGAGCCGGCAGCTAAGCACAGCTGCTGGCTCCCATTGGCACTGCAATGCTGGCCTTTTGGCATGCCCACCATCCTGACCAATGCACCTAGGGCTGACTGCTGCCGGGACGCAGGCATCTGTCTCCCCCTCCCCCCCCCCCCCCCCCCCCCCCGGCCTGGCTGTAGGGCAGGGTTCTCAACCAAGTCCTTGGGACACACCAAACCAGTCAGATTTTCAAAGTACCTACAATGAATATTCTTGAGATAGATTTGCATGGGTATCTCATGGATATTCCTTGTGGGTATCCTGAAAATCTGATTGACTTGGTGTGTCCTGAGGACAGGGTTGAAAACCTCTGCTCTAGGGTATAGGATGTTTTTTTAGTTAGCTTTTTTCTGTGCACTAAGGGATTAAAGGTAAACAAAGCAGCTTAGCCAATGTTTTTGAGCTGCCTAGAGCTGCGGATAGTCTGGAGTGGGGGGCAGCACCCACAAGGATTGTAGGAGGGCAAGAGAGGGGGGATGGGAACCCACTCCCTCTGCAGCAAGGCCACTCAGGGGACCAAGCCAAGTTCATCAGCAAGTTTCCAAACCATAGGATATGACTTGGGGCTGCATATCAAATCAAACAAGAGTTGAGGGTATAAATAGCACTAGAGTTTAGGGTAGAAGGGAGCTGATAGAGATCTGCACCCAGATAAGGTAGAGAGTGAAGGATAAGAGAGGGCTACAGGCTGTATTGTAATGATGGGCTACATCTTTCTGTGACAGGAAAAAGGATCCTTGGGGACAAATTCAGACAGTATGTTTCTAGACATTTAAACTAGAGGATGGGGGTGACAAAATGAAACGAGAGAATTCAGAAAGTCACCCCCAGAAAAAAACACAATGGCAGAGGGAAAGGTCATGTTGATATAGAAAACCATCCAAACTCACTTAGCACATGGAAAGCAATGAGCACAAATGCTCATAGTCTAAGTAAAATGGTTCAAGACCTGCAAGCCCTGATGTTTGAGAAAAACTTGGATATTGTTTCTATTACAGAGTCATGGTTCAGTGATTCTCATGAATGGGATGTGACATACCTGACTATAATCTTTTTAGGAAAGATAAGAATGGCCAAAGAGGTGGAGGAGTGGCGCTCTATGTGAAAACAATATCAGAGCGGCTGAAATGCAGTGTACCTGGGGAAAGGAATTAGCTATATGGATTGTCCTTGGAAGAGAAGATGGAACCTGTATCCACATGGGTGTTATCTACAGACCTCCGGGACAAATGGGGAAGGAAGACAAGGATCTGATAGAAGATATTCAATAGCTTGGTATGAAAGGTGTGGTGCTATTGTTAGGAGATTTCAACTTGCCTGGTGTGGATTGGAACGTCCTGTTGATAGAATTGGAAGGAAGTAGAGAGATCGTGGATGACTCCGACAAATGGTAACAGAACCCACGAGGGAAGGGTCGATGCTGGATATAGTGCTCACAAATGGAGAAAGTGTTTCTAAGGTCTGTGTGTTTGCACACTAGGTAATAGTGATTATCACATGATATGGTTTGATATAAGAATGAAGTGGAGTGCGGATGTACAAAACTCAAAGTACTAGATTTCAGATGTACTGATTTTGGTAAAATGGGGGAATACCTGAAGAAGTAACTGATGGCATGGGGAGGCGTGGGTGAAGTGGAAGCACAGTGTTCCAAGTTGAAAACTGATATACATATGGCAACTGATCTTTACTCAAGGAAAATATACAGAAAGTGGAGGCCTATATGGTTCTCCAAACAAGTGGCTGAAAGAATAAAGGCAAAAGAGGCTGTGTTCAAGAAATACAGAAGAACGCAAGAATAGGATCACAGACAAGATTATTGGATTAAACTCAAAAAAGCAAAGAGGAAAATATGGCTAGTGAAAGCGCAGGCAGAAGAAAAAAATGGCTAAAGATGTTGAGAGGTGACAAGACCTTTTTCAGATATATTGGGGAAAGGAGAAAAGATAGGAATTGGAATTGGTAGACTGAACAATGCTGAGAATGGCTGTGTCAAGAGTGATGAGGATAAATCGAATGTGCTAAACAAATAATTCTCCTCAGTGTTCACGGAAGAAAATCCTGGAGAAGGACTGCGGTTGTTTGCTGAGGGAGTGTCTGCGAATGGAGAGGATATTGTACCATTCATGGACGAAAGTGTTTATAAACAGTTTGAGAAACTGAAAGTGGACAAAGTTATGGGGCTGGATGGGATACAGGATATTGAGAGAACTAAGAGAAGTCCTGGCAAACTTCTTAAGGATTTATTTAATAGATCTTTAGAGACAGGAGAAATTCCCCAGAACTTGAGACAAGCTGATGTGGTTCCTCTTCACAAAAATGGAGACGGGGAAGAAGTTGGAATCTACAGTCTGGTAAGCGTCATATCAGTGGTAGGTAAAATAATGGGTTACAGGATCTGAGGCAGCATGGCTTTACTAAAGGAAAATCCTGCCAAACTAATCTTATTGACTTCTTCGACTGGGTGACCAAAGAATTGGATGAAGGACAGGTTCTAGATGTAATCTATTTACATTTCAACAAAGCCCTTTGATACAGTCCCTCACAGAAGACTAGTGAATAAACTGAGAGAACTGAACTTAGGACCCAAAGCCGTGAACTGGATTGGAAACTGGTTGACCGACAGGCGGCAGAGGGTGGTGATAAATGGAATCCACTTGGAGGAAAAGGTGAGTAGTGGATGCCTCAGGGATCAGTGCTGGGGCCGATTCTGTTTAATGTATTTGTGAGAGACATTGCTGAGGGATTAGAAGGAAAAGTTTGCCTTTAGATGACACAAAGATAGCTAATAGGTATTAATCCGCATATAAACTTTTTCCAGAGTCGGGAAGGCACTAAAACGAGAGGACATAAATTGAGGTTGAAAGGGGGGGGCAGACTCAGGAATAATGTCAGGAAGTATTTTTTCACAGAGAGGGTGGTAAATACCTGGAATGCCCTCCTACGGGAGGTGGTGGAGATGAAAACGATAACGGAATTCAAAAAAATGTGGGATAAACTTAAAAGAATTCTGTTTTGAAGGAATGGATCCAAAGAAGCTTAGTGGGGATCAGGAAGCAAAGCCAGTACTGAGCAGACTTCTGCAGTCTGTGCTTTGATCATAGTTAGACAGGTTCAGCTTCAGAAGTTGGAGAACAAAGCCAGCGCTGGGCAGGCTTCTAAGGTCTGTGCCCTGATCGTGGTTGAGTAGATTTGGACAGGATGGAGTGGAGCTGTTCAGGGGCTTTGACATTAACTTCAGAAATTTTAGGACATGGACAGTGCTGGGCAGGCTTCTAAGGTCTGTGCCCTGATCGTGGTTGAATAGATTTGGACAGGATGGAGTGGAGCTGTTCAGGGGCTTCGACATTAACTTCAGAAATTTTAGGACATGGACAGTGCTGGGCAGACTTCTACAGTCTATGCCCTGAAAATGACAAGGATAAATTAAGACCAGGTATACATATGAAGTATCACGTACTATGTGTAATGAGTTTATCTTGGGCAGACTGGATGGGCCTTACATGTCTTTATCTGCTGTCATCTACTATGTTACATGGGGTGAAGTATGTGAACTTGCCATGGTATGCTTGCTATTTCCTGTCTAGTTGAGGGGGAGATGATAATACATGGTGAATGTATTCAGCCCTAGCAAGTACATCCTGGAAGAATTTGTCCAACTCTTGTATTAAAAATGTTCCAGTTAACCAAGCTTTTAGATAGGAGGCAGCTATCATGTACTTTTCTGTTTCTGCATATCTGTATCTGTTTCTGAAACTCTTTTTAAAGATGTAATATAATTAAACCACTATCAATAACTGAAAATATATTTTATTACAGCCCAGTGAAGAAGTAATACCATTAACCTTTGTCTTAATAATGTAGAATATACTTATGTTTACTCAGCCTGATTACTTGGTGCCATTTTAGCCTTAAACCATGTTTTCCCTGAGAGTTAAGTTCAAAACAAATCACTTCCCTCTTCTTTCTGAAAGACACCTAACTTACTGAACCTGCATTAACAATAGCAACTCAGTTTCAAATGATTCATGTCTGCTTGGGAAGATTAGCGGTTTACCTCCTTCAGAGTTCAGAAATTTTACACTCCTGTGTTAATTTGGCTAACTGTGATGGTGGTTAAAGCTTATAGTACTTAATACTGCAAAGCAAAATTGTATGTGGTTTTGAAGGTTAAAAGTGTAATTAGACTCTAGGGGCAGGGGCTGAGTCAGGGACCGATGCTAATCACCGGAAATGGCGAGCGCCATCACGGCATAATGTAAGCCACATTGAGCCTGCAAATAGGTGGGAAAATGTGGGATACAAATGCTACAAATCTCTCTATATAAAAGGCAACACCAACGTTCTATGAAGCCTCCAGCCGGAAGTGTGAAGGGGGCGAGATATCCGGTTTCCCTATGAGTGTCTGCCCCGCCCTCTCTGTAACACAGTCAGTGAAGGAAAACAGCATAGCACGAAATCAAATCGCTGGCTCTGTAACAGTGAAGGACTCAGAGGGGGGAGGGGAGAGAGGCCAGAGGGCAGGGACACACACACTCCCACATGCACACAGAAGAAAACATTGCTAGCCCCCGTTTCATTTGCATCAGAAACGGGGCTTTTTTTACTAGTAAATAAATAAAATAAAAATCTAGAGTCAGGAGTGGATTTCTTTCCGACTGCCTCTTAAAGGCTGCAGATTGATGCTCAGAAATGGCCTTGAGGCAGTCAAGAGGATTGGCCTCAGCACACTGTTGATATTTCTTTTTTCATTTCAAATGACTATAACTATACAGAAATGCTAAACAAATTTAGTAAAACATGTAGGTTGTAGTCTGAGCTACAGTTAATAAATGCTGCCTTCTTGGGAAGCAGTGTTGTCCGTCACTTGCCATCTCCCTCAGGAACAATAATTTACAGCTAGAGTATTGGATTTTGGTCAACATGTATATATTTAATCACTTTATTGATGTTAAGATACACAATACTGTGACCTGATGTCAAAGGGAACCTTTATAAGTCAGCAGTCTCATTGCAGTGATGCCCACAATATATCCTGTAGCTGTAGCTTTGATTTGATTAAGTTTATAGGCATTCAGAATCAGATCTTTAGGCTTTTACTCTTCCTGTGGAGGTTTATTATAGGGCAGTGCGTTATAACACTTCACTTTCTTCAGATTTGAGTTGCTAGCTAAAGATCAGCTGCCATTGAATTCAAAACAAAATCACAGTGAAAGGCATAAAATGAAACATGGTGGAAGATAGAGGAATTTTTCTGTGTAAGTGCTTTTCAAAATGATTGATTTGAGAGTGTTGTCTCCCATTCTATATTTCTGGCACAATTTATTGAAAATAGGATCCCCTTATGTTTCTGAAGCTTGGTATTTGTACAATCAAGAAACATAAAGACAATGGAAACACAGTCATAAACATGTTTGACCACTTCATGTTCTTTACTCTAAGCTCTGTAGACTATATTCTCAAGCACTGCCAAGTTGTATGGAGAATGTTGTTTTTAAGCAAAGCAGCTACCGAAGGTGTTCATCTCAGGCAGATCATGTGAATGTGGAATGACAGCAGGATTCTAACCACAACCAGACTACTTATCATTAGACTTGCCCCCAAGGAAAAGCTGAAGAAAGCAAATACTTGAAATACCAGCATTGCACTCCACTTTCTGTCTTGGGCTAACCTGTTTACTTTTAAGAAGGCCTAACATTATGGAAGGGATGCAGTCACAAATGTAAAATGTTTTGGAAATAGTGAAAAAAACAGGTGTGTTTTTATCCCCCTTCCCCCCCCCCCCCCCCCCCCCCCCCCCGAGTCTGTTACACTTCTGTTACTGCTACTGGTATTATTTCTATAGTGATACTCGAAATGTGCACAGAGTTGTGCAGATACTCCCAAGGGCTTTGTGGAATTTACAGTTTAGTCAAATATATAGGACAAATAAGAGATGAAGTAGGGTGTTTACTTGCTGAGAAGGGTCACTTTCAAAACTGCACCCCTTCCCCCTTTGAGGAAAAGAGACATCTGTGGGGTTTTATTCAAGCCAGAAACAGTAAGCACAGGGAGTTTATTTTAAAATCCCCATGCCTGTTGTGAATTGCTTTACCTCATATAGTTTCTCCTGCAATTCACATGATGTAGAGAGAGACTGGTGCTGGCCCACTGCAGTTTCCCTTTGGAATTTGACTTGCAGGTCTGTGGGAAGGGTGAAAATGGCCCTTCAAATATTCCCTTGGGTGCCTTAAGGTCAGGTAAACAGATGTATTAATGAAGACTGTAGGCTTTGTGTTCTTTTATGTTCTGCAGCTGGTATCCTGGTTACCACAGCTGTTCAGGTGTTGCTACATTTGCTGTGGCTTTCTTCAGGGTGTTCTGTATGGTTGTTCTGTGTACTTGTTATTTATACCTTTCAAATATATGTAGTAGTTCTTGATCCAGATTTGTCTGGACAGAGATTAACCATTTAAAACTCTTGAAAATGGAGAAAAATTGTTTTAGTCTTTGTTCCCATTTTTTGGGCACTAAACTTGCTTTGTTTTGAGTGGTTGCCAAGCTTTATGTTGAGACTTTTGTCTCTGTCCTTTCTGTTGAGGTTGTGGGAGGTGTCTTATTATTTCTACCACTTGTTATCTTTCTGGTCACTAGCAGTCTTCTTTTGCCAGGATCCTTTTGTTAGCGACTATAAGATTTCATGACATGAGGATCCTGGCAAAAGAAAACCGCTGGTGACCAGAAGGATGATAGAAATTGTAGAAATATTGACTGAATAAATGTCACATCAAGAAATGCCAGGGAGGTAAAAGTCCTACTCGAAATAAATGACTGCTGCTTGGAACAACTGGTCCAGGTACCAAGAAGAGGAGGAGATATTTTAGACTTGATGCACCAGAGAGAGGCCAGTCTGCCCTATAAGGAAACTTCTACCTTATCTGGCAGGCTGGTGGCCCTGCCTGATGCATCCCAAGGTGCACTGCACGGGGCAGGGTCTCACCATTTCGAAAATGGTGGAACCCGAGAGACAAGTGAGCGGGCATTGCTCCTACCTCATTTAAGATATGGGGGTCTGGGGGGCCTGGGAAAGGGGTAATGGGGTGGGGGTGTCACTAGACACTAGGGAGATTTTTTCAGGTTAATTTGGGTTAGGGGTAGGAGAGGCTGAGTGCCACTAGACACGGGGGAATTTTTTGGAAGAGGGATAGAGGGAGACCACTACCATGTTTCCCCGAATATAAGACACTGCCTTATATTAATTTTTGCGCCCAAAAAGGCGCTAGGTCTTATTTTCAGGGGATGTCTTAATATTTCGGGGAAACACGGTTGGCCCGCCCACCTTCCCTCCGTCGCTCCTGCAACTACCGGTAACCCCCCACCCGAGGTCGCCTCCCCCCACCCGAGATGGCGCTCCCACCCGAAGTCGCCGGACCCCACCCCCCTCCGTCGCTCAGAAACTAACCTGAACTTAAGCCTCCTTTCACTTTCCTTCCAGTTCGCAGGAGCAGCAGGGCAGGGCAGGCCTCTCCTTCCTTCCGAGCCCCACCCTCGCCTGACGTTACGTTACGTCAGGCGAGGGCGGGACACGGAAGGAAGGAGTGGCCTGCCCTCCTACTGCTGCTGCTTGCTGCGAACTGGAAGGAAAGTGAAAGGAGGCTTAAGTGCAGGTTAGTTTCGGAGCGACAGAGGGGGTTGGGGTCCGGCGACTTCGGGTGGGGGCGCCATCTCGGGTGGGGGGGACGACCTCGGGTGGGGGGGTTAGTTTCAGAACGACGGAGGGGGGCCCGGCGATCTCAGGGGGGGGGACCCTACTTACCGGGAAAAACAAAACTTTGCTAGGCCTTACTTTCGGGGGAGGCCTTATATTTTCTAAGGGCACCAAAAACCTCGGTAGGTCTTATTTTATGGGGATGCCCTATTTTCGGGGAAACACGGTATAATACCCGGGGAAGTTTTATAAATATCGGGGAAAGTGGGAAAGCACTAGACTACCAGGGAATTTTTAGAAAGTGTGTGGGAGGGGCTACTAGACTACTGGGTGTAATTTTTTTAAAATATTGTGGTGAAGGAGGGTCTGGCCAGGCAGGAGGGGAGGGAGATCAGGGTCAATCACCTTCAAACCTGCTTCATCGAGTGCATGGTATGCTTCCTCTTGGTTACACACACTGTAGTTTTTTTCCCTTCCACAATAAAGGACAGGGCAAAAGGGTACATAAGTATTGCCATACTGGGAAAGACCAAAGGTCCATCGAGCCCAGTATCCTGTTTCCAACAGTGGCCAATCCAGGTCATCCATCGGTATCTGTAATCTTTGTCCTAAATCTCTTCTCTCAGCTCCCTTTTACGCTTTGATACTACACCATCTAAGCTATGATGTCCTTAAGAGTACAGTACAGTCTCAATTATCCCACATAAATGGGACCGACTCATTGTCAGATAAGTAAAAAGTCAGATAATATGGAAAACAATTATAAGTCCTCAAACTGCATAAACAAAGGAATAGAGTCCCCAATTTTTAAAATGTCTTTATTAACTATGCTATAGCATTTTCTGCAGCATGATTTGAACAGTAAAACATAAAACGCATTGCCACGTAACCTAAAAGCGACCTATGAACTGACCAACTTCCGAAAACTGCTGAAGACCCATCTTTTCGACAAGACATACCACAATGACTAAAACATATGAAAAACCCACATATATCTAGTAAGCATTGTTAACAGTGCCCCATATTATATCTTCATCATACTTTCCATTACTCAATATACTTCTGTTACACTAATATTAACTCTCCTCTCATTTCCACTTTCCACTATATATTGTAAGCCACATTGAGCCTGCAAAGAGGTGGGATACAAATGCAATAAATAAATAAATAAATATTTCTGTACTGTACTACACTGTAAAATAAGACCAATACTGTAAAAACACAATCATAAAGAGTACTGTACTATATAGTTTTTGTTTAGGATTTTGTTCACACCTTTTTCAGTAGTAGCTCAAAGTGAGTTACATTCAGGTATATTGTGTATAGTATCAATTCAACTGGTAAACATAAATTAAAAAAGTGTTTTGTAAAGTTTTGGGATTAATGGTTTTTCTCCCATTTTACTTCTCTTCCTTGCTTCTAGGTCATGCCAGCTGTCACTTTCTCTTGATGTTCCTCTTATACCAGTAGAACCACAATTGCCTTGTCACCTTCACTATGAGTCTTTTACAATTGTATGTTAAGCTGTACTCGAGGTGTCTTCATCGCCATAATGTCCATTCACATTTCCCTTCACTATAGCAATCAAATTGTTGTCAGTTAGCTCTTCTTGCTCATCTGCCTGCATCCATTCTTTCATGTCATCCTTACAATCATTCTCACAACTCTGTGTTTCCTGTAACAAAGGAAGAAGATCTTTCTCGGCTGCTGCGTGTTCATTGTCATGTCCTTGTTGACGTTCATTCTCAGGAATTAACTTTCTCCATGATTTTGCTAGGGTTGGAAGTTTGATTTCATCCTGTGATTGAGCGATCCGGTAAATAACATCTTTGATGTTCATTTTCTTTAAAAACTGTACAGTACAATCATTCCTTTCCCTTCATCCAGGGCACAAAAGGGTAAGAAGCTTTCGGCAGTACTTTTTCTTAAGGCTTCCAATACACCCTGGTCCATTGGCTGACACAATGATGTGACATTGGGAAGCAGAAAAAGCACTCTAATCTCAGCACTTCTCAGTTGGTCCTTGACAGGATCAGATCGTGCATTATCCAAGAGGAAGATTGCTTTTCTAGGCATGTTTATCATTTTCAAGAAGTTTTCTGCTGATGGAACACATTCCTTGAAAAATCAGTTATGGAAAATGATTTTGTCCATCCAGGCATTCCTTTGGTTCCTATAGGATACTGGAAGTACAACAGGAATCATGTTTTTAAATACCCTAGGATTTTTTTTGTGTTTCCAATGAAAGTCAGTGGTAATTTATGTTTACCAGTTGCATTGCTACAGACCAGAATAGTCACTCTTCCTTTAGTCTGTTTATAACCGAGGCTTTGAGCCATGATGGAAGAGTTCTTGGTGGCAACATTTTAAAATTTAACCCAGTGTCATCACAGTTGTATATCTGATCCCTTTGATATACCTTCCTTTTTAAGGATATGCTGAAATTTCACTTTGAATGTGAACAAATTCTTCAGAGTTTGCTGACAGCTTTTCCCCCCACAATGTAGAGCTGCCTTATTCCATATCTTTGTTTCCAACGATCAGTCTACCTGATACTTGCAGTAAAATTGGGGTGACTCTTCATTGAATTCCTTAAAAAAAAACAACAGGGATTTCTCTTGCAGTATAGGCCCTGATATTGGTATGCCCTTGTCTCTTTGCTGTGTGAACCACAGGAATAAGGCTTCACTCAGCTTCTCATATTCACATTTTTTTCATTGTTTTTCTAGTGTCCAATGAAAAAGTAAAGGCACAATTTGAGGCTCATTTCTCCAGCTCACTGCATTGCCTTTTCCAGTCAAGAACTGTTAATCTCCCCACTCCTAGTTCTGTTGCAATTCTTAGGATGGATTCATCTGTCGCGTGCTCGAGGGCCTTGGCATACTTTCAGGTCCTCAAGGCAGCACTGGGAATTGTGAGCCCTTGGGCCCCTGCTGCGGAGCGGCAGAGGCAGGCAAGACCGTCTTGGAACTGGACGTCCGGAAGGACCGGACCGGAACTCTGGACTGGAAGTAGGCAACTGAACCGGCAGAACAGGAACCGCTTCACCTGTACTTAGCCACCTTTCCGCTAGAGTTGAGCTCTAGCGTGCGGGCGGCCGACAGGACTTGTAGGACAAGGCCGGAACTGAAGATCCAGAGGACCCACCTCGGGTCTAGGAAACACAGGGGAACACTACTAGACTGCACTAAATGCTGCACGCAGCCGCTAAGCCAGGCACATCAGACAGACTAGACAGACAGAAGCTTATCAGGAGCAGGGACTAGGGCAGACATGCAAGCAAGGAAGAAGGGAAGACTGGGAATGCCCACTGGGCAAACCCACTAGCTAGGTCGAGGCAGGTAACAGGATAAATCCCCCAGAAGATACACGCTAGCTAGACAGATACAGGAATCAGGATACATAAGCAGGGATCCGGATAAGCACACAGGATCTACAAGCAAGGCACAAGGTAGACACACGGGACAGAAGGTAGCTAGGCAGAGCGGGAAACCGGATAACACTAGCTAGCCAAAACCAGGACTCAGGACGAACAAGCAGGGACCAGGATGTGCACACAGGATATACAACGTTCAGGATGTGCACACAGAATATACAAGCAGGGAGTAGGGCAGGCTGCAAACACAGACAGGGAAACCAGGGCTGAACAGCAGGCTCTAAACATAGACTAAAGGCAGATGGCTAGCAGCCAGGATGTGCACACAGGATAGACCAGGTTCAGGATGTGCACACAGACTATACAAGCAAGGAGTGGGTCAGGCTGCCAACACAGACGGAGAAACCAGGGCTGAACAGCAGGCTCTAAACACAGACTAAAGACAGAAGGGCTAGCAGCCAGGATGTGCACACAGGATATACAAGGTTCAGGATGTGCACACAGAATATACAAGCAAGGAGTAGGGCAGGCTGCAAACACAGACTAAAGGCAGAAGGCTAGCAGCCTACACAGAAGGGCAAGCAACCCACAGGTACTGGGAACCGAAGGGCACTAGCCCACACAGAAGGGCAAGAAGCCCACAGGTACTAAGCAGAAGGGCACTAGCCCACACAGAAGAGCAAGAAGCCCACAGGTACTAAGCAGTAGGGCACTAGCCCACACAGAAGGGCAAGAAGCCCACAGGTACTAAGCAGAAGGGCACTAGCCCACACAGAAGAGCAAGAAGCCCACAGGTACTAAGCAGTAGGGCACTAGCCCACACAGAAGGGCAAGAAGCCCACAGGTACTAAGCAGAAGGGCAAGCCCACACAGAAGGGCAAGAAGCCCACACAGAAGACAGGCTTAGAAGCAGCGCAGCAACACACTAACTAACCTGTCGGCCTCTGGGAATGACACCAGACAATGACACCATGCGAAGGCCCTGACTGCAAGCACAGGCCTTCCTTATAAAGGAACTTACTGATGAGTCACCACCAGCAGGACAGAAGCAGGAAGTTCCTTGCCTCCAAACAGAGGCTTGACACACAGAGGAAGTGAGCCCACAGGAAGGACAAGCAGGAGCCATCTTGGATACTGGCATAGAGGAGGAGGCGGCAGCCATCTTGGAAGAGGCATAGCCCACACAGGTGTGGTCCAGTAAGGCAATCAGCACACAGAGCCAGAGAGAAACTAAGACAGACACAGAGACAAGCAGAAGCCAGCACAGCCACTGACTCCCAGAAACAGGGTAAGTCTGAGGGTGGTCACGGCCACAGACGTGACACATCTTTGTCAATTTTTTTTTTTAAAGCATCAAGTTTCTGCTCTATAGACAAAACAACTTTGTTTCCTCTTTTGACTTGCCATTTCAGAAGTGGTCTTCTACAGATCTGTAGGGGAAGAATAAAAATACAGTACTATAGTGTATTATGTACCTATTAAAAATGTCATAGACCTGTTGCAGAAAAAGAGTAAAACTTACTGTGCAGTAAAAGCAGGGGCCCGGGTCTGAAACAAATTGTCTTAGATGTGAAACTTCCCTCTGTGCTATGCTGAAAAACGGAAAGAGAAACCACACATTTCTTAAATGTGATGCAATGACATCACCACGGGCGGGGGGGGGGGGGGGTTGCATATGCATGATGGTTGGATTAACAAAGGTCGGTCTTTAATATGTTTTGTTCAGTCCTCAGCATCATTCAGCAGTGTGCTAGCAATTCGCTGTACCATTTTAATACAGTCCTGATATTCTGGAATATTGTGGACCTCCTGGAAACAGAGTACTCCTGTGATTCTCTTAAGTCCTCCAATTTGTTCAAAATCTCACCTTGTGTCCCCTGAAATTCTTCCATCTGTTTCTGCAGCTTAGATATATCCTTGGCATTCTACTTTCTCTTCAGTTTCCTCAAGGCACTTGCCCAGATCTGCCAGGTCCTCCTCAGATTGGAACCTAAAGCCACTATCTCATTGTGGACAGTAGCCACGTCCTTTTTTTTTTTTTTAACTCTTGGAGCCATGTTCTCATTTCCCAGAGCCCTGATGAGGCTAGTGGTTCCTTGCTCTTCGCTTCCCTGTGCTGTGCTTGGCTCCATCTTTCTGGACGCATGCTGTTATATAGTGGTGGTAGCAAAGGAAGCAAACTCCTTCTGGTCTGTGACTTTTTTATTGTCACCATACTGGCTAGTTCTTCACAATGAAAGGCAAGTGTCTGCTCTGCTGCAGGCTCAGAATGGAGTGTTGAAATGCTAATAGTAAGCTGCAAACCATGGAGCTCTAGCTTAGACAACCATTCTGATCAGTGACGCCTCCAGATAGTTCTTTAGTTCTGGTGTTGGGCTTTGCAGTGTTTTTCCAAGGTTTTTTTTTTTTTTTGTAACCTGGTGTTACCTACTTTGGCAGTGGCATACTGAGGAATTCCAGCCTGCACCAACCATTATACTGGTGATGTCACTGGAATGTTTCACTATCTCTACCTCTATCTGCGGGGTGGAATGGGACCCAACTGATTAGTGTGGATTGGTCTAATGGGATTCAAGGAAAAGAAATTAACAAGTATGAATACATTTCACCATCTGTTTTCTAAATAAATAACTAGCTAGCTGTGTCTTAAAAAAACAACAAAACACAAAATAAAACTTGCTGTATTCTGTTGGTGTTATGGGTGGGCAGTAGGTTTGGGGGAAGGAGGGAGACTCCATGGAACAATATGAGCATGTGTGAAACTTGAATCTTCCTCAATGCATTCTGGTCAGAGTGTATATTACAGAGATCTGTCAGCACAAGGCAGCACTCAAAAGTGTACCTTTCAGTTATAAATGATATCGCAGTGCCCGGTCAGTTTAGAGAAGCTTCAGACGTGAAACGAAAAATGTTTTTGATTTAGTTTAATTTAGTTAAAAACTTGCTAAACTGCCTTTTGCTAACACGAGATGATGCTGAAAGAGCTCTGCCTCCAGATTCTGGTGTTTCCCAGAAATTTGCTAATGTTAAGACCTTGTATTACAGTAAAGGCCTAATATTATGAGACCTACAGTTTCTATAAAATTGTGATAGATTCTAATTAATTAGCTGTTTCCTACCAGTAGGCTGTCTGTTGCTCAGCTGAGGTTGTGCCTTTTAAGTAGGGCTTTAGTCATTATTGGATACCTGAAAAAATACCCCCACTGTAGAGACCAATAATAATAATCTGGGTTATCTTTCACTGTGGTGGTTTACTTTTAAGTTTGCCATGCTAATCTTATCCCCCCACCTCCCACAAAAGGGGAACAGAGTGAGCATACAAAGGGCTGAACATTGCTTCTGATATTTTTGGTGCGGTTTTTATTTGCTTTGTAGTACTGAATCTTTATGTTAGTTCAGGACTGAAGTCAGATTCCAACATGGGAGCAAAGTCATATGAGGTGGTGTGTAGCACTTTACCTCAGATAACCCTTTTTAGCAGAGATTCCTTGTGGCCTAGGGGACCTCAGACAGCTCCCCACCCCCACCATGTTAGAATCTCCCTGTGGCATAGTGGTCCCAGATACCCACTCAACCCCCAATTCACCTTGGGTTGAGAGGCAGGAGAAATGTTTACTTGTTCCTGCCTTTGGAAGGCCAGGGGTGCCTCCCAGTGTACTGCTAGGAGTTATGCACAACCATCTTTCCGGATGGTCCCAGGAGGAAGAGGATGGCGCTGGACTCCTCTGCAGGACCAGGTTAGTAGTATTGGTCTATGGTGAGGGGGGGGGGGGAGGGGTACACAGCATTTGGGCCTCCTTGTGCATGTTGCCCTGCATCAGGTGGAGGGGCATTTTCGAAAGGGACATCCGTGTTTCGATTTGGACGTCCTCGCAAAACGTCCCGATCCAGGGGTGGGGAAACCTGTATTTTTGAAACAAGATGGACGTCCATCTTTCATTTCGATAATATGGTCAGGGACATCCAAATCCTGAAATTTGGTCGTTCTTAGAGATGGTCGTCCATATAGACATGGGCGTTTCTGATTTTCAGCGATTTTCGAAACCAAGGACATCCATCTCAGAAACGACCAAATGCAAGTCCTGTGGTCGTGGGAGGAGCCAGCATTTATAGTGCACTGGTCCCCCTGACATGCCAGGACACCATCCCCCTGACATGCAGTGGACTTCATAAATTGCTCCCAGTTACATAACTCCCTTACCTTGGCTGAGCCCCCCTAAAACCCACTACCCACAACTGTACACCACTACCATAGCCCTTATGGGTGAAGGGGCACCTAGATGTGGGTACAGTGGGTGTGTGGTGGGTTTTGGAGGGCTCGCTGTTTCCTTCACAAACATAACAGGTAGGGGGGATGGGCCTGGGTCCGCCTGCCTGAAGTGCACTGCACCCACTAAAACTGCTCCAGGGACCTGCATACTGCTGTCATCTGAGGCTGGCTTAGAGGCTGGTAATCAATATTTTGAAAGATATTTTTTGAGGGTGGGAGGGGGTTAGTGACCACTGGGGGAGTAAGGGGAGGTCATCCCCGATTCTCTCCGGTGGTCATTTTGGGCACCTTTTTCCGTCTTGGTCGTAAGAAAAACACGACCAGGTAAAGTCGTCCAAGTGTTCGTCAGGGATGTCCTTGTTTCTTTCAGTTATGGGTCGAGGACGTCCAAGTGTTAGGCACGCCCAAGTCCCGCCTTCGCTATGCCTCCGACACGCCCCCTTGAACTTTGGCCATCCCTGCGACGGAAAGCAGTTGGGGACATCCAAAATCAGCTTTCGATTATACTGATTTGGACGACCCTGGGAGAAGGACTTCCATCTTCCGATTTATGTCGAAAGATGGGAGTCCTCCTCTTTCGAAAATGAGCCCAATAGCCTCGGGAAGGGGGGGGGGGGGGGGTCTTCTACCGAACAAGGTTTGGCTCATTCAGTGATAGGAAAAGAGAAGAAAATTATGTACAATGCAGAAAATGGTGGGATATTAACATGACAGTGTGTGCTATTTTTTTTTTTCTTTTGATTCACCCTTTTTTTTATGCATGGCTTATTACATCAGCCTCTGTGAGCTATTCCACAGGAAGGCAAACTTGGTTTTGTGATCAAAAATTGAAGCTGGAAACTTTGGGTGCTATATAAGCAGAAGAGAAAAGAAAAAATATTTGCTGTGTTCTTGTGGTCCCCTGTACTCTCATTAGAGCCAAAAAACAATCCTTCAGAAAGTGGAGAAGAGAACCAACTGAAAGTAACAGGATAGATCATAAGGAATGCCAAGCCAAATGCAAAGCGGAGATAAGGAGGGCAAAAAAGGACTTTGAGAAGAAATTAGCGTTGGAAGCAAAAATACATAGTAAAAACTTTTTTAGATACATTAAAAGCAGGAAACCGGCCAAAGAGTCGGTTGGGCCGCTGGACGAAAATGGTGTTAAAGGGGCGATCAAGGAGGACAAAGCCGTAGCGGAGAAATTAAATGAATTCTTTGCTTCGGTCTTCACCGAGGAGGATTTGGGGGGGACACCGGTGCCGGAAAGAATATTTGAAGCGGGGGAGTCGGAGAAACTAAACAAATTCTCTGTAACCTTGGAGGATGTAATGGGTCAGTTCAGCAAGCTGAAGAGTAGTAAATCACCGGGACCTGATGGTATTCATCCCAGAGTATTAATAGAACTAAAAAATGAACTTGCGGAGCTACTGTTAGAAATATGCAATCTGTCCCTAAAATCGAGTGTAATACCGGAAGACTGGAGGGTAGCCAATGTTACTCCGATTTTTAAGAAAGGTTCCAGAGGAGATCCGGGAAATTATAGACCGGTGAGTCTGACGTCAGTGCCGGGCAAGATGGTGGAGGCTATTATTAAGAATAAAATTGCAGAGCATATACAAAAACATGGACTGATGAGACAAAGTCAGCACGGATTAGTGAAGGGAAGTCTTGCCTCACCAATCTAATGCATTTTTTTGAGGGGGTAAGCAAACATGTGGACAATGGGGAGCCGGTTGATATTGTATATCTGGATTTTCAGAAGGCGTTTGACAAAGTGCCGCACGAAAGACTCCTGAAGAAATTGCAGAGTCATGGAATCGGAGGTAGGGTATTATTATGGATTAAGAACTGGTTGAAAGATAGGAAGCAGAGAGTAGGATTGCGTGGCCAGTATTCTCAGTGGAGGAGGGTAGTTAGTGGGGTCCCGCAGGGGTCTGTGCTGGGTCCGTTGCTTTTTAATGTATTTATAAATGACCTAGAGATGGGAATAACTAGTGAGGTAATTAAATTCGCCGATGACACAAAATTATTCAGGGTCGTCAAGTCACAGGAGGAATGTGAACGATTACAGGAGGACCTTGCGAGACTGGGAGAATGGGCGTGCAAGTGGCAGATGAAGTTCAATGTTGACAAGTGCAAAGTGATGCATGTGGGTAAGAGGAACCCGAATTATAGCTACGTCTTGCAAGGTTCCGCGTTAGGAGTTACGGATCAAGAAAGGGATCTGGGTGTCGTCGTCGATGATACGCTGAAACCTTCTGCTCAGTGTGCTGCTGCGGCTAGGAAAGCGAATAGAATGTTGGGTGTTATTAAGAAGGGTATGGAGCCCAGGTGTGCGGATGTTATAATGCCGTTGTATCGCTCCATGGTGCGACCGCACCTGGAGTATTGTGTTCAGTACTGGTCTCCGTATCTCAAAAAAGATATAGTAGAATTGGAAAAGGTACAGCGAAGGGCGACGAAAATGATAGTGGGGATGGGACGACTTTCCTATGAAGAGAGGCTGAGAAGGCTAGGGCTTTTCAGCTTGGAGAAGAGACGGCTGAGGGGAGATATGATAGAAGTGTATAAAATAATGAGTGGAATGGATCGGGTGGATGTGAAGCGACTGTTCACGCTATCCAAAAATACTAGGACTAGAGGGCATGAGTTGAAGCTACAGTGTGGTAAATTTAAAACGAATCGGAGAAAATTTTTCTTCACCCAACGTGTAATTAGACTCTGGAATTCATTGCCGGAGAACGTGGTACGGGCGGTTAGCTTGACGGAGTTTAAAAAGGGGTTAGATAGATTCCTAAAGGACAAGTCCATAGACCGCTATTAAATGGACTGGAAAAATTCCTCATTTTTAGGTATAACTTGTCTGGAATGTTTTTACGTTTGGGGAGCGTGCCAGGTGCCCTTGACCTGGATTGGCCACTGTCGGTGACAGGATGCTGGGCTAGATGGACCTTTGGTCTTTCCCAGTATGGCACTACTTATGTACTTATGTACTTATGAGGTAATCTTATAAAGCATTTTCTGTGTGTAAAGCATGTGTTTTATAATAGCCATTTTCTATGAGCCATATACATTTGTACAAGTATGCATGCCGAGAGCATGCATATTTTTGTTCAGTCTGTGTGTAGGCATTTCTAGGGGTGTGATTACAATTCACATTTGTATTTTATAAAATGTGTATACAGATTTTATAAAATACATAAACACATTCATACCTTTGGAGCAGGTGTAGATTTTGTGAGAGCATATGTGTGTGCTGTTAGGCATAGTTCAGAGAGCCTGTTTTATGAAGACAGTAGAAGCCTCTTATTGCCTGCATAAAATAGTGGGGTTTTTTTTACATTTCACATAGATACCATGTTATGACAGTACCCCCTCAAACAGTGTAAACTTGTATTCCATGTACTCATTTACTCCTTCATTCAGTAGTGAAAATCTTAGCAATTTTTAGATGCTAAGGAACTTCATTTTTTTCATAATCTGCCTATTTGTGTGTGTGTTGATTATTATTTTGTTTTGTCTGTATTCTTTTTTTTTTTCATTAATTTTCTGTTTTCTCTAACATTTACTATCCCTTCCTTTTCTAGATGTTTTACCTCCCTTCAATCACTAGGCACCCTCTCCCGCTTCCCCCTCTGCCCAGATAGTCTGCCCCATCTCTTGCAGTCATTCTCCCTTTAGGCAACGTAGGGGCAGGAGAAAGTCCACAGTTAGTGTCTCTCCTTGTACAGTGCCAGTGGTGGTAGCAACTGCATCTTGGTGAACGCCCTGGCACTGGCAGGAGTTACTGCATCTCTCCTCAACCTGGGCCCTACTGCAGCATCAGCAGCCTCATCTCTCCAAAGATTCTGCTGGCAGCCATCCATGCTTTTGCAAGAATGCAGGTTCCTCAGTTTGCAGCAGCAGCAGCTACCTGTCTGCCAAGACCCCAGTGATGGCAGCTGCTACTGTGTCTCTCTTGTAATGGATTCTTTTGCACTGACAGCAGTTGCATTTATCCCAGAGTTTTGCGGGTGGTGTCTTGTGTTGATATTTCATCACCAGGAGTCAAATTTTAGATGCATAGGTGAGTTGGAGCTTAGGATTTTCTTGCTGTTCCTTCATTATTTATTTATTTTGTACTGATTAGTTTTGGGTAGAAATAGAAAGGATGCAAATAAAAGTCTAGGGCTAATCACTTCAGGAACACGCACGGTGGATGCAAATAAGGAGTAAGTTGAATGCAAAGAGGAAAAGTAGTTCTGCCCTAAAAGGAGAGTAACAGTGTTCTACATTAAGCTGTTGTCTTTTTGAATTATGAGACACAGACTCTTAGCAGGATCATGACATAAGATTGTTATCAGCCTGCAGGAGAGAGGTGGTTTCATAAATCTGAGATGCTTCCTCCTTCTACAGTGTTTAACATAAGAACATAGGAATAGTCATACTGGGTCAGACCAGTGGTTCATCTAGCCCAGTATCCTGTTTCCAACAATGGCCAAGCCAGGTCACAAGTAATTGGCAGAAACCCAAATAGCAGCAACATTCCTTGAATCAAACCCAGGCCTTCTGTATGGCAGTGCATAGTACTGCAGCTTAACCACCAGTCTGTCAGAGTGTTTCTGTTTGTTTTGCCATAGCTTTGGAAGTATTTAAAATCAAGAGTTGGGCTGTGCCGGAAAATGCAATTTCTTTTTTTATTCCACAAGTCCAGTCCAGTATGTGTGGGTTATGCTCGTCAGCCAAGCAGATGGAGCTTTGCCCTTTATTAGCCACTGCATATCCATAACTTCCCAGTATTATGTTTCCAGCAGATGGTGATGAACATCTCCTGCAGCTTTGGTTCTGGGTTGGTGTGGTGCTCCTAAGCCTGGCTGGAGAGTTCATACTCTGGTAGAGCTTAAGTGAATGGAAAACATCTTGGCCGTATTGGGGGACTGCAACACCTATAGGGATACCTGAAGGAGTTCATACCTCCTTGCTCTGAGCCCAGTTGTCCTTGGATTAAGCGGATCCCCATCTTTTTCCTTGAGAAAAAAAATGTAGAGGAGGACTTAGAAAAACCAGAAGAAAAAAATGAAATGGCAGTGGTAAGAGGGACCTCTAAGGAGGAGAAATAGAAATATTCTGCGCCCCCCCCCCCCCCAAGCCATGTCAGAAGCAGTATGCTAGGGTTGTGGTCTGCCACCTGTTGTAAAGAGGTTTCTGAGTGGTGCAGGTAGAGAGAAGCCTCCGACTCCAGGGCTCTTAGTGGAGAAGGATATTTTGCTAAGGAGCTGCATCCAGCATGGTTCAGAGAGGTTGGTGGCTTTGATGGGTATGATGGTGTATTGTGCAGCCTGGTAGAGTGGGTCAGTAAGGCTAGGACAGCCACCGAGTGAGTTGCAGCATGTAAGAGTGCACAGCAGGCTGGTGTCAGATTGCAGCAAGGCAGATAGGCTGCATTCTTTTTGTTTCCTGCATTTGTTCTCCCACACAGGTGAATGTTTTTTGCCCAAGCTCTGACCTGCGGATATCAGGGGCCAGTGTGGTCAGGCTGGCATGGGGGGAGCCCAAACAGTTGCCTCATGTATTTGCCAGAAGATTCAGTGAAATTCTGCTCTCAGTTGGGGAACTGATGCAGTTCCTCCTCTGGCCTGTGTACTGGCTGTTGGAGTCAGTCCCAGCTTGGCTCAGGGTGCAGAAAAGTTCTGCCAAGCAGTCAGCACTGATTGGGGCAGATCAAGGACTAGTGCCTCAGGGTATGGAAGGTGAATTTGTCTTGCTATACCCCATGGAAGTGCAGCAACAGGGGCTGCTGCCCCTCTTTCTTGCTGGCACAGTAGGACTTTGGAAGACTTTCCCCCCAAATGTGTTCTGCTCCACAAGGCATTTTTGCTTTGGAAATCGTAGTGGTCCTCGGCAGCCCCCCCCCCCCCCCCCCAAAATGCCTGTGGATGCTCTATCCCAGGGCAAGAGGGTGAGGTTGGCAGACTCTGAAGATGTGGACAGGGTTCTGCTTTTGGTGCCTTAATATAGAGACTCTACATTTTATTATGCCTTGTATGGGCCATTGTGTCATCCCCTACTTTTCCTGGACTCGATCAGATGCCTTGTATAACCTTATAAGGACCTCTGACAAATCCATGGCAGTCACTGTTTCAGCAAGGGACCTGCTCTGGTTGTGGAATTGATCAGTAGACATGGCCTAAAAGACATGGCTTAGCAGGCTTCCCTGTTTGGAGAGGATATGAAGAGCGTGAAGGACCCTCGTGTTCTGCAGGAAAGTTGCTTATCAGAGAAGTAGGGAGTTACTGTTAGGGCAGAACAAGTCCTATGCTGTACTTCCAGCTCCAGAGTTGGGGGGGTGTCTTCCATTCACTTTGACCGAAGAAGGGGTCCCAAGGACAGAAGTCCACAGGGGCTTTGAGAGATTCCTAGTGACTGCTTAGAATTGATAGGGAGTTAGCTTGGAATTGATAGGGAGTTAGCTGTCTGTGTTTTTCAAGGAAGCTGACCCATTGTTTGTTGTTCATTCACAGACTTGATATACTGCAATTCATATACATGTCAAAGTGATTTACAACATAAAATATAATGAAAGAGAGAGCTGCAAAACAAGAATAATGGTATATGCTGGTCTTCCAGTGAGTCCTGGATGTGATCCAGAGCTGGTACAAGCTAGAGTTTTCCCACCTGCTCATCAGTACCTTTGTGGTGTCATATGCTGGTCAAATGGTTGGTGGTGTGGTCCATGCTTCAGAACCTATTTGACACTGGTGTGGTAGTGTCTGTTCCAGCAGAGGACTGGGACAGAGGTCACTATTCCATTCACTTTGTTGTGCCAAAGAAGGAAGATAGAGAGTGACTGAATCTGGGGTTTTGTTTGGGGTGAAACCAAATCTGCTGCTAAAATTCACCACTCACTTTCATCCAAATCCAAAACTGAAACCATCACCCCTTCCTATCGTGGAAGGTGACAAGTTCCCCCCTGGTCATCCACTTCCTGGCCAAAAACGTCATTCTCCCACCAACCACTGGCCCTCCTTATGCCTACCTTTAGAAGCCTAGGTGGTCTAGTGGCCTCCCTGGGGCAGGAACAATCCCCAGTTGCTCTTGTCCATGTGTGCTGTGCAGACAAAATGGCCACTTGAGGTCATTTTGAAATCTCTAGTTGCTACTGCCCATGCTGGTTCGAATCTCAAAATGGCTGCCATGACCGCCTGCAGCAGTCTTGTGAGGCTGCCATGGGAAGTTGCGGCAGCCATTTTGACTGCGAAGCTGGTGTAGGCAGGAGCAGCTGGGGATCGATCATGCCCTGAAGAGGCCACTAGATCAACAGGCCTTCTAAAGATAGGCCTGGGGGAGGGCCTTTGGGTGTTGGGAGGGGAGCAGGCAGAGAGTGGTTATGGGAAGTGGGGATGGGAGTGTTGGTTTTAACTAAAAATGCCTTGGAATTTTTGGCCAGAACTGAAGCATGGCTGAACTCTGATTTCAGGCTGGTTTTGTTGCCAGAGTCGAAGCTGGAAGTTCGGTCAGCCTCTAAAGGAATGCTCCTTCCATCCCAATCTGGACCTGAAGGCAGTGAATTGAGCCCTGCTAGTTCTTCATTTCAGGATGGAAACCCTGTGATCCATTATTTGGCAATACACTTGGAAGAGATCCTCTTGATGTTGGATTTTAAGGAAGCCTACATGCACATTTGTATTTTGGAGCTGCTCCAGGGTCGTCTTCGTCCTGGGTCACCATTTTTCAGTTCTAGGTGTTTCCCTTCAGCCTGTCCATGGTACCCCAAGCATTTTTCAAGATCATAGTGGTGAGAGCAGCAGCCTTACAGAAGGAGAACATGAAAGTGCACCCTTATTTGGACTACTGGCTTATAAGGGCTGGGTCAGATCAGGAAAGTTGATGTACTACCTCTTGGGTGGTCCAGAGTTTGCAGGCCTTTGGGTGGGTGATCAGTGTCAATGAAAGCTGCTTGAGTCTGTCATAGAGCATAGAGTATCTGAGGGCTCATTTCAGTACCCACATGGATAAAGTGTTCTTGACCAATCACAGAATACTGAAGCTTAAGGAACATCCAAGGGGCCTGAGGACCAGTAAGTCTCCCAGAGACTGGGATTATATGCAAGTTCTGGGGTCAGTGATTGATATTGATAGTAGACCTAGTGCCATGAGCTTGGGTCCACATGTACTCCCTTCAGTCGTTCCTTCAGTCCCAGTGGTCTCCATAACACCACAACATTCACCTTCCCTGGAAAGAGGAGGCCCGGTGCAGCTTGAAATGATGGTTATTCCTGTGGAATCTGGTGAAGCCAATACTCATGGAGTTGTCTATGGGGTGGTTCTCACCAAATATGCCAGCTTCTAATTCTTTGGGGCACAGGATCGATGGACACATATTGTGGCATGGTGGTCAGTGAGTTGTCTGGAGATGACAGCCATCAGGTGAGTTTTGATCTCCTTTAGGACCAAGTTGCACAACAAAGTGTACATGGTGCTTTCAGGCAATGCAATGGCAGTGGCTTATGTCAATCGATGGGGGAGGGGGGAACAAAGAGTTGGACCCTAATGGAGGAAGCTTCAGTGCTGTTCAGGTAGGCAGAGTGGCATCTTCTTGCATTGTTGGCCAATAATATCCAGGGCATAGGAATTCTCAATATGCCAGGGAATGGTCATTGACTCTAAGGGCCAATGTCATAATCATCAGCTATTGGGGAAGAGCAGTGATGGACTTTATGGCATCAAGCCAGAATGCAATGGTTCTACTCTTCAGCTGGAGGAAGGAATAGAACTCTGCTAGATTGGATGCCCTGCTTCAGGAGTGGTCAGTGGGCCTTCTATATATGTTTACTCTGTGGTCTTCAAGGATTAGCAGTGTACTTGGGGTTTGTAGTGCTGCTGACATCAAATTGGCCACAATGCCCCAGTTTGTATACTTGGTGCGCCCTCAGGTAGAAGAGGGCTTGATGCTTCCACAGGGCAGTGATCATGGACGATCTGACTCTCTTCTTTCATACAGCTTGGCTCTTGCACCTTAACTGTGTCCTCTCGAGAGATATGCAGATCCAGTGATTAGCAGAGTGTCAGTAGGTCAGATTTTGATGTTTTTACAGGAAGGCCTTGGCATTGTTGAATGTCCAGGTAGTGGCATTATAGCTTGTTTTAGGCGTTGCTTGGAAGGTTGTCCTATTGGGGCCTATCCAGATGTTCTGCATTTCTTTAAAAGAGTGGCACACTCAAAACATCAGGTATGATGTATTTTTTTTGTACTGGTGCCTCAGTCTCTTTTTACAGGGACTGGCAGCTTCACCCTTCGAACTCTTGAAGTTGATTTTCTTGAAGGATCTTACCTTGAAAGTCATCTTTCTGGTCAGCATTTGTTCAGCCAGACAGAAGGATTTTGGAATTACAAACTCTGTCATACAGAGACCTCTCTTTGTGTTCACAGAAGCCTGGGTGCCCATTAGAAGAGTCCCTTCCTTTCTCCCAAAAGTAGTCTTGGCCTTTCATATCAGTCAAATGGTTTCCTTGCTCCCCCTTCTTTTGGGAAGATTGGGACGAGGAATTTCGATGGCTTGAGGTGTTTGGAGGTCTGCAGGATGCTCGTGAAATACTTTGTGATAGATTTTCACAGATTGGATCACCTTTCGGTTGGGTCAGGTAAGGTGAAGCAGCTGCTAAGGCATCTATAACCCATTGGACTAAGGAAGTGATTATCTTAGTGTATGTGCTTCAGGGTCATGAGCCACTCAACCATGGGAATGGCAGTGTCTTCGGCAGAGTCAAAGTTGATTTTACTGGTGGAGGTATGAAGAGCCGTCACTCAGCATTTCTTTGTGAAGCATTATAGGTTGGATGTTCAGGCCAGAAGAGATGTGGTTTGCGAAGTGCTTTGCCATATCCCATGCATTGTAGTCTGGTCTGATGGGATGGAAAGGAAGGAAAAATTTGGACTTGCGTGATGATTTTCTTTCTTTGAGACCAACCAGGCCAGTTCAGATTCCTACCTGTGCTCTGGTATCTGATGCAAGGCTCCTCTTACTCTTTCTTCTTTCCAAGTTTGTTTCCCTGGGTAAGGAATGGAGAATCTGGATTTGTTGGATCTTCAGGAGCAGGTGATCTTGTGAAGGACTCAGGATCCTCCCTGTCTGTTTAGAAGAGGTTGGTTAGATTCAGAGATTACTGGGGAGCTGTGGCTGCACAGTAATTGATATAGGGCTGAGCTTAATGCTCTACAGACTGTCTCCATCTGCTAGCTGAGAGCATAACCCACATGTTCTGGATTGGTCAGGTTGGACTCGAGGAAGAAAATGCTAAGGTAAAACAATTTTTTTTTCTTATTTGTTACTGATTGTAAATCAGAGATGATGAATATGTTTAATTTAGTTTTAAATTTTATATCATATGCTTTCTTCCCAACTTCTAAAAATTTTGGATTATGCACTAGTTTTCTGGATTGTTTTTCTACTTTGCTTGTATGCCATATGTCATTCTACTATATCTCAATTTGTGTTCCATTATGTTAAATGAGAATAATTTCACTAAAGCTTAGTATGTGTTAATACATTAGTGTGCCATGTGGCTAATAGGTATAAAATAGGACATGAGGCTTTTAGTTGAGTTTTAGTGAAAGGGCCCATTAGTGAGGCATTTTTGATGCATATCATGAGTGGGAAAGCACATAATTGTACAGTTTAGTAAACAGACATAAGATCATAATATTAGTCAAACATCATATACAATAGGCTTAACTATTCTGGGATACTTTTTGGTCTTTTATTTGTTTAAATTTTAGTAAGCATTAACTGGCAAATTTTGTGGTTTTTCTCTTATAAACCCCCAAATGAGTGAAGAACTTTGGGTATTAGGGGTCCTTTTTTTACTAAGCCATGTAAGCGCCTACATGCACCCAATTCACGCCAGTTTTCTGAGGTGTGGGCGGTAATCGGCATTTGGACACAAGTTGACCATTACCACCCAGATAACACGTGAGACCTTACCGCTAAGTTAATGGCTGGCAGTAAGATCTCAGACCTAAAATGGACGCACACCAATTTCCACTTTGCCGCTCATCCATTTTTGCCCCCCCCCCCCCCCCCCCGGCATTATTTTACTGGTGCGTTGAAAAACGATCCTGTGCGCAGCCAAAACATGTGCCTACACAATCGGAGGCTATTTTTCAGCACACCTAGGTGGAGGCGTGTGTTTTGGCCATGCGCAGGATCATTTTTCAGCGCACCTGTAAAAAAAGCCTTTTTTTGGGTGGCTGAAAATGAACGTGCGGCAAAATGAAAATTGGCGTGCATCCATTTTGGGTCTGAGACCTTACCACCAGCCATTGACTTAGTGGTAAGGTCTTACATGTTAACCGGGTGGTAATGGTCAATGCGCGCCCAAATGCTGATTACCACCAGCGCACCAGAAAATAAAAATATTTTCTGACACACGTATCAGATGTGCATCAAAAATGAAATGATCGCCTGGGCCAAGCAGCACCTCGAAATTTGGTGCTTGTTGGGCACGCATAGGCTCTTACGCAGCTTAGTAAAAGGACCCCTTAGTTTGCTGATAGGTTGATTTTGTCTGTTTACTGGTGTGGAGAGGCATCTTCGATATGATGTCTAAATCCTGTTTTGGACAATTTGCTGAAAATGTCCAAAAATCAAGTGGCGAACATAGCCATTTTTGAACCAGAAAAATCTTTTTGTTTCAAAAATAGTCATTTCCAGTCATTTTATGCTCAGTGCATTTTTCTTTAGTGACCATTTTTGTAAAAAAAAAATAAGTCCAAGGGGGAAAAAGCACAAAAGCAAGCCATTGAGACATATGGGAGGGATCCATGAGTGGGAAAGCGCGGGGTACAAATGTTACAAAAAAATATATATATAGACATCCCAGCAGAGCAGTGGGATACCCTAGGGTGCGCTGCAGTGGACTTCATATAAAAGGTCCTAAGTACACATCTCATCGTTACTCCCTTATATTGTATGGGGAGCCCTCCAAAACCCACCAAAATCTTACTGTACCCTACTATACACCACTACAATAGCCCTTAGGCCTGCAGATGTAATCTATATGTAGGTACATTTTGGACAGCTCACACTTTCCACCACAAGTACAGCAGTTAGAGTGGGATATGGGTCTGGTCCCCTTCTCTACAGTGCACTGCACCGACCACTAGGCTACTCTAGGGACCTGCTTGCTGCTATAATAGGCCTGGCCATAACATCTGAAGCTGTTATAGAGGCTGGTATGTCCTGTTTCTTTCACATCTTTGGAGGGGTGGGAGAGGGTCAGTGACCACTAGGAGTAAGGGAGGGGGAGCGTCATGCCTAAATCCCTCCAGTGGTCATCTGGTCATTTAGGGCACCTTTTGTGACTTAGTTGTGATTGAAACAGGTCTCGACCAAAACGTCTAATTTTTGGCCCTGGATGTTTTTGCTTTGTTCCATTATGACAAAAAAAGATCCAAGTTTTTGGAATGCCCAAATCCCACCCCAATATGTCCCCCACCCCCTTGTGATTTGAATGCACTGCATAGAAAGTCTTAAAATGGGTTTCAAGAATAGTGATTTGGAAGTTTTGGACAAAAATAAAAAGCCCATCTCCTGCTTTGTGCCACTTTTTGGATGTTTTTCTTGTTTGAAAATGAGCCCCATAACTTCTGAAGATGTCTGTTTATTGATTTAATGTGCACTATTAATAGACAATGGACCTTGTTATATTGAATGTTGTTGCTGAAGGCAGCATTGAAGTGGTAATATCTTATTTTATTTTTTTTTTCGAAGGAAGGAGGCAACTTTACACAGTACACCAATGGAAGATGTGTTTTATAAGCAGGAGAGGTTTGTAAAAGGTGTGTTTGGGTGTGGTGGTGGTGGTGGAGGTAGTGGTGGTGGTGATGGTATGTTTTTAGGGTGATAGGTAAGAAGAGATGCTTGAATAATTTTACGTTTCAAAAATGTTACTTTAAATAGTTTTGGCATACTATTTCTTTTTTTACATCTTTATAAGTTTTTAGAATAATACAATAATAATAATACACATATGTGAAAGAAATGAACAAGCTCCATATGGTGTATCCAATTAATGATCAAACATTTTCAAAAACTAAAATAAAAGCCAAAAAAAAAAAAAGTTACACGCAAATATCACTTAACATACTATTGGCATACTAGTTCTGCTAAGTGAACAGAGCTTTTCTTTTCATCCAGCTGGTTTTGTCTAAATGGGTTCAGTCTACTTACCAGCAGATAGAGGTAGAGATACTGAACTATTCCAGTGATATCACTGGTATAAAGGCTGTGCAGGCTGTAATTCTCCAGTATTCTGTACCTCCAGTAGATGTAGGTCTGGGTGAGTGCAATAGGTGCTGGCAGGGCTGGTCTTAGGGCGAGGCGACCGCATAGGGCCGCGCGTGGCACGCCTCCGCCCGCCCGAGTTCCAGTCCCCCTCCATCTGAATTTTAAAAGTTACCTCGTTGGGTTACAGGCAGCGGCAGGAGTGAAAAGCGAGCGAGCTGGTCGGCGCTTCAGGAGCCTTCCTTTCCCTCTCTCAGCTCTGGTCCCGCCCTCATTTCCTGTTTTCACGAGGGTGGGACCAGAGCTCAGAGAGGGAAAGGAAGGCTCCTGAAATGCCGACCAGCTCGCTCGCATTTCACTCCTGCCGCTGCCTGTAACCCGACGAGGTAACTTTTAAAATTCAGAGAGGAGGGAGGCCTTGGAGCTGGCAGGGAGGGAGGGAGGCAGGCCTTGGAGCTGGCAGGGAGGCCTTGGAGCTGGCAGGGAGGGAGGGAGGCCTTGGGGCAGGGAGGGAGGGAGGGAAACCTTGGACCTGGCAGGGAGGGAGGCAGGCCTTGGAGCGCAGGGAGGAAGGCCTTGGAGCTGGGAGGGAGGGGGATGGTCCTGGAGATCGGAGGGGATGGCTGGCCCTGGAGCTAGGGTGGGGGCGGAGCTAGGGTGGGGCGGAGCCCCATGAAATTGGTCTGCACAGGACCCCGCACTTGCTAAGACCGGCCCTGGGTGCTGGTAGGCCTGACTGTGAGACACAGGCCATGGCCTGGATCCCCTGTGGTTGAGTCCATGGGCTAGTACCACTCCTGGGGTTCGGACCATATAGCCTTTACTCCAGTTGAGCTTGGAGGTGAAGTTTCCTCCGCAGCCCCAAGCTGTAGCCTCATGGTCTTTAACTTAGTACATTTCTGGCTTGGGTCCCTTGCTGGGGGGGGGGGGGGTCCCATTCTCCATTCCTCCTCCCCCTGGGTTTCCTTTCAGTGTTTAAAAAAAAGGTTTGCATTTGGTCTGGCTTTATTTCCTTGTTTGAATAACTTGTAAAAAAAAATTAATTAAGAAAGCACACACTGGAACAGAGCTCTGGAGTGGAGAGGAAGCAAGCAGACACAGGAGAGATCTTGGTGAGTGGTCAGCAAAAGTGGGGCTCGAAGGAGTGGTGGTAGTGGGGGGGGGGTTGCGTGTTCTCTACATCTGTTGTCTTGTGCAGGCATGCCTGCTGGTTGACAGTGTTCTTTTAGCAGGAGCTGATGACGCACTGTACTTGGTATGCAATGGCCTGTGTCAAGGGTCGTGGCTGAGGAGCCCCCAGAGGTGGATAACAGGGTTCCTGACACCACCTGATCCTGCCTTGAGGTCCACAGATGTGGCGATTTTGCCAGGTGATGTTGCCACTGCCATTTCCTCATTTTGTGGGGCACAGTGGAAAGTGCACATCCCCTAGTTTGAGGGGAACACAGAGCCCTCCATCCTCAGGTTTTGAAGCTAGGGAAGTCCTGATCTTGAGTGCTTTGCAGGCTTTGGTCCAGTATGTCTGTGGTAGGCTCCCTGCAGTTGGGACCCCGTTGCTGGGGCCAAAACGGCTGAAGCGCAGGAACTTTATACACTTGGGTCCTGAGCAGTTCTCCTTTCAACTGGATTTCCTGTCTGGGGAACCTTGGTAGTTGGTTGAGGGCATTGAATCTCCCCCCCCCCCCCCACCCCTCCCCACACTCCAGAGTGGGATTCTCCAGAGCCAAGAGTCCTATTTCTGGTGGAGGAGGAAGACACCTCAGTGGTCTGACACTTGTGGCAGTAGGAGTTGGGTCGATTGGTACAGAGACTGTGGTATTGTGCATTCCAGCATTTTCGCTGACGAAGCCCTTGGCCAAGGATACCTTCCTTTAGGGCCTCAGTAGGCCTTCTAATTTTCTTCTTCTCTGCAAGATTCTTTCTCAGATGGTGCTGGCAATGGCATTTTCCCAAGGGTCTCCTCAGGGGTTATAGGCTCTTGAGCAAGCTCTGCCCTACAAGCTTTTCCACTTCAAGGTGGATGCACTGTGATCAAGAGGACAGTGGTAGCTGTCAGCTGAGGCATAGCTCTCATTGAGGCTTATGACAGGAAAGTGAAGCAACTCCTCAAGCAGGTCTTTCCCTCATCGGCTACTTTAGGGCTTATTTCCACATAGCTAGAGGGTAGTGGTAAATGGAGCTTGCTTTGAAGAAAAGGATGTTGTCAGTGGAGTACCGCAGGGATCGGTCCTTAGGCCAGTTTTTTTTAACGTCATTGTGAGCGATATTGTGGAAGGGCTGTCTGGTAAGGCTTGTCTCTTTGCGGGTGATACCAAACTCTGCAACAGGGTGGACACCCTGGAGGGTGTGAATGACATGAGGAAGGACCTAGTGAAGCTGGAGGAATGGACCGATATTTGGCAACTAAGATTTAATCCTAAAAAAATGCAGTGTCATGCATTTGGGTCACAAGAATCCGAGGGGAACGGTACAGTATAGGGGGCGAAGTGCTTCAGTATGATGGAAGAGTGGACTTGGGGGTGATTGTCTCTGATGACCTTAAAGCTTTCAAACAGGTAGAAAAAGCGACGGTCAAAGCCAGAAGGATGCTTGGGTGCATAAAAAGAGGGATAACCAGCAGGAAAAAGGAGGTGATAGTGCCATTGTATAAGTATCTGGTGAGGCCTCATTTAGAGTACTGTGTGCAGTTCTGGAGACCGCACCTATGAAAAGATATAAACAGGATGGAGTCGGTCCAGAGGGCAGCTACAAATTAGTACGCGCTCTTGAACACAAGAAATATAGGGACAGGCTTATGAACCTTAACATGTATACACTGGAAGAGAGGAGACATGATAGAGACATTTAAATATCCCAAGGGCATTTATAGACAGGAAGTGAGCCTTTTACAACTGAAGGAGAGCTTTGGAATGAGAGGACATACGATGAAGTTAAGAGGGATTAGGCTAAGTACATAAGTATTGCCACACTGGGACAGACCAAAGGTCCATATAGCCCAGCATCCTGTTTCTAACAGTGGCCAATCCAGGTCACAAAAATACCTGGCAAGATCTTAAAAAGCTCAATACATTGTATGCTGCTTATCCCAGAAATAAACAGTGGATTTTCTCCAAGTCAATTTAATAATGGTCTATGGGCTTTTCCTTTCGGAAACCGTCCAGACACTTTTTAAACCCCGCTAAGCTTACTGCCTTTACTACATTCTCTGGCAACGAATTCCAGAGTTTAATTACACATTGAGTGAAGAAAATTTTTCTCTGATTCTTATTAAATTTGCTACTTTGTAGCTTCATCGCAAGCCCCCTAGTCCTAGTATTTTTGGAAAGAGTAAACAAATGATTCACGTCTACCCATTCCACCCCACTCATTATTTTATAGACCTCTCTCATATCTCCCCTCAATCTTCTCTTCTCCAAGCTGAAGAGCCCTAGATCCCCATTATCATTTTCGTTGCCCTGGTGGAGGCACGGAATGGCCTCCCGGTGGAGGTTGTGGAGTCGAGGACTGTGTCAGAATTTAAAAAGGCATGGGATAAGCATGTGGGATCGCTTAGGAAAAGGAAGAGTTAGGGGTTACAGAGGATGGACAGACTGGATGGGCCATATGACCTTTATCTGCCGTTATGTTTTATGTTTCTATGATCTGTGGGGGCAGTGTAGCTCGTATTTTGTTGTGCTGGGCACTTCAACTCTAGGAATCACCAGACGTAGAGCCTGGAGTCAGATGCAGCCTTCCTTGTGGATGTTCTCTGTGATTTGTTCCACATTTCCTCTTTGTTCACCTCTGTGATGGTGGCCCAGAGGTGGTTGTGGTTGTGCCACTGGGCAGCTAATACAGCCTCTCAGGCATACTTGAGCAAGTAAGTGGGAGACACTTGGTTTCACCCCAAGTGGCCCCACATCACCTCCAACCAGCAGGTATGGTATGTCAAGATTATGCCCTGGAGTTCATAGAAGCAGTTTCTGATTCCTTTTTGGTGTCTCCTTGTGATTTGGGCTCAAAAAGGCAAGCATTGTAAGCTATGCTACGGTGCTTATTGCAGTAGGAAGTGATGGAGCCACTTTTCAACTCGGAAGAGAGGAAGGGTCGTTATTCCCTCAAATTTGTGATTCCAAAGATGGTCAGCTCTTTCAGACCCATCTGTCACGTTCGTGAGCCCTTCTGCCCAGACAGAGCACAGTGATGAGGTATTGAGCCTGCGCTCTGTCGGACAGCCGAGCAAACCCCGAGGCTTCACCTGGGAGGACCACCGTTCCCCGAGGGTTAAGCCACCAGGTGCAGGTGGCCCGCAGGACTTCCGGATACGGCAGGGGTCAGACGGCCGCAGACAGTAGGCAAGGGATTACTGGGCTCAGACATAAGCTCGAGTTAGATCAAGTAACCAGCAGAGAATAATAAGGATCAAGTAGTAGTCAGGTCGAGCAGCAAGCAAAGGGTAATCAGGATCTGGCAGGAACCAGGTCAAGCAGCAAGCGGAGGGTAATCAGGATCAAGCAGAGGTCAGGTAAGGCAGCAAGCAGGGAATAGTCGGGTTCCAAGCAGAGGTCAGGTCAGGCACCAAGCAAGCAGGGAGTAGTCGGGTTCCAAGCAGAGGTCAGGTCAGGCAATAAGCAGTAGTAGACGAAACCACGAAGAAGCTCAAGCCACTCTACCAAAGTAGAAGCTGAAGCAACGCTAGTGAGGAACGCTGCTCCTTAAGTAGCCCTCCCCATCAAGAAGATAAGTATCAGCTGGCAGGGGCAGGGAGCCTGAAGGTAGGGAGACAGAAGTCAGCCGGTCAGAGGAGCACAGAGTGGCTGGCCCAAAACGAGGAGGCGGAGTCCAGTCATGAGAGACCAATACGGGCGTGGGCGGCGTGGCCCAAGTTCCCGGGCCCTGCACCCGTAAGAAAAGCACTCCCCCTGGGACGCTGGCGATGCCAAAATGGCCGGCGTTCCCAGGGTGGTGAGAGCGGTGCGCAGGTGCCGCCAGGAAGACCAGCGGAACGAGCGGGGCGTCATCCTGGCCCGCATGGCCGATGCTCCTCCTCACAGAAGCGGAGCCGGAGGGCGGGTCGGCCGCGGGGAGCGTGCCGCAGGTGAGGGACGCAACACCATCCTTGACCTCAAAGGGGTCAGTGTCTCCCAATGGGTCCTGCATTTCCATATGGAGACCCTGCAGTTTGATTTGATTTAATTACTTAATTACCATTTAATATATTAATTAATATTGTAAAGTGGTTTACAATAAAACAGGAACAAGCACAATAAATGTTCTAACAAGCAAAACCAAACAATATAATTGTTTAACTAAAATCAAAGTAGATAATTAGCAATCATTGCAGTCAGAAATTGAGTTACTATGTCTAAGATCCGGCAAAGACATTCTTGAAAATCCATGTTGATTGCTTCAGTTCAGCGGTCAAATTTCTGACCTCCCTGGACCTGGTGGATGCTTACCTCCACATAGCCATCTGAAGAGGCCATAAGTATTATTGGCACTTCTGCATTCTGGGCAGGTGCTTTCAGTTCAGGGCCCTTCCTTTGGCCTGGCAATAGCATTCTGCACCTTTTCCAAGGTTATATTGGTGGTGGGCACACATCTCTGCAATTAGGTGATACGGGCGCTTCTTTACTTAGACGACTTGTTGGTATGGGCTGACTTCAAGGCAAATTTGAGGATGGCCACAGTAGAAGTTATTCTGCTCCTTGAATGCTCCTTGAATGCCTGGGCTGAGTAGTGTATTACACCAAGAGTCAGCTGATTCTGACACAGAAGTTGGAGTACTTCGGGGTTTGCTTTGACACCAGGAAAGGGGCTGTGTTTTAGAGACTGACTGAAACCAGTGTTTTCTTTCTGGCTCAAACCGACTCTGCTGTTGAAACCCGCCACTCGATTTTGGCTGAAACCGAAACCAGCCCTAAACCATCACTGCCACCATTGCAAACTGTCCCACTGAGCCAGCCTCCCCCTGACAGAAAACACGTTTCTCTCCCAAGGCCGCCTACCAGCCCTGTCCCCCACCTTTCCATTGGCCGTCCCTTGGCTTGCCTTTTAAAAGCCCTGGTGGTCTAGTGGCCTCTTCGGGGAAGGAGCATCCCAAGTTGCTTCTGCCTCCACTGGCTGTGTTGTGAAAATGGCAGCCGTTACGTCCTGCGGCAGCCTTTCAAGACTGCTGTGGAAGGTCACGGCCACCATTTTGGAATTGGGAATGGCATCAGCAGAAAGTCACTCCTGCTCATGCCATTCCCAATTTCAGAATGACGGCCACAACCTCCTGCATCAGTCTCATCTGCCATTTTCATAACATAGCCACTGGGGGGCAGGAGCAACTCAGGATGCTCCTCTCCCAAAGAGGCCACTAAACCACCAGGGCTTTTAAAAAGGTAAGCCTGGGGAAGGCCTAAGGGGGGGGGGGGGAGCAGAGCTGGTGGATGGCCCTGTGGGAGGAAAGGTTTTTCTGTTGGGAGGGGGAGTATGGGCTTGTGAGGGGGAGGGGTTACGGTTTTGGATTCTGCCAAAAGTGCACAGGCATTATCAGCCAAAACCCAGAACTAGAATTTGGGCCAGTTTTTCTCCCTCGACTGTGTATCTCTCCAAGGACTGGATGTACAAGTTGCAGACTCAGAGAAGCAAGATCTGTGTGCCCAAGAGGCCCTTGTGCTTGGGGCTACCTGTAGCTGCTTGACTCCGTGGCAGCTGCTTTGGAGATAGTGCTATGGGTGAGGACCAATATGCATCCTTTGTATTTGTCGTTGCTTTCTCGATGGGTCCCTCATTCTCAGGAGTTTGAGATTAAGCTCCCTCCTCTGGGATGGTACAACAGAATCTGAAATTGCTCAGGGGACCCTCTTGAGTGGATAGTGGTAATGACTGGTGCAAATCACTAGGGGTAAGGGATCCCATTGCCTGGGCCAGATTCCAGCCAGACTAAGTGGTTCTAGCTGGAATTGCTGTTGCCCATCAGTCTTCTGGGTGGTGGTGCATGGTGCTACAGGAGTTCCTCCCTTTGGTTCAGGAGAAGGCGATCCAAGTAATTTCTAACAACTGATGGCAGTGGCTTATATCAACAAGTAATAAGGCACCTGCTGTGCTGCAGTGGCCTTTAAAGGTTGCTGGCATCTTCTGCTAGCCCAAAACTCAACTGTGAGCAACCCCAGTGGTTCATATCAGTGGGATGGAGAACCTTCAGGTAGGTTTCCTCACTGAGAAGATGCTGGCCCCGGGGGAGTGGGAGCTGGACCTGGATGCTTTGCAGTTATAGGGTGGGGGGGGGGGGGGGTTGGGACTACTGAAATAGGTTCTAGTGGAGGATCCTAATCATTTCTGGCTTATGATCTGGCTCTTGAGAGGAGGTGTCTGAGGAGGTGAGAATATTGCTGCTGCTGCTGCTTCATTCATTTTCATCCTCCTAAATACCTAATGACAATTTACTTCTTTGGCTTATGGTCGAGTCTGGTGCATCTTTGAGCACTGGTGTGCAGAACACTCTCCCTGTCTGTGGTTGGGTGCTGGTCCCTAACGTCCTTGATTTTTTTTTTTTTTATTTAGTATGGCCTGGAGCAAGGTTTGGCACAGAGTTCTCTGAAGGTTCAAGTGGCAGCTCTCACTTGATACCAGAGAGAGATTTTTTGGAGTCTCTTTAGTGGTGCAGATGGATATTGTGTGTTTTGTGCAGTGTGGAACAACTTTACCTCTACCACTACCACAGCCTCCTGAGTTTGGTTCTAAAAGTCCTTTCTGGACCCCCATTCAAGCCTATGAGAGATTCTTCTCCTGAAGGATCTTACATTTGAATAAAGTATTTTTGGTTGCCGTTACTTTAGCACAGCAGGTGTTAGAATTGAAGGCCTTGACCTTCTGGGACCCCTACTTATCATTCACAGGGGAGGCATTCCTTTCTGCTGAAGGTGGTCTCCCTGTTTCATGAATCAGGCAGTTGTTTTGCCAACTTTCTGAGAGTGAAGATAGATGTAGTCAGACAAGAAATTTCATAAGTTGGATGTTCATAGAATGTTGCTGTATCAGGAGGTGACCAGTTCCTTTTGTTTTTCAGAACTGTTTGTCCTCTTTCAGGGGCTGTGAAAGGGTCAGGTGGCCTCTAAATCCTCAATAGTGCACTGAATTAAGGCTGCCATTGAGGTGGCCTACATCTTTGGAAGGAACAGGGCCGCCGAGAGACTGGGCCAAGCCCAGGACAAGGCCGCCCCCGGGCCCCCCCCCCCCCCCACCTGCCACCAGGCCCTCCTCCACCCCCGGGCCTTCTGCACTGACCTTAAGCGCCTCACCTTCGAAAGTGCAGCAAGCAGCGGCAGACCACTCCTTCCTTCTCTGTCCCGCCCTCACGGAAGTTACGTCAGGCGAGGGCGGGACACGGAAGGAAGGATTGGTCTGCCGCTGCTTGCTGCGCTTTCTAAGGTGAGGCGCTTAAATTCAATGCCAGGGAGTGACGGAGGGTGGCGGACTGCGGCAGCGGCGGCGCCCCCCCCCCCCGGGGAATGTTGTCCCTCCCTGTCCCCCCCCTCTCGGCGGCCCTGGGAAGGAAGGTGGTCCCAGGGGTCCAGAAGGACCATTCTACCTGGGTGCAGGCAACTTCCTGGGAAGAGGCCTTGGTGGTTGCACTGTAGGACATTTGTGACTTAGTTGTAGTGTTTCACAAATGAATGGAATGATCAGCTTGATGTTCTTGCTAGAGGTGACATAGCCTTTGGCAGAGCAGTAATTCCGGGGGCCTTGTCTTTCCCCCACCCAGTAGGGTATTACTTTTGTACATCTCATTTGTCTGGACTAGTCTAACATGATGAAAAGGAAGGTGAAATTTTCCTTTCTTTGAGTCCTGCTAGACAAGTCCAGGGCTTACCCTGGAAAACTGTGGCCTAAGGGATATCTTTCAGGCTTGGTGTGTTCTCTCTCTTTTACTGTGGTTTTGTATACTTTTTTTTTTTTAATTAGTTATATATGCTATAGTGATTTTGATTGGGCATGATTGGTGTATAGTGATATGGACCTAATCCTGCTTTGGTAATGGCATACTACAGAGTTGTACCAACCCTTACCCTGGTGATGTCATTTGAATAGTTCAGTATCTCTACCGCCATCTGCTGGTAGGGGGACACAACCTGTTTATCTGGACTGGTCTAATAGGACTCAAGGAAATGAAATTTACAGGTACGACTACATTTCATCTTAATATACAACAGTACATTAAGCTTTTAAGTTCCATGAACTAGATTTTTTTTTTGTAATGTACCTTGTTGTTGAAAGCATAATTACCTTTAACTCATAACCAAATATCTGAATTAGAAAACTAACATGTATTAACTTGAGTCATTTGGAAGAAATACCAACATAACATTTTTTAATAATTTAGGGGCCCTTTTACAAAAGGGTGGTAGGGGTAGCGCCGGCTTGGCACAAGGCAATCCAGCCTACTGCTGGGCTCCCAAGGAAGCCTGTTGATAGTTCTGTCTCCTGCCACATGCCAATTCCGGCGCTAGAAAATGTTTGCCAGCAGGCTCCCCCTGGAAATGGCCACGCAGCAAGTGCTTAACTTACCGTACGGCCATTTTCTTATTTAAAAGAAAAAAAAGCCTTTTACCAGCGGCAGTAAAAGGGAGCCTTGGCATGCAGCAAACCCATCGTTTGGTAAAAGTGACCCTTAACTCGGGAAATCCTGTTATTCTGAAAAATATCTCCACACATGTAGAGTAAATTGCCCTCAACATAAATTTCTCTAAATGGCTTTACTTAACCTTTTTCTTTGCATTCGATAACACAGAGGCTGATGTACTACAGTGCAGAATTTTTTGCAGATGGGGATTAGTTCAGAAAATAGCAAAATTTGGGAGGTTTTCTGTGCAAAGCTCAATTGACAAAAAATTCACACAATTCTCAGGTTTTTTTTTGTAATAAATGTGTTGTGTAGTTTATGCTTGAAAATTTAGGGGCCCTATTTCAAAGCTGCGGTAAGCACTAATGTGCCCTAATCACAGCAAAAGATGGCATACCGCAGGGCATGCTGAGGCATTCCACGGCATAGGAGCCAACTTTACAAAATGATTGGTGGTGCTGAAAATTTTTTTTCAGGTGGTGCATTCCCCCATCCTCCTCCCTCTCTTCCCTTCTCTTCCCCCTCCTCCGTGGAGAGTTGGCGTGTTCTGCGCAAATTGGTTAGCACATCTACATTGCGCATGCTAACTGATTAGCATGTGCTTAGCACATGAGCCATTACCGCCTTCATAATGGGTGGCGTAAGGGCTCACACGCTAATCTGTTGTAATGGGCATGCACTAATTGCAAAATTAGCACATGGCCATTAATAGAAAAGATAAGAATTTTAACTATTTTAGCCCAGCAGTAAAAATGGCCTTAGCATGCAGGAAATGCCTGTGTAAGGGCACACTAAGGCCACTTTTTTTTTTTGTAACTTTTATTTTTAACAGTTTTAAGATTACAATCACTTCAAAAAAAAATATCCATGATAAGGCATAAGCAAATTTACTAGGAAATAAAATCCTATACAACAGACCACAATATCGGATCCAAGATCAGGAAACAAACATCAGGATAAACTCGATACAAAGAGATGATGTTGCCTCCATGAAGCCCATCTAAGCCCACCCTACTAACAGCAGAAAACCAAATCCTTGAGAAAATTATACATCAGTGGTTCCAAAACCTGGTCCTGGAGGCACCCCAGCCAGTCAGGTTTACAGGATACCCACAATCAATATTCATGAGAGACATTTCCATGCACTGCCTCCACTGCATGCAAATCTATCTCATGAATATTCATTGTGGATATCCTGAAAACCTGAGTGGCTGGGGTGTTTCCAGGACCAGGTTTGGGAACCACCACTATACATTAATCTTACATTCCTCCTTATCAACTATGAACTGCAAAAGCTGTTTAGAGACAAATTATATATTACACCATCTTTAAGTCCAAACAGCAAAACAAATTCTTATCCCCTTTTTTTGAAGGCTCCTGGTACTTTTTGTTTTGCTGTTTGGACTTTTTATTTGGACTTTGCTCCCTCTCCTTGCTATACCACACCATCTTTAAGTACCACACATACACAGGGAAATTTAAAAACAAAAGAAAAATGGCCCCCAAAGCTACTATGCCTAGCCAAAGGGCCATGCAAGCCTGTTGCCTGTTCTGTGTATCTCGAGACGTCGGGAAATATACATATACTAGCCGTTGAGCCCGTAAAAACGGGCTGGTATTGGGGTTTTCCTTCCCCCCCCCCCCCCCCGCGAGGTCGCCACCGCTCTCCCCCCTCGGAGTCGCCACCGCCACCCCTCCACCCAGCCCGGGCCCTCTCTTCGCTTCTGAACTTACACATCCATTTGCCGAACGCAGCAAGGCACATCAGCTGAGCTGCAGTGGGCCCTTCCTTGTCTGCCTGTGGCCCCGCCCTCCTGTGACGTAACATCAGCGAGGGCTGGACACAGGCAGAGAAGGAAGGGGCAGTTCAGCTAATGTGTGTTGCTGCGTTCGGCGAATGGATGTGTAAGTTCAGAAGGGAAGAGAGGGCCGGGCCGGGTGGAGGGGTGGCTGCGGCGACTCCGAGTGGGGGGGAGGGAGGGAGCGGTAGCAACCTCAGCGGCGCAGTTTCCCTCTCTGTCCCGCCCACCCCCCCGGCATCACGTATTGACGCGGGGGCGGGACAGAGAGGGAAGTCTCTACTGCGCATTTGCGAGTGAGTCGGTAACTCGCTGTTTATATGTTTGATTTGAACCCATAAACTGCTGGTTAATGTTTCGGAAATATAAACACAATATTTTATTACAATACATTATTGCAATGCAATTCCACTGCAGAAATGACTAAGAAGGCGAATGAGTTACCACTTCAAGTGCTAAGGCCACTTTTTACTGCTGTTTAGTAAAAGGGCTCCTTAATGAACTGCTGTGATGCAATACTATGCAAAGGAACTCATGCAGAATTCAGTGAAAATGTGTAAGTACATATATATATAACCGTACTTCACCAAGGTGTAGTTGGTAAATTTTTGCTAGAACCCATTGCAGGGGTTCTCATGTAAATTTGTATAGGAAAGAAAACAACCAGTGAAAAATCCTGTGGGTTAGTATATCAGCCTAGATTTTTAAAATAATTTCTTACTTCAAGTCTTAGGGCCCTGTTTACTAAGCCGTGCTACAGGTGCACTAGAATTTTTAGCGCATGCTAAGCATTAGCATGTGTTAACCGTGTAGATGCCCATAATATTCCTTAGTAAACAGGGCCCTAAGTTTTAAAAAAACAATAATATTAAGACTGCTGTAAAATGTATATAATTGTAAAATGTATATAATTGTAGTTTCTTCCCTCTATACCTCTATTTTATGCAAATCCAAGGGCCCTGTTTACCAAGATGCGCTGTAGGCACACTAACTTTTTAGCACGCACTAAGTTTTAGCACACGCTATAAAGTTAACGCTTCTACAGCACAGCTCGGTAAACAGGGCCCCAAATGTTAATTTCCGTGACCTGAAATGGCTTTTCATCGTTACATGGTATTCTGTTTCTTTTCCTTCTTTGAATACTGTTATTTTTGGTGTGCAGTTTTCAATGCTCTTTCTGCGGGTAAAACAACACATCACAAGTGTAGCTTGTAGAAATGAGCTTTAAAAAAAACATTGACTGCACTATATGTCAGTAAAGGTTTCTTGCATACCTATGTGCTATAGAAGAGTTATTGCTATGGTAGGGCTTGGAACTACATGCATCTCCTTTGAATTTTCTAAGTAATGTGCCTATTTTTGCTCAGAAAAATATCCTCATAAATTAGCAATTATAAATGTTTGTGGGTACTTCTCCCAGGATGCTTTAAAAATTGTATGTTTTTGACAGCCTTGGAAAGTGAATAGAGTTTAAAAATGACTCCCATAATTATTTAAGCACAGAATCTTGGACTTGAAATTTAAAAGTTTGGGAATAACTTAGAAAAGATGCTTTTTTTGCTGAAACATTATTAGCATCATTAATAAGTTGATGGTTAAATGTTGAACCATGGACCCATCCACATTTTAAAAGGACCAGTGCACCACAGCAGTGTTGAAAAATTAATCTGTTTTGGTCTTCTATTTTGAACTCTGAAGTGAATTGTGACTCAGAGGTGCTCATTTTCAAAAGAGAATAAAAGTCTGAAAAACGTCTTGAAGCAGCAGAAGGATGTTTTTCTCACAAAACTCTGATTTGAGATGTTTTTCTCCACAGTTGGTCCAGATTTCAAGGGGGCGTGTTTTGGGCAAGTCTTGGACTTCCCGAAAGATGTTTTTCTGCCATAAGGGAAGAAAACCAAAACCTCTGGGACAAAAATTGAAATGTTCTTGGCTGGATCTGTTTCAAGTACGACTAAGTTATAAAAAGGTGCCCTAAATGACCACATGACCTCCCCCCCCCCCCCCCTTTTAATTCCCCAAACTGACTTTCCACCCTCTGAAGATGTGATGATACATAACAGGCTCTATGACAGCTTCAAATATGATGACCATTCCTATTAGAGCAGCAGCCTGGTCCCAGGAGTAGGCTAGAGGTTAGTGCAGTGGACTGTAGAGAAGGGGACCCAGGGCCGTATATCCTACTGTAACAGGCAGTGAGCCTTCCAAAAAACACTGTACCTACTTATAGGTGAGACCTGCAGGCTTCATGGCTATTGTAGTGGTGCACAGTGAGGTACAGTTTTTTTTTTTTTGTTTTGCTGTTCCTGGAGGGCTCACAATGCAATATAATGGGGTTACGATGTACCTGGGCCCTTTTTTTTGTTACATTTGTACCCCGCGCTTTCCCACTCATGGCAGGCTCAATGCGGCTTACATGGGGCAATGGAGGGTTAAGTGACTTGCCCAGAGTCACAAGGAGCTGCCTGTGCCTGAAGTGGGAATTGAACTCAGTTCCTCAGGACCAAGATCCACCACCCTAACTACTAGGCCACTCCTCCACTGCAGTGCCCACTAGGCTGCCCCACTGCTCTGCTGGGGGATGTCTGTTTTGCCAGTCTCCTAAAAATGCGGGCTCCCAAGTGTCTCAGTGGCTTGTTTTAGTGCGCTTTCCCCTGGAACAATTTTTTTTTCTCCTGAAAATGGTACCTAAAGAAAGACACACTGAGCACAAAATCATCTAGAAAATGGTGATTTTCAAAACAAAACAATTTAGATGTTTTTCTGGTTAAAAATCGCTCTATTTGTCACTCGATTTTTGGACGTTTTTCACAAAATGTCCCAAATCAGACTTAGATGTCACATTGAAAATGCTCCTCCACATGATTAATTTTTCTCCATAGTTTGAATGCCTGGCCCTTTTATTTTGTACCGCTGTGACTCTTTGGGACTCAATCAAGGATATTGTCCAGGTGTGTGTGTATTTTGAGAGCATATTCCTGGAATGTCCTTGCCTTCAAGCTCTTATTTTTACTTCATAAGGATACCTCTGGTTCCTTTGACAAAAAACCTGAGCTTCATAACCCATGGAGTCAACAGGAGTGGATTTTATAAATAGGAAATGAACAATTAAAATGCTGAAAAAGTCAATACCTCTGTTCTACTGACATGTCCTTGTAATGTTTGTTTTGTTTTTACAGATCCAAAACTTTGGGTAGTCTAAGGTCTATATGAGGCAGCAGAACTGGAAGTCCAACAGAGTGGGCAACAAAACTATTGGACATTGTGACTTGTGGGTGGGCGAACTAGTTGGATTAGATCTCGACTTTTTCCCTTTCCCCTGCTCTCACGCCTTCAGAACCAGAAGAATCAGATCTCATTGACTGCTTAAGATATAATGTGACACGTACGACTTGTTCTATTTAATAGTTAACCTTGATAATATTTTCAAGATGAATGGCCTACCAAGAAATGTCACAGTTTCACAAATCATGGGCAAGTTTGGCAAAATGAAGACATTTCTGCAACCAAAGTCAAAAATTGTCTTTTAGAAGATGGAAGGAACTAGGTCATCTGTTAGGATCCATGAGATCCAAATTAGGTCAAACTTGTTCTTTCTTAAATTTACCCTTATACCTTTCTTGTACTATACACTCCTACTCAGATATTTTTATGGCCTCTATTTTTGTGTAGATGATACATTTTATAGCCCAGATTGGTGAAAGGCAATATTTTGCACTGCTCACGTAGGGCCCCATATTTATTCCAATTTGCCCACAGAAATATTTTTTCTATCATCTCAGATTTACTGTGAAAAGATACAGTCTATTGAGACTTTTCTTATTCTGGTATTAACTTTAAATGATCATAATTAGTGATGTTTTCAACAATAAAGCACCACAGGAACTGCAGCTGCAAAAGGACATCTTGTTGAATTTAAAAAGAACACTCTGGATAAATCTGCATGTTTATCAAGAATGGCCTGAATGTAACCGTTTGTCTTCAGCTTTCTAGCTGTACATAAAGGACACTCAACCTTATACAAAATGGCTTCTTGTATTTTATTGGCATTCTTATTTGCACCTTGAAATAAAATATTTTTAATGCTGGTGGTCTGTTTTACCTTTATTTCACTTATGACCTGCTTTTCTGTTGTCTTATTCTATGTACTGTGACTCATAGCATTAAAAGATTGTACACTCTCCAAAATTATCTATCCTATGAACTTTTTCAGTGTTAAGCAGAAACACCTTTGCTGATGAACACAACTATGCTTCTTCAATAAAAACTGTAGAATCATTCATAACAGGATGCTGCTTTCACGCTGCAATTTTTAAGTTTCCCCTAGTCCTTGATGGTAGAAATGTAAAGACATTAGAGAGTCATTTACTAATGGTTACTGTGTACTATTTGCAGAAGGGCCCATTTTACTCTTATGGACTCTGTGGCAGATAGTGCACACTGACCCTTAGCAAATGAACTCCTCGGTACTTACATTTAATTTATTTAAAAATGTCTATGCTGCTCATCTAAACTTCTGAATGGTTTTCATAGAAATATTCATTACAGACTTTACCAGATGAAGTAATACAGTGTTAGGTAGTTAGAAAACAATAATAAATTAATATAGGAGTTGAATTTATATCATGGTGGTTAAATTAGATTATTACAAGCTAGGAGAGCTCCAAAGACTCCTAAGTTTAATTCTTGCTTTCTTGCTGATTCTTTGTGCACACATTGGTTGCATTTATATTTTTCCCCTTTATTCCATCCAATTTTGATTTCTCTGTTTCAGGCTCGTATGTCTCTATGAACTCTTGCCAGGCTGAGATCTAGATAGGCACTTGCTTTGAGGTAGCAGCAGTAGTCTTATATCCTTGAGTAATATTAATGCTATTGTTTTTTTTTATCTGCACTATGAAAATTTTTGTATAGTTCAGGCACTGCTCCGCCATTTTCATATTTCTGAAGAATTGTGACACACTGGAAATCTGTTTTAGAAGAATGTACTTTAAAAGGCCAAATATGATGACTATTACAAACAGCATAAAAATGTAAAGATGAATATTAATGGAAAATCAGGTAGCCGGAAGCAATACAGTTTCAATAATATCTTAAATTCAGTGAAGAATCAAAATGAATGTTGACTGTTGCTTCTAATGAAAAATGAGGAAAATAGAGGAACAAAAAAGGATAAAAGATGAAAGGAAAATATTGGTTTCTGAAAAATGGTGGAGGTTAATAACAAACAATTAAAAATTAAGGGCTAAGATAACCAGCTTGGTATACAATATTAAGGATTTGGATGTACCAAGATGGGCACAGTTGTGAATCACAGAGAAGAAATGAAACCTGACCGTAGAGAGAACTGTCAAAAAGTCAAAGAAGCTGTGGCTTGGAGAAGAACCTGAGGTGGACAGGAGGAGGAAATTGTTAAGGAGCGTTGGCAGCTGAGTATTATGCAATGTACTCTTTCTTATAGACTTACAACAAGCAGAGACAGGTGTAGGTAGCAAAAAAGATATCGGGGACGCCCTAAGAATATTTGAGCAAGAATTCAGAGGAACAATTATAATATTGGAGAAAATGAAAAGAAACATAAATTGAGGGGATCTTTTACTAAGGTGCATTAAGCCCTGTCATGGGCTACATTTGTGACCATTTGGAAGTGCTACCTACAGATAACATGAGGTAGGGAGAATTGTTCTCACATTTCTATTCATATTTAAAATATTGTGCAGAAGAGGAGGATTAGGGTACACTGCTGGACTGGGGTGATCCTGGAAAAATTTATACCAAGAAGATAATGTACATCCATATCCAGGGTCCTTTAGACATAGTTTCAAATCCTGCTTAGACAGGCATTTAAACTGCTGGAAGAGGACACAAACTGCTGTTCCCTGATGCAAAAATATTTGTGATAAAAACAAAGTATTCCTGTAAAGGACAGAAAACTCAAAGCAACTGTGCTGTGAAGAATTAGAAAGATGATAGTCATAAAAAGAGGACAGATAGCTGATATGTTAGCTAATGGAAAAATAAAAAGAGCAGAAGGAAATGGAGAGGGTGGCAGAACATCTCAGAGAATCATATGTCAAAAAATTTTTTTTGTTACAGTTGTACCCCGTGCTTTCCTACTCATGGCAGGCTCAATGCGGCTTATATTGGGCAATGGAGGGTTAAGTGACGTGCCTGAAGTGGGACTTGAACTCAGTTCCTCAGTTCCCCAGGACCAAAGTCCACCACCCTAACCACTAGGCCACTCCTCCACTCCGGCTTGTCAACAAAATCACAGATATGGTTGCTAGCATGGTAGTGGAAGACTGGGATGTAGTTATAATCGCTGAGTCTTGGTGTAACAGAAATCTGGAGTGGGATATGTCCATTCTGGGATGTAATCTATTTTGAAGAGACAGAATAGGAAACAAGGGTGTAGTAGTGACTGTTTATGTTAAGACCCCAATTGTAGCTAGTGAAATATTTGGAGAACTAGAAGAAGCTGAATCACTACAGGTAGACCAGGAAAAACCTGAAAAGATTGGAGGATTTATTTACCTATCAAAATTGATTTATTAAAATGTATATATCACATTTCTATAAAAATAGGCAAAGTAGTTTTCAAAGCAAACAATTACAAAACTAAAACACATGATGTATATCAGATATATCTATAAACATGAAATTGGAAGCAGCAGCCCCATACTTCTTACCAGAGTAAGAGAAGTATGCATCCCATTTTTACATGCCTGAAAATAAGAATGTATTCAATTGTGTAGGATCTCCAACTCTCTAGTCAGACTGGAGACTTTTGTATGGATAAGTTCCCTTGATTTCAAAGCAGTGGCCTGGAGGACATATACATTCTATCCTCTCTGTCTTGTAAACAGGTTTTCTAGTGTGCAGAACCTTAAACAGAACCATCAGTTTAAATACTCCATGTTCATAAGAATATAAGAACATAAAAATAGCCATGCTGGGCCAGAGCAATGGTCCATCTAGCCCAGTATCCTTTTTCCAGCAATGGCCAATCCAGGTCACAAGTACCTGGCAGAAACCCAATTAGTAGCAACATTCCATGCTCCCAATCCTGGGGCAAGCAGTGGCTTCCCCCATGTCCATCTCAATAACAAGAGTATGGACTTTTCCTCCAGGAACTTGTCCATACCTTTTTTTAAACCCAGATATGCTAACCATTGTTACCACATCCTCCAGCAGCGAGTTTCAGAGCTTAAGTGAATTGAATCAGAATTTAACACAATACTCAGGTGAGGTTGCACCTTGAAGTGATACAGAGGCATTATAATATTCTTTGTCTTATTTTGCACCCCTTTCCTAATAATACCTAGCATCCTGTTTGCTTTTTTGTCTGCTGCTGCACACTGGACAGGAGATTTCAGCATATTGTCTACAATGATCGTTTTCTTGAGTGTTGACTCCTAAGTTGGACCCTAGCATCAGGTAACTATGATATGATAACGGTCTGAACCACTGTGGCTATTTTTATGTTCCTAAGTGGGGAGCCAGTATAATTTGCTTATTACTTATGTAATATTCTCTTTATGGCTCTATAACTCAAGTTGCCCTAGTCTGTACTGTTTGCAAACATCTGAATAACTTAACTAGGAAATCGCACATAAAGGGTATTGCAGTAGTCTAAGACTCTGAAGACTAATGCCTGTGTGAACGTGCATAATGCTGCTTCTTTTAAAAGTGGGGCATTGTGTTGTGTTTAAGTTCTAAATAGGCTGAATGTAGTACTTATGCTAATTTGCAACTGAGAAGTGACTTCATCTATTAAAACATCTAAATCTCTAATTATTGTCTTTGAAGGAATATCTCTGCCTTCATCTAGTAGCCACATAACCTAGCCGTGGCCAATTGCTCTTGCCAAAAGTGCATATCATGGTTTGTGTATTAAGAACCTGTTTACTAACCAAAAAACCACAATGCAATCATCTCCGAACTGTGTCTTCCCTTTTTACATCAGAGCAGCGTAAAACCAAACTCTTATGAACAAATCCCCTAAGCGAAGGGAAAAGAGTTGGTGCCGGATATCTCGTCCAGTAGATGTGGATTAGAGCTTGGATCAGATAATTTCTGTATGCTCTGTAACAGATATTACTCAGGCAAGAATTAAATAGCTTGGAGGGGGAGGCTTTACTTCAACTGGTATTGTCAAATTTAAAATAGTGTCTGATGTTATGGTAAGAGCATAAGACTAGCCATACTGGGTCAGATCAATGGTCCATCTAGCCCAGTATCCTGTTTCCAGGTCACAAGTACCTGGCAGAAACCCAAATAGTAGCAACATTCCATGCTACCAGTTCCAGGGCAAGCAGTGGCTTCCCCATGTCTGTCTCAATAGGAGACTATAGACTTTTCCTCCTGGAACTCATCCAAACCTTTTTTAAAACCAGATATGCTAACCGCTGTTACTACTTCCTCCAGCAAAGAGTTTCAGAGCTTAACTATTGATTGAGTGGAAAAATATTTTGTCCTATTTGTTTTAAAAGTATTTCCTTGTAACGTAAATGAGGGTCCCCTAGTCGTCGTACTTTTGGAACAAGTAAAAAATCGATTAATTTCTACTTGTTCTACAACACTCAGAATTTTGTAGTCTTCAATCATGTCTCCCCTCAGCCATCTTTTTTCCAAGCTGAAAAGCCCTAACCTCTTTAGCCTTTCCTCATATGAGAGGAGTTCCATCCACTTTATCCTTTTATAAGAACATTAAAGTAACATTAAAGGCATAGTGATCATAGCATTCTGGTTCAATATTAGATTCCAACTGACAGTTGAAAATTAAACACAATAGAGGATTCAGAAAGTGTGTGGAGTACTGCTCTACTATGAAATCTGCCATACGCTGGGCGTCACAGGACCTGGAACTCACTCTAGAGTGAAGTGTCTGTCGCCGCAAAAGTGATCCTTTAGATCGGGTACTCAATGTTCACAAATTTAGGGCCTTGTTTACTAAGCTGCACTATAGGCACGCTAGCATTCTTAGAGCACACTAACACAAGAGACACCCTTAGGAATATATGGGTGTCTCTAACATTTGTGCATGCTAAAAACACTAGCGCACCTTAGTAAACAGGACCCTTAGAGGCTGGGGGGGGGGGGGGGGCTTTTGTTTATTTGGCACAAAACACATTTATATTCTATAACACCGCTGGGCACTTCAATTGGTGCAAGCCCCTTGTGAATCTGACAAAGACTGTGTAGAAGTAGTGTTTAAGTTAGCATGATAGTGATAAGAATTCTCTTCAGTAAAATTTGCACTTAACAGTTATTTTTTTAGGCCAGACTGTGAAAGATGTAGTTGATATTAAAGCAGTGTTTGGGCTAAGAGAAGAGCTTTAGGGTCTTTTTCCTAAGAGACCATCTGTTGGAAATCTTCAGAATAATTTTAGACCCCTTTTAAGAGAGAGAGAAATCAAGTGTATTACTCTCAACACCCAGAATGCAAAGATCTGAGTCTTGATGTTAAGTGAAACAGTGTTCTTTGATTCTGTATGACCAGAGTTGGGAAAGTTCTCATCATTATTGCTTTTCTTCAGGGACAGATCAAAAAAGAAGCAAAAACCAAATCTGTTTTGGCCAGATAGGAATTATGACAGTGACAGTTCCTTGGTCCTCCCCAAGTTTCAGCAAGGTTTTGGCCACCAGAGATACAGGAGAACATATGGTGAAGGGAGAAGGTATCTGCTGCTAATCAGCCTTCTGATATATTCCTGGAGCAGAAAATGGACCTTCCTTTCTGGCTGGCACAAAGAGCACCATCTCAGGTTTGCCCTGCTGAAAGAAGATTGTGTTTGCCACACTCAGTTGACCGGTTATAGGGGTCCAAATATTAGAGTTCATCTGCAGGACAGTGTTTTGTACCAGGTTCGTAGACCTTAGGGTTATCACATGACAGATGGTTCAGTTTATACCTTAACAATTCTGTGACAGAAGAGGATGGTGGTTACTCATTCTTGCATGTTCAATAGAGCATCATCACTTGATTGATTGGACTAGGACACGTTTTGGCCACATCATTTTCCAAAGGTTTTAGAGTGTTCAGAACTGCAATAAGTCCAATAGGTTGATGTGAAACTTATTGTCCTAGAAAGATCGGTTATCTTATATGTGAAGTCATTGTAGATTTCTTATATGACAGCATTTGTAGTTAAGACAATTTTTATAAGAACTTGAAGGGGTAAACTCCAGATCAATTTGGAATTGAAGAACCATTTCTAGAGATCCCCAGCTTGGGGATCTCAGGTTTATAGTGGCTGATCTTAATTTTCTGTTGAAGTCATTTGGAGGATTAAAACTTCAGTGTGAAGTGGGAAGTACTTAAGAACATAATAATAGCCATACTGGGCCAGACCAATAGTCCATCTAGCCCAGTGTCCTGTTTCCAACAGTTGCCAATCCAAGTCACAAGTACTGGCAGAAACCCAAATAGCAGCAACATTCCATGCTACCAATCCCAGGGCAAGCAGTGGCTTTTCCATGTCTGTCTCAATAGCAGACTATAGACTTTTTATCTAGGAACTTGTCCAAACCTTTTTTAAAGCCAGACATGCTAACTGCTGTTACCACATCCTCTGGCTATGAGTTCCAGAGCTTAACTATTCGTTGGGTGAAATAAATATTTCCTCCTATTTGTTTTCAAAGTATTTCCATGTAACTTCATTGAGTGTCCCTTAGTCTTTGCACTTTTTGAAAGAGTAAAAAAATGATTCACTTTTCATTCTACGCCACTCAAGCGTAGAAGCATTAAAATTTAGTGCAATGGCTGAGTTGGAAGTAATTCTGAATGCAGCTCATTAACAGGTATTATCTTGCCTACTACACTTAAGATTTGCATACTTGTTTATTTCCTTCTTAACACTGATTTTTTTGTGTGTGTGCAAAATCCTTCCTTCATAGGAAGCTATATTAACCCACATTTTGTGTGCTAAGTATAGTGCAGTCCATTACATTGGCCTGAGAAAAGAGCACATTTGCTAGCTATGCTGTACTCCAGTGGTTTTCAACTTCAAAATACCCATAATGAATATGCATAAGAGAGATTTGCATGCAATGGAGGAAGTGTGTGCCAACGTATCTTATGCATATCCATTGTGGGTATCCTGAAAATCCAGCTGGTTAGGTGGTCCCTTGAAAACCACTGCTATATACTATCTTGTAATACGTAAACGAAGCTGAAAGGTGCTAGTTGGTACTGTATTAATCTAGAGCTGAATTTCTTAAGAATTCAGTTGGGAGTGTTTGTTCTCATCTAAAGACTTGAGAACAGGAGTGAATAAAAATTTGTCCTAATGATTTGCTGTATTTTAGAAATTTTCTTGAAGAATCCTTTCGTGAGTAGTTAGTATTTTAATAGCAAAATAAAAGTATGGCAGGTAGTATCATACTTTTGATGTGCCCATTTTCATGTTTCGAAGTTTGCTGTATTTTGCTTTTATGCTTTCATGTTGAAATGATTTTCTATTAAAATGATTTTCTGACTGGATAAAGGCATTATTCTTCATTATTTTATTTTTATGCTCATAGGAGGCAACTGTGTTTGTGCTAGTGGTTGCTGGTCACCCTCGATATTGAGCAAGCTCCATCATTGTATTCAGGAAGGGGTCATTTGTATTGTGTTTGGCACCCCAATCATTTTGAAATTTTGCCACCTATGGGTATGCTTTGTCTACATTCAGAAATAGTGGGATTTATATTTAAAAAGACTTATCCGGGTAGCATCATCTGTTACACAGATAAGTACCGCTGTAAGATATATTCAGCTGCACTATCTGGATAGTGCTGCTGAATATCATTACAGGCCACCTCCTTACTATCCAGATAGTGCCAGGGTGGGGCTGAGGCTGGGACTAGAGTTATCCAAGTAGCGGTGGTCTTCAAATCTATAACCTGGATAACTTTGGATATTATAGGGACAGCATAAAAGGCTGTCCTAAATCTAGCTGGATAAGCTGACTGGATAGCAGCTAAATATCATTGCTCTCTGAATAGTGCCAGCTTCTCACTGATCTATCTGGATATTCAGTACTAGCCATTGTTTAGATAGAACTGGATTTTTTGCCTGCAGCAGTTGACTTGAAAAGAATTTAAAAAAATAAAATCCAAAGCTGACTGCTGGTATTCAGCATGGCAAGGGGGGAGGGGGAGATACTGTTTGGTGCTAAAACTCTTCTTTTTAATATGTACTCTTTTATATAGGGATTCTTTAACTTGAGAAGCATGTTTTTTAAATATAATTTACTTAAAGATTTTGGGGTATGTTTACTAAGGTGCGCTAGTGTTTCTAACGCACCTTTAAAGTTAAGGCACATTAAACACTAATGCACCTATACATTTCTATGGGTGCATTTAGCGCGTGTAAATCATTTACGTGCATTAAAAATGCTAACGTGCCTATAGTGCATCTTAGTAAACATAGATGTTTATGCGGTAAGGAAATGCTTTGGAGTTATTTACATACTGTGGATTAGTTTAATATGTGGCTTCTGCCTTGTTTCTAAATCTGCTGTAATTGTATTTGCTTATGTTTGATTTATTCTTACTGTACACTGCCTTGAGTGAATTCCTTCAAAAAGGCAGTAAATAAATCCTAATAAATAAATAAATCCGTACTATATTTGGGTGCTCATTTTCAAAGCACATAGACTTACAAAGTCACGAGGAGGAGCGTTTTCAATATGACATCTAAGTTTGACTTTGGACATTTTGCTCAAAAACGTCCAGAATCCATGTGGTGAATACAGCCATTTTTTAAACAGTAATACATCTATCTTTTTTGTTTGTTTGTTTGAAAATGGCTATTTGCTACTTTATGCCACTTTTTAAATGTTTTTCTCTTTTGAAAATGAACTCCATAGAAACATTTGTAACTTTGGAAGTCTGTATGCTTTGAAAATGTGCCTCTTCATCTTCCATATGTCATGCGTATTGGAAATGTTGATTTTTTTTCTTTCATTTATTTTTTTTGTAATGACTATTTTGTCTTGAGTTATTAGCCATTTTATAAGAGCCAGATTCTATATATGGCACTATGAGTTAGTTACACATGTTAAATTGTGGGCATGCCCAATATAATGCACATAACTTAATTGAGTAATGAGCCAATCAGCACTGATAATTGGGTGATAACTAATTATCAGCACTAATTGGCAATAATTAGTATGCACATATTGCATTCAGTAACAATGTGCATGGAATGCCTAACGTGTGTACATATTTGGGGGCATGGATGGAGTGTTTTGGGGGACATTCCAAATGTTATGCACATTGATATAGAATATGGCTAAACTGCACCTAATTGCAGGCACCTACAGTTAAGTGCAGTTTATACCTAAGTGTGATTCTATAAAGGATGCATATTGTTTATATAATCATGCTAAGTGGGAGATTCTGCATATGGCACCTAAAACATCCATGCGAAAAACAGTGCCAACTAAGTGTATTCTATAAGCTGTGTCTAGATTTAGATGCGTTATATAGACTATGCATAGTTATCCCAGCGTCTAAAACTACGCGCATCCATTTACACCAACTAAAATGTGCTGTAAATCCCGGTGCATATATTTATGTGCACTCAGCCATATTTTATAACTATGTGAGTAAATTTTGAAATGCCCATGAAACTCCCATTTCCTCACCTATAACCAAACTCCTTTTTGCCTGCGCACATTAGAAGTTAGACGTACTGCGTTACAGAATATGCTTAGTAAGTTGTGTGCTTAAATTCTAATTACTGCCAATTAGTGCTCATTATTGCTTGTTAAGTTCTGTTATCAATGCTGGTTAACTTGTTAGCCAATTAAGTTATGTGCATTATTATAAAATATGCTTGGAATTTGGTGCAGATCTCTAGGTGTGCTCTATAGAATCCAGGGGTCAGCGTGTTACACTTTTGGCACAGATGTTTAGGCACTACTTACATAGCCCAAATCAATAAAAACTGAAAAACACCTTTTTTTTTTTACAGTAAAGGTATTTTTCTGACAAAGATCACAGACCTGATGAACTTTCATTGCTCCATATAACTTAAATCTCATCAATTTTAAACATTTAGGCCAGTGTTTCCAAAAAATTCTTATTTTATACCTGCAACCTATAAGTGAATAACTGCTTTTTTTTGTGTGTGTGTGTGGGGGGGGGGGGGGGATGGCAGCTATCCAGTTCTTTTGATCTTTCAAATGAATTGCTATCTTCCTTCCCGCTAGAGCCAAAACCACTACCAAATTGAGTTATGCCCACACTCCTTCATCTTCTTCCAGCCATTCCAAAAGAAATGTTAAAGGGTTAACCAGTTTTATTATATTGTAAATCTTATTTATGATTAATAGAATATAATTCCAATATCTGTATATAGACCTACTTTGCCACACCATGTTGAAGAAAGTTCCTACTGCATCCTTCTGCCTTATTTTGAAGGAATCTTTCTAGGATACAATACAATCTTGAATGACCTCAAATTAGTATTAGTAGAGACATATTTTGAAGACATCTGTATACCTTTCTAGACTTCTTCAGAGAAGTTAATACCATTACCAGCCATAGGGTGGCATTTTGGGAGGGTTGGGAAGTTATAATTGCTACAAATATCTGAGACCTTAAATCTGACATGCATGTCCCTTTTACATATGCTATATATGCAGTAACTCTTCCTAATTATCACTTGCATATACAATTTTAATACTTTAATTTTGATATTGATTCAATATTTCTATTGGGGGAAGATTGTTTATTTTTGATTATGTTTATATCATCAAAACTTAATAAAAAGAGTTGAAGGCTGAGGTGAACTAACATGAAGTTTTCAGCACAGAGGACATCAGTGGAGAATTGCTCAGCCTTCCCAAAACAACATGTATGATGTAATTGTAGATATTGAAAAAAAACATGCATTTTAAGATGTCAAATTATTTTTTATGAACTTAAGAAACGCAATATTGGGTCAGACCAGAGGTCCGTCAAGGCCATCGTCCTGTTTCCAAAAGTTGGCAATTCAGGCCACAAGTAGTCAGGATTCCATAAAGTAGCAAAATTCCATGCTGCATACTCCTAGGGATGAACAGTAGATTATCTCAAGTCTGTCTTTAACAGTTTATGGATTTTTCTTTTTTAAATACTACTACAATAACTGCTTTTACCACATCCTCTGCAAATTCTAGAACCTAATTATGAGCTCAGCGAAGAAGTATTTTCTCCTATTTATTTTAAGTGTACTACTTAATAATTTTAGAGCGTGTCCCCATGTCTTTGTACATTTTGAAAGAGCAGACAATTGATATTTCAATCCACTCACCATTTTATAGACCTCTATCACATCTCCCCTCAGTCTTTTCTCTAAGCTGAAGAGCCCTGACCTTAAACCTCTTTAGCTTTTCTCTTCGGTTGTCCTCTGTACCTTTGCTAATTTCACTTTATCTGTTTGAGGTTAAGGAAGCTTTGAAAATAACCAGCTAGGAGTTAAATGTAGAATCTTCTGATCTATAATCAGATGTGTTATTCAGTGCACTATTGCCTTATGTAGTTGCTCAAATAGGTTGAAGAGAGTATTAATTTCTTTGCATAGCTGCCAACTTAACCAGTTCCATTAGGAGTATATTAGACAAGTCTTGGCTTTCAGCTTGCATCACCAATGCAGTGTGGTATCTGTGGTCCCTAATTCTACCCATTGAAATCAGTGCTGCCATTCCCATACTGCAACAAGATGGATTTATCAGAAATGCTGTATTGGCCTAATATGCCCCTGCTGGAACTGGGTAAGTTGGAATCCATGAATATTATAGTCATCTAGAGAACAAATGTGAAATGTTTTATTCCTTCAAAGTTGGCAAATTATTTTTAGCCAGCTTTGATTTTACCTACTTGTTTATTTATGCTATATACTGTAGCTTCAGAGACCCACCCTCTGTGATTTAATTTAGTTAAAAGCAAATGTAACTGATATGTATCAATACTTAAAATACAAGTACTGTACTACCTCACCCACTCCCAACCAGTTAGTTATAAGTATATAAAAATAAATGTCTTAAATCCCTTTTTGAACTTTACAAGATCACTCTCATTCTGTATCTTGTGGTGAAAGGTGTTTTACAACATTGGCTGCTTCAATGAAAATGCTCTGTTGCTATCTGGCAAGGTGAACATTCTTAATTCTGGGGACCCTAAACAACGTCCTCTCCTGTGAATGCACTGCTTACTCAGGGACATACTCCCCACAGCAAACCTGCAAATAAACTGCAGCCCGCTGTCAGTGGACCTTAAATGTGAGTAGCAAAATCTTGTAATTAATGTGCCATCAGATTGGCAACCAGTGACGCTGAGCTAAAACTGGTATCACATGATCAAACTTAGTTGTACCATCAGTTCAAATGCACAGCTGTATGTTGTACTGTTGGTAATCTCTGAATATTCCTTTGGAACCAACCCAACAGGGTGGCATTACAGTAAACCAACCATGGTAGAATCAAAGCCTGGGTGACATCTGTCAAATCTGATCATGTTGGGAATGAGTGCACTTGACTGTACCATTTGTAAAACCAAAGAGAATTTTGAATAGTCTTAGAGACATGGTCCCTCAAACACAGTTGGGAATCCATCCAGGCTCATAAATTTCAGCCTGATCTTTTAAAACACAATACCGGGCCCTTCACCAGAACATCTAAGCCTGGCCTAAACTTTAGTTTAGTTAGGACACGAAGAGTCTAGCAAAAATTGACCACACCAGGAGAGAACCCTGAAAATATATTTCTCTAAATTTTAATTTTTTTAAATAATTGTTTTTAGATTACAGTCACCAAGCAAGACCACTTGTACAGAAATATGTCAATGATAAAGGAAAAAAAAACTTAAAGGGAATTCCATCAAAAACTGAAACAAATATGGCCCTCAGTCTATTTGGGAGCTACGCTATACAGAGTAGTAAGAGAAAATATCAATAATACGGAAAGCTGAAGAAATAAGCTACTGCTAATTCAAATTAGGCAGAAACTGATCTTAAACAGGGTGGCTAACTGGGGCACCCAACATATTCTTAGTATTAATAAAGTTTACTAATTGAGATGGTTCAAATAATACATATTTCACCAATTGGTATTTCACTATACATTTTCATGGGCACTTCAAAAACAACAGCACCACCTAGTTGTACCACTCTTGGGCGTAGAATTAGAAACTGCCATCTTCTACTCTGAGTGTCTCTAATAAAATTGGGAAATTTACAAGCTATTTAATTCATAAAAGGAACATCACAATGTTTAAATAAAAGTCACAAACACCTGTCTGTAACAGAACTCTGAGCCAGTGATATTATCAAAGTTGCTGAAGAAACCTTCCCAACTGTAAATGACGCAACACAGAAAGAGCTAGTGAACCCACGGTTTGATCAGAAACTTGAACATTCCCTTCAAACATTTTTTCCTCACAGGCCAATAGTAAATCCTGAAGATTGGGAGTAAAGTCATCTCTGATACTTTAAGAGTTTTCATCAGATCCTTCTTAGAATGTATCTATTGGTGTAAATGTGAGAGCATGGGGAAAATTGATAATATACAAACTTAGAAACATTTTCCTAATTTTCTATTTTATTTCTGAGAAAAAAACATATCCTTAGCAACCACTTCATTTAAAGTTCAGAGTAGATTTAATTTTCACCATCCAAATCCTATGATGAATTTTAAAATTCTGAATTTCAGTCTCAAATTATCAATCTCCAGTGCGTGTTCCTGAATTGTGGCAGTCAAAATCTTAAATTGGGGAAGGAGAGTCTGTCACAAATCAGCAATAGTCTGCCAACTTGCCACTAGAAAAAAAAAGCTGAATGTGCCAGAACAAGCAGGAAAAATACAGAAGCCTCCCCTTGATAGCAAAGGACCAGGTTAGATTACCAATAATACACCTTCATGAAGCTGGTCCTCATGCCAAGTTCCTGCCACCACCAGACCAATGCCTACTATTTGCACCCCTGAAGCAAGCCTGCATTCTGGAAATGCCTCCGAAAGAGAAGCCAATGGAACCAGAACCTTGGCAGATCCCTCAGTAGCAGTTGACATTTCCTGGTGCTGCTGCTTCTGCCATGGACTAAAGGGAAATGGGACTTGATATACCGCCTGACGTTTTTGCAACTACATTCAAAGCGGTTTACATATCATTCAGGTACGTATTTTGTAACAGGGGCAATGGAGGGTTAAGTGACTTGCCCAGAGTCACAAGCAGCTGCAGTACTGTTGAAGCAGGCTGTGGAGATGGAGACCTCACCCTCAGAGCTTATTGATTCCTCTAGATGAAAGCTCAGCACTGCGCCTCCTGGCCCCAGCTTTGATGCAACCAGAGTCACACCTGAGGCAGCCTTGGGGATTCCAAAGGCCAGGAAATAGATTGAAAAGCCTGTGGCTAACTCTTCCGCTTTACCATTTTTACAACTGAGGTAAGCAGAGTGCTTACCAAAAAGCAGCCACCATCTTGGCTCCCCTAGTCCCCACGCTGAATAAATATTGACTAGCATGACTTTTATTTTCAATTTTAATAGTTCTTACAGTATTTCTGCTATAGTTGACATATCAGAATCTCACCCTTCCTATAAAAGTTTTCACACTGAGAAATTTCTTCATTTCACACATCATAGGATTAGTGAAAGTAGAATATTTTATTTCTGGAAGAGTGATGATGAGGTAGGTCTGAAAGCAAGGTGCAGACTGGAAATTCTGCTCGAGTACATGAAGTTATACCTATACCTATCCATATAAAATTCTTTTTGGAAATACTTTTTCTTTGTTAGAACAATTCTATAATTGGGCACTTGCATTTATGTGCCACTTGTGTACATAAATGTACAGAATAATGGCACTTTTATGGTTAAGTATACACTTAGGTGGAGATTCTATATGTGGAACCTAAAAACTCTGTGCAGAAAACGGTACTGACTAAGTGTATTCTATAAATGGTGCCTAGATTTAGGTGCGGTATATAGAATATGCTTAGTTGATATATCAGCACCTAAAATTATTTGTGTACATTTACATAATTGAAAACATGGCATAAATCCTGGCATATAGATTTAGGCATACACAGGACCATATTCTATAACTATGCACATAAATTTTGGAACACCCAAAAAATGTCCATTTCCACGCCCATAACCATGCCACACACCAGAAAATAAAATATATTTTCTGGCGCACGTAGCGGGCCTGCATAAAAAATGAAATTACCACATGGGCCGTGTGGTAGCCAGGCGGTAACTTCGAATTGGCACACGGGTGCGCATAGGCCCGTATGCGGCTTAGTAAAAGGGTCCCTTAATTTGGGTTTGTGACTACAGCATTAAAAAAGAGGAAAAAGTAGCATCATTGGCTTGAACAAGCTGCCTGATGAGAGTGGAGGAGTAGCCTAGTGGTTAGTGCAGAGGACTTTGATCCTGGGGAACTGGGTTTGATTCCCATTGCAGCTCCTTGTGACTCTGGGCAAGTCACTTAATCCTTCATTGCCCCAGGTACAAATAAGTGCCTGTATATACTATGTAAACCACTTTGAATGTAGTTGCAAAAAACACAGGCGGCATATCAAGTCCCATTCCCCTCCCCCCCCCTATAAGTTGGCCTTCCTGCGTTCAGTAGGAGGTGGGGTCTGCAGTGGCACTGTCAACTGATTCTGGAAGTTAGTATGGAATAAGGTAGAGAAGTAGAATGTAGGACAGAGTCATGAGGATGTTTTACATTTGTAAAACAGGGTCATGGGCTTAAAATGTTTGGGCCACACTACTTTAGAGATTAACAAAACTGTGAACTAAAGATCCTATCTGTCACTCCGCTCATTGGCACTTTCTTGGCACAAAGAAGATGACAGCCTTCAGTCATGCTTTCAATTTTTCAAGAACAGTGGTTTTTGCTATAATTTGCCTATTTGTACAGTATAAACTATGTGGAGGGGCACAATCGAACGGGGCACCCAAGTTTTCCTGAGGGCATCCTCACAGGATGTCCCTGCGAAGGGGCAGGGAAACCCATATTATTGAAACAAGATGGGCGGCCATCTTTCGTTTCGATAATACGGTCGGGGACACCCAAATCTCCACATTTAGTTCGACCTTAGAGATGGTCGTCCCCGATTTTCGGCGATATGGCAAACCGAAGACGCCCATCTCAGAAACGATCAAATCCAATCTCTTTGGTCATGGGAGGAGCCAGCATTCGTAGTGCACTGGTCCCCCTGACATGCCAGGACAGCAACCGGGCACCCTAGGGGGCACTGCAGTGGATTTCAGAAATAGCTCCTTTACCTTGTGTGCTGAACCCCCCAAACTCCCCCCAAAACCCACTCCCCACAACTGTACACCACTACCATAGCCCTTAGGGATGAAGGGGGGCACCTAGATGTGGGTTTTGGAGGGCTCACATTTACCATCACAAGTTTAACAGGTAGGGGGGGATGGGCCTGGGTCCGCCTGCCTGAAGTGCACTGCAGTACCCACTAAAACTGCTCCAGGGACCTGCATACTGCTGTCATGGAGCTGGGTATGATATTTGAAGCTGGCATAGAGGCTGGAAAAAATATTTTAACATTTTTTTAGGGTGGGAGGGGGTTAGTGACCACTGGGGGAAGTAAGGGGAGGTCATCCCCAATTCCCTCCGGTGGTCATCTGGTCATTTAGGGCACATTTTTGTGGCTTGGTCATAAAGAAAAAAAAGACCAAGTAAAATCGGCCAAGTGTTCGTCGGGGACGCCCTTCTTTTTTCCATTATTGGCCGAGGATGCCCATATGTTAAGCACGCCCCAGTCCCGCCTTCGCTATGCTTCCGACACGCCCTCAGGAACTTTGGTCATCCCTGAGACAGCAGTTGAGGGCACCCAAAATCGGCTTTCGATTATGCCGATTTGGGCGACCCTGGAAGAAGGACGCCAATCTCCCGTTTTGTGTTGAAAGGTGGGTGCCCTTCTCTTTCGAAATGAGCCCAAACATGTGTAACCAGAGATGTGAAATAACCTGCTGACAAATTCTCATACCTCCTGTAAATTCAATACTTTTTTTTTTTTTTCATGTGGTAGACCTGTATTGTTAAAATGGTTGTGATGCTATTTATTTTCTCATGCTTTTAGTAGCTGCATTGGGTTGATCAAAACAATTGCAGTGGATTGGGAAAACAGGCCAGGCATGAGGTCCTATTACGCTTTTGCATGGTTCATAGGAATTTGTCTCTCAATGAGTTTAGCTGAATGTGATAACGTTGCTGAACATCCATAAGTCATCCTTCAAACAGAAGGGAAGATTGTGGTCATACTCCAACTGAACTAGAGATGTGAGCAGAAATGTGTCACTCCATTCTTATTGCTGTGCATAAAATATGATATATTGATTCATTTCAGACTGTTTGGGATCTAGGTGATTTTGTGCTTGTAAAAGTTATGCATTAGAGGCTTTGAAATCTAAGTCTTTAATATGAAAATTCAGATACAATGCAGGAACTGTTTGAAATAATAAATCTTGTCAAGCTTAAGGTACTTTGTAGCAGTAAAAAAATATGAAGGTCATACTATAATGCTGTACTGGGAAGTATGTAGACATTAAAAATTGATTGTGGTTCATGCTGCACACAGCTATATTTAGGACTCGTACTGTTCTGGTGATGTTTTCTTGGCTGCATTTTTTGTTCTAAACTATAATCCACTATTGTCAGTGATATATGAATAATCCTTCGTTCTTGCTAAAATAACAGTACCTTTGGTAATTTGCATATTTCATTGCTCTCTAATTTTTTTTTAATTACCAGCAGACTGATGAGTTTTCTTCCATATATGTAGATTGAATTTGAAATGGAAATGTTGCCTTCTTTAAAAAGTTCTCTTTTGGCTCGGCATAATCAATGATAAGAATATTGAAGCAGATGTTCTTTTGGAGTTTGTCATCTTATTAATGTCTAGTGAGCTTCCTTTTTCATTTTGGCTCAATAAACCATGAAGCCCTTACAGAGAGTAACTTCAGTGTAAAGTAACATCCCCATTTGAAATAATTTAACACTTCTAAAAGATTCTCTTTTTTTGTTGATAGACTGCTTAGTACTTTTGAACTATAAATAGTAGGTCAAATGAAGGGGGGAAGAAACCCCTATTGGTTTTGTGTGTTATGAGGAAGTTCATAAAAATCCAAAATGAAGCAAGATGACAGGGTCATTAGGGCAACGTAAGAACATAAGCATTGCCATACTGGGATCAACTGAAGGTCCATCAAGCTCAGAGCTCTGTTTACTAAGCTGTGCTGTGGGCGAGCTAATGTTTTTAGCATGTGCTAACACTAAAAACACCCATATGAATATTTGGGTGTTTCTAGTGTTAGCATGTGCTAGAAATGCTAGCGTGCCATAGTAAACAGGGCCCCCGGTATCCTGTTTCCAACAGTGACCAATCCAGGTCACAATTACCTGGCAAGATCCCAAAAGAATAAAACAGATTTTCCTTAGCGTATGTAGCAGATGAATCCAAGAACTGGTGGGTTGTGTCCATCTACCAGCAGGTAGAGATAGAGATTACAAAGCTGAAGGCAGTGATAACCAGACGGCCAGCTCCTCCTTCACCTCAGTACATCTCTTTCTCCAGCAGGTGGTGGACGGCACTTCAGCAGCTCCTGGATTAGTCTGTTGGGGATACTCCTGGATCCTGTGGGCCAGTTGAGTTTAAGGGTGTTTGACTCGTGGTGCCGACTTTGGGGGCATACTCAGTCTTCTGGGTCCCAGTTCACACTTTCCCCCTTCCCTATCGGTCTTTAGAGCTCTAGTCTTCCTCACCAGTTAAAAAAAAAAAAAAAGAGAGTGCCTTTGCCTTCATTTGGTGTTAAAAAAACAAACAAACAAACAAAATCCCCAGAAGAAACAAGATTTCTGACAGGACCGGGCAGTACAGGGTTTCCCTGTCTTAGTGCTATGCTTTGTGTGCCGGTTAGGCAGCAGGCTGCTGCGTCTGTGGGACTCTGCTTCTCCTCCGGAGACACCGGTGAGTCCCTGCCTTTCTCTTTTTGGCGCGGGGGTACCATGCTTTAATGTGGGTGATGCTGGCATTTGAAAGCTGCTCCCGCTGCGGTAGCAGATGCTCCACAGTGGGACTCTGTGTGGTGGCATGTTTGAACGCTGGGGAGGGAAGTGCTGAAGTTCCCCTTCCCCGAGCACCCTTTTCCCATGCTAAAATGGCGGGAATGCACACCTTTTTGCTGGCGCGGCCCTCTCTTTTCTCCTGATATCAGCTCTGATCCTTTCCCGCCCTGTGGCCTTGATGTGGACAGGGGGGGAGGGGCGGCTTCTCCTAAAGGACCTTGTGTTCCATTAGAGACTGCTGGTACAGGGGATTCCCCTTTATTTTCTCCAGCCTTTGGTTTCCTTTACCAAAATCACTGTTGAGTCAGAAACTGTTTGCCTGTAGCTGGGGCAGTGGCACAAATTCTTCTCAAATTGCCCCCACTATGCAAGGGGATCCAGGGGAAGAACAGAACTAATTTAAGCTGTTTCTATATCTTCTGAGCAGGATCTCCTCTGCTCTGGGACCTTTAATTTGAATCTTTCTTAAAGAGAGCTTGGCCTCAGTAGCCCTTTTTGTGCTTGGGGGAGTTTTTATGCCTATCTCGGGCAGATGGGTTCTAGAGGGTTAAGTTTTCCAGAAGGAATCTGATGGTCCTGTGATGTGCCTTGTTTTTTTGGGGGGATGCATGTCAGCCACTGGGGACTTCTCTGGGGCAGGGGATTTCTCCCCCCACCGCCACCCCCTCTGAGCTCATTCTGCTGCTCTGTATGCCTATATGTTTGCAGAAGTCTGGTAGGGGAACTAACAGTTACGGAGTTTTCTGGCTTGTTCCCTGTCTCAGGGCCAGATGCACTAAACCTTAACGACCCTCTAACAACCCTTTAACGAAGGAAATTCCTAACCGTTGCATGCATTAAAGGCCTTTTTCCGACGAAACAAGCAGTTAACGAAAACGGAATACAAAAGAGTAACTACCATTGTAATGTGGACGATTCGGGATGCACTAACCATACCGACGATTGCACCGAATCATTTACCGCGATATATTTTACGTGTAGTCAGAGCTGTCCTTAAGGCCTGAGCTGTCAGACACGCCGCTACTCCCCGCTCCTCCCTGCAGCATGCAAATCCAAGCTGGCATGTTTAAAAGTGAGATTAAATAAAAACGCTACTGCAGTACTTCCTAGGCTTCCCCCTGCATCCATAGAAAACTAAAAACAAAAATCGAAATAGGATCGGGAGGGGTCAAGGGCGCTCGTCAGGAGCGTCCTGTATGGACGGCCTTGTCCTTCCTCCCCGCTGCTCCCCGCTTCCCCCTGCATGAAAAATCTTAATTTTAGCAGCCCCAAAATCTTAATTTTAGCAGCCCCGGTCCCCCTCCCTTCCTGTTCCTTTCTCTCTTCTCTGCCAAAGCTCCGCCTCCCGTCAACCTCCGCCACCGTGCCCGCCCCCGCCACCCCTCTTGAGGTTGTCGCCGCTGCTCCCCCCCTCCACCGAGATCCCTCTCCTCATTACTGGGCCTGTGCAGTGCCTCTCACCTCTGTCTGAAGGCGCTGCACGGGCAGGAAGATCTGTTCGTCGTCGCCGAGTCTTCATGACGTCTCTCCTTCTCTGGCCTGCACAGAGCAGCCAGCATAACGCTTGGCTGCTCTGCGCATGCTTTAGGGGCCGATTACCGACGGGGATTACGAATGTTTAATACATTGTACTTTTCAATATCGCACCGAATGTGTGCGACTTGTTTTTTTGGTGCATTCTACGTTTTTTCAAATTCGTTAGGACTTTTACGTATTAGTTTTTTTTAACGTTTGATTGATGCATCTGGGCCTCAGTCTCATCTGATGGACCCTGCCCCAAAGAGGGGATGTTTTCTCTCCAGCTCAGCAGTAGGGTTCATTTCTCCCCTGTCGTCTTCTATTCGGAGGAAGACTTTTCAGGGCAGTCCCTTTCTGCACAAAGGCAGCAAGAATCACCTGAGCTGGAAAGCCATGTTTGCCTAAGTGGGTACATTGATAGCATAGGCCTCGCTGTCTGTGGTGAGTTTAGATTTTCTTATAGTTCCTGCATTGGCTAAGGCTGTTCCTGGTGTGGGAAACAGTGAACAGCATCAGAGCAGGGCTCCTTGTATGTTGGGCCTCTGAAAGGGCCTATTTCGTATTTTTATTTACAGACTTTTTTGTCCCCTCAGTTTTTCTCTGAGGGCAGTTGCTTGAACAGTTTTGAAGTTTCCCTCCATCCTTTGTGAAACTCTTTTTATTCTGGCAGTATAGGCATTGCCTATGAGCACACCACCCTGAGTGTGCCTGATCTCTGATCTGGGAAGCTCAGCAGGGTTGGGCCTGGCTGGTTTCTACTTGGATGGGAGACGTTTTTCTTGTTTTTTCTGCACCTTTTCCTCTTTTACAAATGGGAGTTTCTCGGCTTAGTGCCTTTGGCTCCACTTTCTGTGGGAAATGTTACATATTGTTATTTTCTGGGGCCAGTGCTCTGGTCTCCATGGTAACCATGGAACTTCAGTGCTGTCATGAGGGCATTTGCTCCAGGTGCAGTAGCTTCAGCAAAATAGTTTTATTTTTTTGGAAGATGGTTGGCTTTCAGCCTGAAGGTCACAGGTTTAAGGCTGGTTTGTGCATCATATTAGAAGCTGTGGCCCTCGGCTCCTTTTCTATGGGGCATATTTTACTTCCCTCTCTCATATTGCTTGCCTTGACAAGCAGTTCTTTCCATAGCAGGCACAGTTTACACTGGGCTACAGTGCCAAAGGTTAGCTATGGTTGTTTCTCAGAGCAGCTCTGCTCTTCTAGTTTTGCTCTCTGACACTGATCAAACTATTGCATTCCAGCTCCAGCTTCCATTGTATCTGTGGCACCTCTAGCTAGCTATTTGTTGCAGTGTCTCAAAGGCTTTTTCTTTGTATTGGACAGCTAGCTATATTCAGTGCTACTTCAATTTAGCCTGCACTTCAATTTTCCCTGCACTTCTCCCTTAGGAAGTGTTTCTTTTCTTTCCTCTTTGGCCCCCTCATCTGCAGTTTCTCTGTTTGGCCATTCTGGTAGCCTTCATGTTCAGTTCCAGGCTTTGCCTGTCAGCATGGCTATGGCTCCATTCACCTTTTCCTAGGTTTGGGAGTTTTGTGGCATTCTCTGCGAGGACAGCATCAGAGTGCACCTCATTCTAGATGAGATCCGAGAGTTTATCTTCCTGGATCTTCTTGGAATCCTTGAGCTGGGTGGTCACCCTTCAAATGAGCTACCTTGTCCCATTCCAGACAGCTCTGGTATGATTTATTTCTTGACTGGGGACTGGAGGATCTAGGTTCAGACTTGGGTGCGCAGTCTGCTCAGGGCACCGAGTCCTCGAGCCTGGCTATGCATTCATATTTTGGCCTCTGTGGTGGACACTTTGGAGGTAGTGCTGTGGGCGGTGCTCAGAGATGACTTCTACAGCTCTTGCTTCTCGACGGGTGATCTCCTGTGTTCCAGGAGTGTCAGCAGTGTCTTCCGTGGCTGTTCTTGGTACGCCTGCTCATGAACTGGTGGCTTTGCAATTCCTTCCTGTGGAAGGGATGCCTTGGCGCCTCCGCATTGGATGGTGGTGGTCACGGATGCAAGTCTCTCAGACTAGAGAGCACTTTGCCTCCTCCTTCCCTCTCCGGGGTGGTGGATGGCACAGGGGACGGTGTAGCTGATCTCCCGCCTGGATCTGCTTTTGGTGCTGTTCGTCTTCTAGCCTTAAAGGGAAAACATTGCAGGCCAGGCAGTGTTTGTGTTGTCTCCCCCGCCTGGACCTGCTTTTGGTGCTCTTCGTCTTCTAGCACTTCAGGAGACGTTGCGGGCTAGGCAGTGCTTGTGCCATCAGAGAAGATGAGGCGGTGGCTGCTTCCTCGACAGAGTGGGACTCGGAGACAGACTGTGGCCATCAGGGCATGCTGCCCCCATGGAGTGGGCAGAGGACCTCGTGTTCCGTTTCTATGCGGCCCATTTTGCAGACTTTTCCTACAGTGATTTCTCTTTTCTGCCGTCTTCTGCTCTTGGCAGAATGGTTATTCCGCACCAGTGCTCCGTAGGTAGATCAGATTGCGTCCCAGCTGGACGCCCAGGTGCCTTCTTTCTTCTGTCATCAGAGAGAGGGTGATTCGGCAGGGCTGGTTCTATTGCTTCCTTAGCCGGAGGACGTTCTTCAATAGTATTTCCTCCGTGGCCTCTCTGTAGCTGAGTTCTTTTTGGATCGCTCTCCACCAGGGTCGAGTCATTCTGGTAGCTCCAGATTAACCACGGCGCACTTTGTATGCAGATATAGTGAGGCTCCTGGTGGTGCCTTCGTTTTGGATTCGCTTGACTCCGGGTCCTTCTGGGTCCACTCCTGAGTGGATGATCCCTCTTGCTTTGGTCTTTCGGCTTGTTTTTTTCAGAGGCCGACTCTGAGGAACAGAGTTCTTTGGACACTATGGTTACTGTTCTGTTGCAATCTTGTATATGGTCCATGGTCCACTGCAACCACGTATTCTCGGGTGTTGAAGACTTTTTGAGGCTGGTTGCGGCCCATGCATGGTGTTCATTGAGGGCGTCTGTTCCTCAGCGATTGAGTTCTTTCTGCAGGATGGGTTGCAGAAGGATCTGGTTTGGACTTCCACTCGGAGGTGGTGCATTTCTTGCAGAGTGCTTTGCTCCTTCACTGCTGCAACCTTCGTCTCCCTGAAACCTCATTCGTATTCTCCGAGTCTAGCTTGGGGCTCCTTGTCTGACGAGCATTGCTTCGGACTCCTTTTGTTCCTTTGCAGAATGCTTCGCTTAGTAACTTACAAACAGTGTTCTTGGTCACCATTTCTTCGGCACACAGTGTCTGAAATTTTAGCACAGCCATGCCAAGCAGTTTTTTTTCTGCAATTTGCTGAGTCTGGAGTGACCTTGCTTTCGGTTACTTCTTTCTTTTCCGGCTGTGGTTTGGCTTTTCTTTTTCAGCCTCTCTTTCTTCCCTCCTTTTGGGAGGGGGATTTTCATGCGGAGCACACGGCGCTTCATCTTCTGGATGTTCAGAGGGCTCTCCAGTGTTTGCAGATGTTGCATATTTTTCAGAGTTCAGATCTTCTCTTTGTCTTTGTCTTGCTGTGGGACGTCAGCCTCTGGTCTGATCTGATTTTTTTTTCTCGGACTGCAGATACTTTGTGGATTTTTTGGAAAGGTTGCGTTCCACCGGTGGCATTCCAGGCTCGTTTCACGAGTTTGCTATCTACTTCTGGGCTGAACGGGTGTGCTTTCACTATTCAGATGCTGCTTTTGCAGCGGCAGTTCTGTCTCGAGGAGCGGCGACTTCCCACCCTACTTAGGGATTGCTTTGGTACATCCCACTAGTTCTTGGATTCATCTGCTGAATACTGTCACGTTCCCAGTCTTTGAACAACCAGGCGTGAACTCTGGAACAACATGAGCCCTTGGCCTACTGTCGTTGAGTGGCAGCAGGAGGCAAAACCCTCCAAGCAAGTCTGGGCTAGATTCAGGATGCACTTGGCTTGGCTACAGTCAGATATTGGAACAAGCTTGGCTTGACTGGGCTGGAGCCAAAAGCTGGAACGGATTTCGCTTGATTGGACTGGATACTGGAACAAGCTTGGCTTGACTGGAGTGGAACCAAATACTGGAACGGACTTGGCTCGGCTTCACTGGAACCGGATACTAGAACAAGCTTGGCTTGACTGGAACAGGATTCAGGATACTCAGACAAGCAGACACAAGCAGGGTAGGGCTGAATCTAGGGACAAACAGGGTAAAGACAGACAAGCAGGGACGGAACCAAAGCTGAAACTTGCAATGCTGAGGCAAGCAGGAAGTGGACTGGAGCTAAAGACTACCAGGGTAAAGACAGACAAGCAGGGACAGAACCAAAGCTAACCCACACAGACAAACAACAGAACTAAGGCTGAAGCTAAGGTAAAAGGGACTAGAACAAGCAAGGCAGACTAGGCTGGACACAAAGCAAACAAACATACAAACAACAGAACAAAAGCTGAAGGCAGAAGTGCACACTGGCACCACAAATAAGAAGACAAGACACAGAAGTGCCCACAGGCGTACAGACTAGAACAAGGAACTAGGCAGAAGTGTTCACAAGTACACAGACTAACCTGGGGACCTTTGGCGTTGCAAAAGCCCTGAATGAAAGTGAACCACTTCCTTATAACAGGACAGAGACAGGAAATACACATAACCAAAAGTGAGGCTTGAAACACAGAGGAAGAGGAAACCCTACAGGACAGAAACAGGAAATACACACTGAACACCGAAGTGAGGCTAGGAACACACAGAACAAACACAATCATGCAGAAAAGAAGCCAGCTCATGAGCTGCCCGGCAAAAAAGGTGAGTCAAAAGAGGGGTCACGGCCACAATCGTGACACATACGCTAAGGAAGGTAACATTATGCCTTACCTGCTGATAATTTTCTTTCCTTTAGTAGCAGCAGATGAATCCAGGATCCCGCCCTTTGTCAGCCGTGCTTGTTTTGCCTATCTGTTCTTGTCCTGGTCTTTAGTTTCCCCCCCCCCCCCCAAAAAAAAAGGAGACGAGGAAAGAGAACAGAAACCACTGAAGAGGACTCCATCGCAGTATTAGTTTCTGTTAAGTCAGACTGACAAGTTTCTGGTTTGTATGGTTGGTGAGGAAGGCTTCCTGATGTCTTGTTTGATTCTGCATGGTGATGAGACATGTACTGAGGTGAAGGAGGATCTGGCCATCTGGTATCACTGCCTTCAGCTTTGTAATCTCTATCTCCATCTGCTGGTAGATTGACACAACCCACCAGTTCTTGGATTCATCTGCTGCTACTAAAGGAAAGAAAATTATCAGCAGGTAAGGCATAATTTTACCTTATGCTGCTTATCATAGAAATAAGTGATGGATTTTCCCAAGTCCATCTTAATGGCTTATGGACTTTTCTTTTAGGAAATTATCCAAACCCCTTTAAACCCTGCTAAGCTAACTAGGAAAATGTAATACCTCTAAACCAATGGAAATTATGATGTAAATGATACAAATGTTTCCACATCATATAGATAGAGATGAAATTAGGTCTACAGTGTTGCAGCAAGTTAGGAAATGGGCACCCTAGATGGGCTATCAGTATACAGTATAACATAAATCCATAGCATCACTATACAAGTAGTATGTTCTGAAACACTCATAATTCACAATCAAATGTTACAGAGTAGCTGGAAGTAGAAAGTTTTCAATTTCCTATGAAAGGCCAAATAGTTTAAGTTTAATTGGCATTTGGTATACTCCCTTTTCTTTGAGGAGTTCAAAGTGGTTTACGGTTACAACAATAACAAAAGAAAAGGAACTCTAATATGTAATAGGAAGGACACATCAGGGGAACATAAGAACATAAGCGTTGCCATACTAGGATAGACCGAAGGTCCATCAAGCCCAGGGCCTTGTTTACTAAGCTGCACTGTAGGCAGGCTAATGTTTTTAGGAAAGGAAGAGGTCAAGGAAAACACACCAGGAAGCGGGACATACCCAGAGACCCATGACACCTGCATTTAGCATCAGTGAAATGCCATCAGAAAAAGATAAGTTTTGAGGTCAACCTTAAATTGGTCTGAGATCTGAGAAGCTCTGGAAGTTGATTCCAGAGCTCAGGGCCTTGTACTGAAAAAATACAGTGTCTAATTCTAGCATTAGTGATATCTGATTGTAGGGGTGATCAAATGTTGTGTAGATGAGTGGAGAGAATGACTGTGGATATAGGGAGTCAGGAAACAGGCGAGAAAGGCAGGATCCCCAGTAGACCTAATTTTAAATACGAAGAGTAAGATTTGTAAGTAATATGATAAGGGAGTAGCAACAAATGTGAGGACTTCAGAAGGGGCGTTACATGGTCAAATTTCCGAGCCCCGTGAGTAAGTTTAATAGATGCATTCTGAACAAGGTGTAAGCGGTATAGGCCTTCGACATGAGAGATTTATAGAGTGAGTTACAATAATCGAGTGGAATAATGACCAGAGAATGGACCAGATTGTTAAGAGCTGATGGTTGGAGAAGGGATTGAATGAAGTGGATCAGCTTTAGTTTATAAAATGACATGAGAGATTTATAGAGCAATTTATTTATTTGTTTGTTTGTTTCATTTGTATCCCACATTTTCCCACCTATTTGCAGGCTCAATGTGGCTTACATTGTACTGCAACGGTGTTTTTGCGGTTTGAATAAATACAAGTGTTATTGTGGTAAAAGAAGGTTAATGTTTGGTAGATACATTGGGGAAGTTAGGGAGGGGGGATGAGGGTTAAGGTATGTCCATTACAGTCTTTGGTTTTGCAGTGTCGCAGGAACTTAGATTTTTATGACTAGAGGATGAATCAGAACGTTAAGTACTGATGGCTGGAGAAGGGATTGAATGGAGCGGATCAGCTTTAGTTTATAAAACGACTGACAGTTGACATTGGAAGATGAAAAGTCAACTTATCATTAAAGATGACTCCAAGAATTCTTACGCTAGAAGCCGAAGGGACTGGAGTATTACAGAGGAGTATCGGAGAGACAAGGAGAAGATCTTTTCGTCCGCTAAAAAGGAGAAGGTTAGATTTCTGGGGATTCAAAGTCAATTGTTATCCCAAAGCCAATCAGTGATCTGAGTGAGCTTAGAGTTAAGGACTAAAATTTCCTGAAGATTAAGTGGATCAAGAGTATAGAGTAACTGAATATCATCAGCACAGACAAATACAGTGAACTCAAGAGAATGTGCTAGGGTCAAAAGTGGTGCTAAGAAAACGCTGAATAACAAGGGAGTCAGAATAGAATCTTGCGGGACACCAGAAACAAGGGGAAAAGTGCCCAAATCAGATTGGGCAGTCTGCACTATATAAAAGTGGCAGTCTAGGTATGAGTTAAAGCAAGTATAGGCTTTGTCTCAAAGCCCAGACTGATAAAGACGGGAAAACAAGATAGAATGGTCCTCCAAGTGAAACACCGCTGTAAGGTCAAGCGATAATAGGAGGAAAAATTGAGACTTTTTGACCTGGGAGAAGATATAGGTCATATGACCAAAACTGCACACAGTATTCAAGGGGGAGAATGCACCATAGAACAATATACAGGCATTAGAATATTCTTTTATTTTCTATTCCTTTCCTAATAATCCCTAACATTCTGTTTGCTTTTTTGACCGCCACACACAGAGCAGAAAATTTCAACATGTTTGCGATATCTACATATTTATCTTGGGCGGTGACTCCTAATGTGGAACCTGGCACGTAGCTATTCTTCCCAATATGCATCATTTTGCATTTGTCCACATTACGTTTTTTCTGTCATTTGGATGCCCAGTCTTCCAGTCTCGTAAGGTGGTCCTGCAATTTTTCACAGTCCGCATGTGATTTAACAATGTTGAATAGTTCTGTGTCATCTGCAGATTGATCACCTTGTTCATGTTTTGTTGCAACCATGGGACCATGCTGGCATAAGGTAAATTCTGCACTGGTGAGTCAAATTCTGTGCTCTGGGGGAATTCTGCAATGCATAGTTGTGCAGAATTCTCCCAGTAGACTGCCCAAAAGTAGTCTGAATAAATAGCATTTATTCAGCATTTTCCTACCAGATATTGTACTGTTGCTTGCTGAGTCCATTCTGTTTGGTTTTTGTTCTCTACGGTATCCCATCGCCTAGCAGTTAAAAACAAACATCTTCGTTGTGAGCATGGATTTATGCCTTAAGGGTAAATGGATGAGTACAATCTATATCATAAGATAAATGGGTTATGCACATGATCATATATGATACTGGAGCATGATATATGAGTTTATGTATAAATTCTTATGGTTTTACCCATCTGTATATGACAAAAGGCCAGAAGTACCAATGTTTTTTTCTTATTTTGTGTCTTTTAGTTATTCACATATTTGTAAAATGATCTAAATTTTGTCAACAGTTAAAAAAAAACAATAAGGAAAAAGATGTTTTATCAATTTATGTCCTCACCCTGTCATTGAATTTTAGAGTGACCACATATTAGAAAGATGTTATACAAACTGAGGGATTCAGAATAACTGCAGTGCCTCACACTTACATCCTCTATCTCCAGTATTGCTAGTTTATTTGCTGAAAGGTAAAAAGCATTGTGTGTGATTTATTTAGAAGGACTCAACAGTTTAGTTTTTGAGCTAAAACCTTTGGCAGATCTTTAGTCCCAGAAATAAGCTATTAACCAATTAGTAGTTTCCTGATTTAATGAGTGGTAAATAGCTTATTTAGTACTGATGTTCCTTTAAAAATATACTTCCTCCTGCTGTTTGTCTTTTAACTCTCCCAAATAGATTTTTAGGATGTCTTTATTAGCGTAATTTCTTTAAACCACCTGCCTGCAGCCTTCCTTGCTCCCTCGCAGTTTCAAATTAAATTTGTATGTGCTTTATTTCCTCTCCTCAGCCCCCTTCTTCAGACTTAATAGCTCAGGAAAGGCAAGCAATCATATTTTCCAATTTATAAAAGATTTCCTTGAGTTATAATGCAACTCAGATTATGAAATTAACCTCAGCTCTCAGTCCAAGGCAATCAGATATGGGTCTGACACTCAATCAGATAGCAGTTTTCTTCCTAGCCTGGTGAATAGTTTCATTGCTCTGCATTCTGCAACCCAAACTATAGCTATGTGATGCAAGTTCCACATTAGGAGTCACTGCCCAGGAAAAGGATCTTAGGTGTCATCGTTGATGATACATTGAAATCCTCTGCTCAGTGTGCATTGTTGACTAAGAAAGCAAATAGAATGTTAGGAATTATTAGGAGAGGAATTGTTATGATTCTACTGAGGCAGGCAGGGGAATGACTGGGACTCACTTCTGATTGGCCTGTCAGGGATTGAGCTGACGTCTGAAGCAGCAGACGTCAGAAGTCAGACCTATTTAAACTTACCTCTCCCTACAGCGGACGCTGTAGTGTTAATTCCTATCAGCTGAGCTCTGGTTCTCTTACTCTGTCTATGCTTGTGGCACAGTGTGTATTTTGAGGAGTTTTGCTTTCTCTCCTTTTTGTTTGTAGTCTGTGTGTGTGTGTGTGTGTGTGTGTGTGCTGGTTGTAACCAGTGTGTCCTTGATTGCCTCTCTGCAGTGCAGCTAGGTCTGTCCTCTGCCTGGTTTCTCCCTGCCTCTGTTAGGCAGCCTTTCTGCCCTAGTAAGCTTGTTCCTGCTTTGTTTGTTTAGTTTCCCTTTCTTCAGTGTTAACCCTTTATGTGCAGAGCTTAGTATTTGCGTTATGTGAGCCCTGCCTCTTTTAGGCAGCCTTTCTCTGGTGTCTGCCTTATCCCTTTCCTGTACTCTTGTGTGCCTGCTTCTTTCCTGTCCTTTTATTTGAAAGCAGCCTTTTCCTTCAGTCTGTTTTTCCCTGTTCAGCCATTCCTGTGGAGCTTCTCTCTTGTAGGTTCCTTGTCTATAGTGTCCCATTCTGACCCCGGCTTTCCCTTTTTCCCTGTGGACTTTGCCCTCTGCTACCTGAGTTACCATGTTGCCTTTGTTTGTATTCTCTCCCTCTGGTCATAGTCTGTATCCGCCAGTTTTGTCTGTAGCCCTTCCCTTTGTGTCACTAGCTAGTGCTGTATGCGCTGCTTGAGCTCCAGTCCGTTTGGGAACCCCTCATTGTTCTTTTCCCTTCCCTCATGTATGATTCGGTTCCAGTTTGGCCTTGCGGCCCGTACGTCTGGACTCTACGAGTGGGTTCCGGATTAGCCTTGCAGCCCACCTGAGTGGTCTATCTCCCTTTTCTGGTGGTGCTTGTTGATTGTCCTGAGTGTGCGGGGCTTTGTGGCCCGTGGTATTGCTTAGCGCCTGATTGGTCTACCCTGGGCCTTGGCCAAACTCCTTCCTAAGCCTCGGCCTAGGCACAAGGGCTCACGATCAGATTAACAGGAATGGAAAACACAAAGGCATTATAGCATTCTCATTTTTATCACTCCATAGTGCAACTGCATCTCGAATACTGTATGCAATTCTGGTCACTGCATCTCAAAAAACATATAGCAGAATTAGCAAAGGTACAGAGAAGGGTGTCAAAAATGATAAAGAGAAATGAGATGATTTCCCTATAATGAAAGGCTAAAGTGGCTAGAATTCTTCAGCTTGGAGAAGAGATGGCTGAGGAAAGATATGATAGAGGTCTATAAAATACTGAGTGGAGTAGAATGGGTAGGCATGAATTGCTTGTTTACTGTTTCCAACCTAGCATTCGGGGGGACACAGTGAAGCTAAGTAGTAAATTCAAAACAAACTGGAGAAAATATTTTTTCACTCAACATGTAATTAAACTGTTTCCAGAGAATGTGGTAAAAGCAGTTAGCTTAGCATGGTTTAAAAAAGGCTGAGAGAATTTCCTAAAAGCAAAGTCCATAAGCCATTATTAAGATGGCCTTGGGGAAAATCCACTGCTTATGTCTAGGATAAGCAGCATAAAATCAGTTTTACTGTTTTGGGATCTTGCCAGGTACTTGTGATCTGGATTGGCCACTGTTGGAAACAGGATACTGGACTTGATGGATCTTCAGTCTGTCCCACTTTGGCAACGTTTATGTTCTTATGTAATCAGTAACCCCTACATGGTTTGTCAACAGCTATTGAAAGGGCCCTTTTTAAAATGTTCAATATAAAGGCTTCCTTGAAATACCAAGACAACCTGTTGCTTTTCTTTTTTTGGTAACTGGAACATCTGTTGGCTATGGAGCCAGGTTTGCCATGTGTTGCAGTCTGTTATGGTGATAGGAATATCCACCTTTTGTGTTGTACGTGCGTGTTTCCATCTTTCTCTGGCGGTTTAATGCAACTCAGATTATGAAATTAGTTTCAGTTTTCAATGAAAGGCAAACAAACATGGGTCTGATAGCCAATCAGATAGCGATTTTCTTCCCAGCCTGGAGCAGTCTCATTCTGTAGTCTATAATGTGCATGCCCATTGGTGTGTGCAAAGTTGATAGAGTACCAGCTTTGAACACTGTGACAAAGGATAATATAGAACAACACCAGAACCTATTAATTGTCCATGCTATTGACCATTATATACCATGCAATTTGAATTAATGTTATAACAGCAATATTCTTTTTTCTATTGTCTCCCTTTAGCCACTTTGGGCTGCATTCTGTATTTGGCATCTAAAATGTAGGCGTGTCGGAATAACATGCAAAGCGCTATTTTATAAACCACATCTACATAAGACATGGTTTATAGAATACTGCATAGGTCGAGGGAACGCACCTACGTTTAAGTGCAGGCATTTACATCACTGAAAACCAGAGCCCAGCCCATACCCTTGAATTCTATAATGCATGTAAATTTCAGTAACACCCCAACCCACAGTTGTCCCATGGCTGCACCTCCTTTTTATTTGCTCGTGTTGAAATTTATGTGTGCTTCTTTTTAGAATATGCCTGAATAAAGAATTCTACTCATCTGGGAAGGTCTTGTTTATTACTAGTGTGAACATGGAATCTAAGTGCGATTAAGAATGATTTAAGTATTTTTACACCTTCTAGAACAGAGCAAGAGTATTTGGTGCATTACACACAGTTATTTGATGTTCTCTTAGTTGAATAATATGACTCAGGAATATAGGAGTAATTTTCTAATACAGTTTGAAATACAGGGAATTGTTTGTAGTAATGGACAATTCTTGCTTCTTACTAATTAATTAGTTTTGTACTAACCGTGCCATTCTAGACAACTAGTCTGACAAGTACCTTGATATGGTATTGTTTTCTGGATCCTAGAACTAACCTAAATTCATCTTGATGGATCTAATGTGGCATTTATACAGGCTGTCTTGAAGCATTTGGCTATTTGAGGACAAACAGTCCTTAGAGTACACTAAGGTGTGACACTTACCTTTAGCCACATTAGTTGAAATTAGCAGTGTAATTTATAGTTTGTTTTTAATCTGTCATTTTAAGACTATCTCTACTTCAGGAAGCAGGTGAAAGCTTGGCTCTTCAACCAGGCCTTTAATGGAAGAAGTAACTTAACTTGTTAGTCTCACTCACAAACACAAGGAGTGACTCGGGTTGCATATACTGCAGCAGGACATGTTTATCCACTCCTACCCTAGCTAAGATAATATTTAATCATCGCTCTGACCTTGTGCAAATTTCTTTAAATCAGTCACCTTACTTTCTAACTCTTCTTACTCTCTTACCTATCTATATGTGCCATCTTTGCTTTACCCTTCACTATCAATTAAAATGTTCTATTACGTATTGTGTTGACATTGTAAGTAGTATATCATACCATACTTTGTATTGTTATTTGAATATTTTTACTGCTGTAATTGCCTATTGCTCATGTTTGATCTATTCTTACTGCGCACCGCCTTCAGTGAATTCCTTCAAAAGGTGGTAAATATTAGTTGCTGGATTTGGGATGATGGAGACTACAGTTGCAAACAATAAGGAATATATATCTATATAGGTTAAATATCACCCTACCTTCTCTGCTCCCTTTCCTCTCCATTGAAGAATGAACAAGAAATATAGTGCCCTCTTTACTAAAGAGCACTGGCATTTTTAACGTGTGCTAAAAATTAGAGCGCACTAGCCGTGTAGACACCCATTGGAATATTATAGGCATCTACATGGTTAGCGCATGCTAATGTTTAGTGCATGCTAAAAACGCTAGCGTGCTTCTAGCGTGGCGTTAGTAAACAGGACCCATAGTTTTTTTTTTCCAGGAATAATATTTCATTTTCTTGGAATTTTAAATACTATAAGGAACACTTAATAATTATAACAATAAGAATGTTGAGAGTTATTTTATAAGTAGCAGTGGGGCAGTGTTCATTATTACTTAAAACCCAATAGGCATGGACACAGTTCCCTCTCTGTCATTCACTCAGGAGCCCTTTTACAAATGCAGCATGTGCCAAAATGAGACTACTGCCAGCCTACCCCCCCCCCCCCCCCCCCCCCCCCGTTGGTAGTTTCAGATTTGGCACCTATACCGCCTGGATGATTTATTTATTTATTTCCTCCCACACTCATCGTTTCCGACGATAATCGGCATTTGGCACACACTGACCAGTCACCATGCGTGTAGCACATGAGCCTTTACTGCTAGATCAATGGGTGGTGTTAAGGGCTCAGGCCAGTTTTTGGCACGCACTGCTTTCAGTTTTACTGCAGGCCCTTTTCCCATCCCATTAAAAAAAGCCTTTTTTTGCAGATGCAGTAAAAACTGACCCGGTGTGTACCCAATACATGCGCCTACACTACCGCAGGCCACTTTTTACTACAGCTTAGTAAAAGGACCCCTGTCCGTCTTCAACCGTGTTTTGGTATTTCATCTTCCTCTCTTTGCCGCCCCCTTTCAGCCACTCAGGAGGTTAATTCTATATGGGCCCTGCTGCAGAAAACTCGAGCTAATCTAGTAAAAGACCCCCTTTGTGAAAAAAATATGTCTTCCTATTTCTTTTAAAAGCATTTCTATGTAATTTCATTGAGCATCCCCTGGTCTTTGAATTTTTTGAAAGAGTGAAAAATCGATTCACTTCTACCCATTCTACATCACTCAGGATTTTATGTCCCCCCCCTCAGACTTCTCTTTTCTGAGCCCTAACCCCTTTAGCCTTTTCTCATATGGGAGGAGTTCCATCCCCTTTATAATTTTGGTTGCTCTTCTTTGAACCTTTTCTAATTCCACTGTATCTTTTTTGAGATACAGCAACCAGAATTGAATACAGTACTGAAGGTGAGTTCACACCATGGAGTGATACAGAGGTATTATAAAATTCTTGGTCTTATTTTGCATCTTTTTCCTATTAATTCCCAGCATCCTGTTTGCTTTTTTGGCCGCTGCCATACACTGGGCAAAAGATTTCAGCTTAATGTATACAATGACAGCTAGATCTTTTTCTTCAGTGCTGACTGCTAAGGTAGACCCTAGCATCAGGTAACTATGATTTGGATTATTCTTCCCAATGTGCATCACTTTGCATTTGTCCACATTAAATTTCATCTGTCATTTGGATGCCCAGTCTTCCAGTTTCCTGAGGTCTTCCTGCAATTTTTCACTATCCATGTGTGTTTTGACAACTTTGAATAGTTTTGTGTCATCTGAAAATTGAATTGCCTCACTCGTCATAAATTTTCCAGATCATTTATAAATTTGTTAAAGCACCGGTCCAAGTACAGATCCATGAAACACTCCACTATTCACTCTCCTCATTGAGAAAAATGCCCATTTAACCCTACCCTCTGTTTTCTGTCCAATAACCAGTTCATAACTCACAGAAGGACATTGCCTCCTAGCCCATGCCTTTTTAATTTTCTCAGAAGTCTCATGAGGAACTTTGTCAAAAGCTTCCTGAAAATCCAGATACACTACCTCAACCAGCTCACCGTTATCCACATGTCTACTTACACCTTCAAAGAAAAGAAGTAAATTGGTGAGTCAAGACTTCCTATGGCTGAACCCATTCTAATTTCTGTCCATTAAACCATGTTTGTCTATGTGTTCCATAATTTTATTCTTTATAATAGTTTCCACTATTTTCCCGGCAATGAAGTCAGGTTTACCAATCTGTAATTTCCCCAGATTATCCTTGGAACCCTTTTTAAAAATTGGCATTACATTGCCCCAAACTTCTATCTTCCTGAAGCACAATTTGAAATCCACAGTGTGCTACTGTTGCCATGTTTCTATACTATGAAACGCAAAGAGCAATCCAAATATACATAGGTAATAAATGCTTATCTTATGTGTATTTCTAGTCCACCTTCTTCCCAAAAGGTCCAAAGTAGATTACAAAAAAGAAACCAGACAATACAAAATACAACAACCATTAAAGATATGAAAACTTAAATTTTAAAATGAAACTTAAAGATGACGTTATAAGTCTTTGATAAGATGTTTATGAAATAAAAAGATCTTAAGCTGTTTCCAAAGAACCTATAGGAAGACAATTTTCTAATACTCAAAGTTAAGCAATTCCAGATAGAAGCAGCCTGATATGAGAGAGAACTTTCTAATATTTGATTGGTTCTTGTACCCCTGAGAGAATAGTATTTAAGTGGACCAAAATCTGATATACGACGAGTGCAATTTTACTTCAGTAATTCTACAGTATTAGATAAACAGTCAGCAGTGTTGCCATGCAAAAGTTTATAAATTAATTAAGAGACTTTAAAGTCAGCTCGAGCTCTCTTAAGTCTTATTTGATGTGATTAAATATTTATCTTTTATATACTGATTGCTCTTTGTGTTGCAGTTTATTTTCGCAATTATGTATCTCTTTGTTTTGTGTGTTGATGTTTATATACCATTCTGTTTCTGGTAGTCCACAAATTTTTAAGTTGCATTGCCTAACGTGATTTTCTACATTTTCAGTTTTGCTTTGCATTTCCCGCCATATTGTCTCCAATTTATCTGTTATCAAGGCTGTGGCTGCTAACTTGCCCTCCTGAGAATCTGCATGCTGCTCCATCTCTTCAACTTTCTACCCCAAGTCAGCTACATCTTCCGGCAGGTCTGAGAGCAATTCTCTCACCTCGTTTGCCACTGTGTTAATGTCTGCCTTTAATGAACTCATCAGTTCTGACAGCATAATCCGCATGTTGGCACAGCTCAGCAGTGCATGACACTCTCCTTCCTCGCTGTCACTCACTCCAGTTGTCCTGGTTTATCTCATCATATGGCTTGCTGCTCGATGTTTCTCTCTCACTGGTCCTAAAGAATGCTTTCATATCATTGGCTCAGTTTTTCCCTGCGCTCATTGCCGTGCTTGATGCCAGAGGTAACCTATTGCTATCAGCTCTACTCAGGGTAAGCCCTGTGCAGTTTTGTGTGCATGTGTGTGTTGGTATGGGAGGGGAGCAGGGTCTTACTATTTTCTGCTGCCTTCCAATGGAACTCTCCTCCTAAGCTGCCTCCATCTAGGATGATGTTATTTCTTTCCCCAGAGACACTTCCCATTTCTCCTCAATTTATCTCCATTTTCATATTCTCACTGCCTTTCCATTGTCCCATCTCTGTACTGCTTCTTAGGCCCCTGCCCCTCTGATCTTTTACACCATCTCTCAGTGCCGTAGCGAGGGTTCCTGACACCTGGGGCGGGTCGCCGCTGCGCACCCCCCCCCCCGAAATGCACCGTACCTTTCAGCGGGGGGGCAAGTGGGAAGGCCGATCCGCCCCCAGTGCACGTCACTGGGAGCTGCATCGGCTCTGCTGCTTCCCTGTTTTCTCTGCCCCGGAACAGGAAGTAACCTGTTCCGGGGCAGAAAGAGCAGGGAACCAGCGAGCTGACACCCCCCCCCCCCCCCCCAGCGTGTGCACCCGGGGCGGACTGCCCCACCGCCCCCTTCCTACGCCACTGCCATCTCTCCACCCATCTCTCCATCCCTTCCCCCTTTGTTTCTCTCTCCCACTCACTACAGACTCATCCCTCTCCTCAGCCTCAGCTCCTTTGTCTAGCATCAGACCTCTCCTGCCCTCTCATCTACCACCATCAGCCTCCTTCCAGGATTGGGAGGGGGAAAGAGAGAGACTCTCCTCTGTCTATTCACTTCTTGTTCATCCTCCCCCTCCTCCTCAACACCCAGCATCTCTCTCTCTCTCTCTCTCTCTACCCTTTCACCTTTGTGCTTTGTCTCTATTCACTCCTTGTCCATTCTCTCCCCAAACATGGTCTGACATATTTCTATCTCCCATCTCCCCGTCCTCTTATCACACATCCTTTCTTCCTTGCACCTCCCCCAGATGACCCAACGAGTATCTTTCCTCTCCTTCTCCCCTCCCCACGTGGTCCTGCATTTCCCCTTCAAAACACCCCTCTGTGGCTTACCCTTTCTCCTTAAATTTACCTTTTCCAGCTCCTTCTTAATTTCTACTGCAACAGCATCATACTGTAAAGAAGAACAGCACTGTGGAGCCTCACACTCAAGCGTAGAGGAAGTCACTACCGGGTCCTGCCCATATGGCAACAGGAAGTGTGCATTAAGGGGGCGTGACCTGAGAGCAACTTTCAGCACACTTGAACATGAAGCTCCATGGTGCTGGTCTTCTTTACGGCATTGATGCTGTTGCAGTACAAATTGAGGGAGCTGTGAAAAGAATATTTGAGTAGAGAGGGCAGGCTACAGAGGGTTATTATGAAGGGAAGACGCAGAATCATATGGGGAAACAGGATACTGGGATCATATGGGGAAGGGCAGAACTGTGCACTTACTTTGAGTGGGATTTTGAACTTCCCCAGCGGGAGTGTGGGAGATGACCCGCCAAAGCAGGAGACTTGAGAGGTCTGACAGGGTAGGAACAATTGGGGATCACTCCTGTCTCATTCAACTAGATCACCAGGGATTGGCTGAGGTAGGCTTAAAGGGGGGGGGGGGGGACTGCAGGGGAACATTAGGGGTATGGGACATTGATTGGTGGAGTGGGGGATTAGAAGAAGGAGAGACTGCTTGATATTACTACATGTCCAGTTCCTGTTTTTTAATCATGCCCATAAAAAATAACACCCATTTAATCCCTTATTTGACTTGCTTGTCTGTCTTGAATAGATTGTAACCTCTGTCAAGCAGGGACTGTCTCTTATGTGTGTTGTGTACAGCAGTGTGCACATTTAGTAGCGCTTTAGAAATGATTAGTAGTAGTTGTTGTAGTAGTAGATGGTGCCCGAGAGCAGCCTGATTTTCCTGGCTTGGAATGTTTTTCCACAAATAATGCAGTTTGCACGTTTGGTGTAAGCTGTGTTATTCTATTTGCATAATAATGAGGTACTTTGCATATATCTGTATGCTTTGCATCTCATTATTATGTAGCTCATGATGACTTTACTATGCCTTACAGTAAAATAACACATCATTTTGCCATTTAACACACTTTTAAGAGGCAAATATTATGTTTTCATAGGTTAATAACTACTCTCCTCAGTCACGCTCTCTTAATTCCCAGTGCAATCTTTTTTCCCAGTTTTGAGATCATTCCCACCCAACCTTTTACTGAGTTATTTCTTTTCCCTTTTACATTTTATAGGGTCAGCACTTGCCTTCACCTATTTGATTTTATTGTCACTCCCCTAACAGTTGTTCATCTTGGTTCTTCGCCTTCTACAGCAACTTCTCTTCTTACTGGTTGCTGTGATCATTAGTGATATCTTCAATTCAGCTTCTTAAAAATAAGGTGGCAAAAAAATTGCATAGCAGTTTTCATGAGTGCTTTTAATTTTAAAATGTCCATATTTTCTTTGGGAATACACAGTTATATAATGTTCTTTAGAGCCCCATGTTACATAGGATGTCTAGATATGAATTATCGGAATTTCATGTATATCATAGTTCATTTGGGATTTTAAATTTGGATCCTTAGAATTGAGCCAACTATAGAAACCTGTGAGAGTTTCCAAATCTCCTTTCTAAAGTACAGAAACATAATTTAATCCATCAATTTCCAAAGTACAAGGGATGGGAAGGAAGATACTATTTTTCAAAATTGGCTATACATACATATATCAGGGGTTAATAGTGTCTGCCATGGCTGTGTCTCTTATTTACTTGTAAAAAAAAATAACCATCAACATAGAAACTGTTTTCAGTTAATGCTATGGTGGCCACATCTACAATGAATTCAACGGGGATACTAGGATAGGGGTTTCTTTCTTTTAATGTATACTGTTAATTGCCTATACTCATTCTAGTGGTGATGCTGCCAATCATGTGATCAGTGCTTGCAATCTGTGTGGGATGAAGCTTCTTAGTCTCAGCACTCTTTTGCTTTGCTTTTTGGAGATAAAAACATTTGCAGTAGAACATAAGAATAGCCATACTGGATCAGACCAATAGTCCATTTATCCCAGTATCCTGTTTCCAACAGTTGCCAATCCAAGTCACAAGTATCTGGCAGAAGCCCAAATAGTAGCAACATTCCATGCTACCAATCCCAGGGCAAGCAGTGGCTTTTCCATGTCTGTTTCAAAAGCAGACTATGGACTTTTCCTCCAGGAACTTGTCCAAACATTTTTTAAACTCAGATATGCTAACCACTATTACTACATCCTCTGGCAAAGAATTCTAGAGCTTAACTATTTGTTAAATGAAAAAATATTTCCTCTTACTTATTTCAAAAAAAATCCATGTAATTTCATTCACTGTCCCCTAGTCTTTGTATTTTTTTGAAAGAATAAAAAAATCTACTCGTTCTATACCAATCAGAATTTTGACGACCTCAATCATATCCCCCATCAGCCATCTCTTTTCCAAGCTGATGAGCCCTAACCTCTTTAGACTTTGCTCATATGAGAGGAGTTCCACCCCCTTTATCACTTTGCTCTTATTTGATGATGTATTATGTCATTACTTCATCCTGTTTTCTGCTTCTGTCAGCTTAAGGGCAAGCATATTGCATAAACAACATACAGTCATGTAGGCATTAAGAGACATGTTAGCTAAGATATGCTAAGCAGTTAGTATAGGTTTTAGCATCCATTAACCATAAGTGCTAGCCCATGCTAACAACTAGTGCACATTTAAATAGCCTGTGTGGTAAAAGACTAGCACTAATTCCTTAGTGCGGGATAGTGCAGGGACTGGGCAGGGTTTGGGTGGAGATTGGGCAAGGATTGCATCTTGCAGGCAGTACACGGTAGGTGCATCTGTGCTCACAGCGCCTGCAAGTGAAGCATGTTAGGGAACATGTCTGTGCAGAAACTGCAGGGGGAATGCTGGACACACCCCCAATGGTTCCTGCAGGTTCTTTGCACTTAAGGCACATTCGGGTCCTTTTCCAAAGCCGTGGTAAAAAGTGGCCTGTGGTAGTGTGGGCGCGTCTTTTTGGCGCACGCTGGGCCACTTTTTACCATGGCTAGGAAAAAGGCCATTTTTAATGGGCCAGGAAATGGGTGTGCGCAAAAATTAAAACTAGCACACGCTTATTTATGGCCTGAGCCTTTACCAACAGCCATTGACCTAGCAGTAAGGGCTCACGCTCTTCCTACACAGTAACCATGCAGCGCATGCCAGGGTGACTGCGCTGCCACTTGCTGCTGGGAATGCCCCTCGTGGTAGAAAATAGAAAATATTTTCTACCGTGGGATTCAGCGCACACCAAACTCGGAATTACCGCTGGACGCAAGTGCTACCCCGGTGGTAGTGCTGATTTGGCACACGCTAGCCATGTGTTAGCCCTCCTGTGGCTTTGTAAAAGGGCCCCTTTGATTTTCACTGTTAACCTGTGTAAACTTTAGCAAACTTTAGTAAACATGCCTCTATGTATCTATCTATCTATCTGTAGACAGATAAATAATTTGATTTTTATTTTTCATATTAATCCTCATCAAAAGTGGATTTTTTTAAAACCTTTGCTGCAAGTTGCACTTGTAAAGGGCTAATTAATTCACTCCAATTCATTTAATTTAAGAAAAGTAGGGAGAGTTCACTGGATAAAATGACCATAATAGAGACCTGTAGGGATTATTCTATAGATTGGAGGGAAATGGGAGGAAATATTTGCTAAAAGCTTTAGTCATGAGGTGTTTCCACTCAGGACACTTAACTTCACACAGTTCTGTCTGCAGTGAGGAAGTGCTCCCAGTGTGAGGGAAAACCCACATTCTGGGACCTGTGCCAGAGGAAATAAAATGTTTCTTGACAGAGTAAAAACCTCTGAGGGATGTGACTGTGGACACATTTACTTTCACAGTGATTTATCATTTACTGATTTTGCTGTAACAGTTTATTGTGCTAGAGCACTACGGACACTGCATTCCCTCTGTCTTTCTTTTTAACCACAGTTCTCAGATTTTCCTTTGTTTGTATGCAATACCCTGCAGCAATACAGAATTCCCATGGCCTGGTTGCAAGTGGTGTTCATCAATCCAAGCTTGTGATATTTGTCCAAGTGAAAGCTGAGTACTCTGAAATTAATCAATATTTGAATGTATTGGTCCAAAATAGAACTATAATCTATATTGAATAAGAATGTGGCTATGTTACTAATGTGAACAAGTACTGAATAAAAAGTTAGTTTATTCTGTCCCTTTGCTTTTGCATCTTGAAGGCCAGTGGTGGTGCAGTCAGAGCCAGAAGTTCATTATATATTTTCCTAAATAACTTCTGAGGGGCATTTTCGATATAACTGCTAAATCTGATTTTGCACGTTTTACGAAAAATGCCCCAGAATCCAGTAGCGAACATGGCCATTTTCAAACCAGAAATATGTCCAACTGTTTGTTTCAAAAATGGCTATTTGCTAGGTGCTTTTGTGCTCAGTGCAATTATCTTGTAGGACCACTTTTGGGGAAAAAAAAAGTTCAAGGGAAAAATGCACAAAAACAAGTCATTGGGATGTATGGGGGGGGGGGGGGAGGGCAGCATTCTTAGTAGACTTGCCCACACAGACATCCCAGCAGAGAAGTGGGGCACCCTAGAGAGCACTGCAGTGGACTTCACATAAAAGGTCCCAGGTACACATCTTACCCTTACCCTCTTATATTATATGGGGAGCCTTCCACAACCCACCAAAAACCTACTGTACCCAACTGTACACCACTACAATAGTCTATATCCCTGCAGTTGTCACCTATATTTAGGTACAGTACATTTTTGGAGGGCTCACAGTTTCCACCAAAAGTGTACCAGTTAGAGTGGGATATGGCATAGATCCCCTTCTCTACAGTGCACTGCACTGACCACTAGGCTACTCCAGGGACATGCTTGCTTCTCTAATAGGACTGGCCATAACATCTGAAGCTGTCACAGAGGCTGGTATGTACTGTTTCTTTAACATCTTTGTGGGTGAGAGAGGTCAGTGACCACTGGTGGAGTAAGGGGGGTCATGCCTTAATTTCTCTAGTGGTTATCTTGTAATTTAGGGCACTTTTTTGTGACTTAGGTGTGATTGAAACACATCTAGACCAAAAGTCTAACTTTTTGCCCTGTATGTTTTTGCTTTGTTTCATTATGGCAGAAAAGCGTCCAAGTTTTGGGAACACCCAGATCCTGCCCCCAACATGCCTCCTTGTGATTTGCATGCACTGCAGAGAAAAACATCTCAAATCTGAGTTTCAAAAATCATGTTTTGAGATGTTTTTCTCTTTTGAAAATGAGCCCCTCTGTCATTTAGGCAAAAAAAAAATGTGAAATGAAAAATGAAACTTTGAATCTTTTGGGAGAACATATATAGGGGTCTTTTACAAAGTGGCGGTAAGCCCAACACGGGTTTACCGTATGCTAAAATGGAGCTATCGCTGGCCTAATGCGGCCGCCGGCAGTAGTTCTGGCTGGAGCGTGCACCATTTCCGGTGCTCCGGGAAATATTTTTCCCCTAGTGTGGCGCTAACCCGGTGGTAATCGGGCATTGCTATGCACTGCCTGGTTACCACCAGGTTACTGTGGGTGCCCTTACCGCCACCTCAATGGGTGGCGGTGTGTTCCCTGTTGCATGGCCACAAGGTAAGCGTTATCTTACAGCTTGGTCATTTTTTGGGGGGCATTTTGGGTGGCTGTGGTAAAAAGGGCCCCTGCCTCTACTATAGCTTAGTAAAAGTACCCCATTATTATTACTTCTCATATAATGATCCATGCTAACATTTGAAAAGGTTATTTTTACTATGGCCATAGTGTTTATGGCCACATTATAATTTGTCGTATCTGTTTTTGTTCCAGCGGTTCCGCAAGTATCTATTTGTGTTTTAATGTTATCTTTGTACATAAGTACAAATTAGTACATTGAAACATGTCACTTTGGAGGGAAAATGCTTTCTCTTGCATTTTACTATCATTTGCTGGTAAGCTAGCTACCATTATTTTACATGTCAAACATTGTGTTCTCTTTAAGCAATGGGGCTTTGACAAGGTTCAAACACTATCACAGATACTCTACAATCAATACAGATAATCTCAATGTGTATAAAGCAGAGTTGTTTGTCTATGAGGGAAAAAGTCTCAACCGCTACAGCTATATTGTATACACCTAAGTGTTCATTTTATAGCCTGTAGAAAAAGTCATCATAGACTTGAAAAAACCCTCAATTTTTTACTTATATAGAATTTTTATTTGCTTTGTTTTATCAAAAAAGTAAAATCATCACTTATCTTGCCAAATGTTTCTTTTGAAAAGGCGCTTAGTCCGATTAAATAATGAAAATGCAATGGTTCCTACGGTCCCGTTTCGAGTGTCTTCGTCAGGGAACCTCCTTGCACCTTTGTTCAAAATCTTTTTTCATCTGGATTAGTTTTTCTCTAAGGAAGATCTTCCTTAGAGAAAAACTAATCCAGATGAAAAAAGATTTTGAACAAAGGTGCAAGGAGGTTCCCTGACGAAGACACTCGAAACGGGACCGTAGGAACCATTGCATTTTCATTATTTAATCGGACTAAGCGCCTTTTCAAAAGAAACATTTGGCAAGATAAGTGATGATTTTACTTTTTTGATAAAACAAAGCAAATAAAAATTCTATATAAGTAAAAAATTGAGGGTTTTTTCAAGTCTATGATGACTTTTTCTACAGGCTATAAAATGAACACTTAGGTGTATACAATATAGCTGTAGCGGTTGAGACTTTTTCCCTCATAGACAAACAACTCTGCTTTATACGCTTTGACAAGGTTAACAACAGGTTTCAGATTACTAACAGGAGATCAGCATTTTCATGTTTGAGTTCTTTCTGTACTCTGGGGTGTATGCCATCTGTTCCAGGTGATTTATCACTCTTGAACTTGTCGATTTCTCTCAGTATGTATTCCAGGTTCACTGAGATTTCTTTCAGTTCCTCTGCATCATCAGCCTTAAACCATTTCCAGTACAGATAGATTTCTTACATCTTCTTCCATAAAGATCAAAGCAAAGAATTCATGTGATCTCTCCTCTATGGCCTTGTCTTCCCTGAGTTCCCCTTTTTCTCCTTCATGATCTAACAGTCCCACTGATTCCCTCACAGGCTTTCTGCTTCTGATGTACCTGAAAAAGGTTTTACTATGAGTTTTTGTCTCCATGGCAAGTTTTTCTTCATATTCTCTTTTAGCCTTCTTTATCAATGCTTTGCATCTCGCTTGTCAGTGTTTATGCTGCTTCCTATTTTCTTCATTTGGATCCTTTTTCCATTCTTTTAAGGATGCTCTTTTGACTCTAATAGCCTCTTTCACTTCACCTTTTAACCATGGTGGCTGTCGTTTGCTGTTCTTTCCACCTTTTTTAATATGTGGAATACATCTGGTCTGGGCTTCCACGATGTTACATCCATGCCTGATTTAAAGTCCTAACCTTTGTGGCCAACCCTTTTGGCTACTTTTTAACCATTTTTCTCATTTTGTCGTAATTGCCTTTTCAAAAATTAAATGCTGCTACAGTAGATTTCTTTAGTGAATTAATTCCAGATATAAGCTCAAATTTGATCATGTTTTGATCACTGTTTCCCAGTGGATCCAATACATGTATTTCCCAGTTCAGAAGGGGAATGCTTGTCTATGGTTGCTGAGATCATTGGGATGTCTTCAGGCATGTCTGCGTTTTCGAAAAGTGCTTTTTTTGGGTGGTGCTCTACTGGAGGTTTTAGGGGAGGTCACCTACTTAATACTCCAGTGTTTTTTTGGCCCTCTAAAATCAATTGTGCCAAATGATTGCGGGCTTGGTAGCTAAGTGAAAGAATTTAAACGTGTAGGTTTCCAAAAAGGCAGATATAGACATCTATTTTTGTCAGCACTTACACATCTAGGTTATTGTGTTAGTGCTGATACTTGGATGTGTATGATGCCGCATTGCCTCTGTTGATTTTTTAGATGTTGACAGTTGTAAAATAGATACTCCTGCTGCATTTAACTGGCACATAAACATTCATTCCTGCATGTATTTTAGAAGAGGTTTTATCTAAAATCTGCCTTTAAATATGCTCTATGCATTTCTTGTAACTCTTGTTCCACCATAGGAGCATAGAGACTCTGTTTGTCAAAGTTAATTTTAAACTTTTTCACCTTGATTTTTCATTTTGGTGAAAGAATGCCTGCTTTCTAAGAATGCTAAAAGAGAAATTATTTGTGATACTCCATTTCTTTCTTATTTGATGAAATGTAGGGAAATTCCCTTTAATAATCTTCTGTTAACTGACCTGTATTCTCATAATCACGAATCCTCAAGATGAAAAACAGAGTGACTTATCCAGGTGAATAATCTAGGTTATCCACCAGCGTAATAGAGCAAATATGTCTTGTGTCTTACCTTTCCATAACTTACACATTAACCTAATCATCAAGGGTTGCAGAACAACGTTTTTCTGCAGCTGTTGGCACTTGTAATGCTTTTTCATATATAGTATATTGAAAAAAATAAAAGGATGCAAACTATGTATATCTTCTAATAAACACTCAGGTGAAAAGTGGTAGTGTTTTGTGTAAATCTCATGAATCCTTCTTATCATTATTCCCACATTGTACCCCTTCAAATCTGGGAGGTCCATTGCTCCTTGCCTACAATCTAGGAATAATTTACAAAAGCCGATCCTATTCTAGGATTCTTTGACTTCCATCTGGACTAATTAGTGTGTTAAAAATGCCAGAGCTTTCCTTTTGACACTTAAAATGGAAGAATTTGAAGAGAGTATAGCATTTTTGGCACCATGACTGGTTTCACTAGGGTAAACCTTTCCAGTTTGAATAATCATCTTTAATATCTATTTTGACCCTGACATTCAATACCAGATTTATGGAGATATATCCTCAGATACTCCATTTTATCTCTCTGTATTTCAGCTGCTGGAATATTTTGCAAGGACGACACTTCAGACTTATGGAAGTTTGTCTCGAGTACAAAGAAGGTCCCAGATTGTTCTGTGATATTGGTGACAGGTTTCATATTTGACTTTTCTTTTTCATTCAGGAACAATTTGTGCAACAGATTCCTATGTCTCACTGCTAGGGGTTCCAAAGCCAATAAGAAAAACAATAATAATGGGCACCTCTGCCAAGTTCCTCTAGCTCAAATTAATATGTTAATTGATATGTACCAGCAATTGACCCCTAAGTTTAAATAGAAAACCTTTACCCAGTCCATAAACTCACCATGAATTCCAAATTTCTCCAAACCCCAGAAAAGATGTTCCCATGTGCTTTTATCAAATTCTTTTACTATGTCTAGGCTTGCTAAGATGGAATCCTAATAGTTATCTTAGCCTGCCTGCAAAGCTGCCACAGCCCTAAGCAGGGTAGTGAGGGCATACTATTCTTTTTCAAACTTAACTTGATCTTTGTTCACAACAAATGGTAGCTTTTGAGATGTCCTAAATTGGGCCGCTTAGCTATGCGGGTGCTGGCACCTGCACATCCCTGGGCTCGTCCCTAATGCCGCCCCCTGTCCCTCCCCTGGTCTGCCCACTTTTTTTGTGAGCAGTCAGAGGTGATGTTCAGTGGTACTGCCTAGTTTAGTGCCACTAAATATTGGGGGATAGGCAGCCCCAGAGGATTTAAGAGGGTATGAGCCTCTCCTGCCCATTTAATTCCCTTTGAATGTTGGCCTTGTAAGAGTTCTTTCATAGCTAAGGAAACTATTTACCAGGAAGACAGGCTACTAAAACAAAAATATATAAACTCCTCTCTATTCCTAACCTGTAGCAAAAGTTATATGTAACTGTTTCATGCAAAACAGGTTTATCAGAAAGAAAATTATCTAAGTGAGTGGGATCCAGAAAAAGCATATTTATTATTTCTGCATATGATCAAACATTTACAAGGAAATCTAAGAAAGAAGGTAGGGCAGAGGAATTCTTTTCTACAAAATTAAAAGTTTATTTTTTAATGTTTATATACCGCAAATCCAGAAGCCAGTCTTTTCAAAGCAGTTTCCAAATAAACAAACATAAAAACAAAATAAAATCATAGACTACGTAAACCCCCCTCCTACGTCACAACACCCCTAAGCGGCATCCATCCTGTGTCTCTTGGAGCACCCTCATTCCTTATGATTCAGGGAAAACACACATTTTTATTAACGTATGAAACTTGCCTTTGTTGTTCCAATATTTAGCTCTGTTTCTTGCAAACAGGCAATATGTGTCCCAGAATTTTTCATGTATTGCAGAATTTGTGTTTTTACTGATGATTGATCTCTTGAAATGTATGCACTATATAACTTTTAAAATAACCATTTGCATTATTATGTCAGGAAGTTTTACTTGTGTTAACTGCCCCTTCCCTTATCAGCTTCCAGACCAAGGCCAGTCAGTTCTTATATACTGCTTATATCCCCTTTTCAGGGTTCAGTGCAGTTTACAATCTAAGAGAACAGATTACAAGTTTGTTGGTGTGTAGGTAGGTGCAGGGCCGGTTTTAGACAGGCTGGGGCCCAGGGCAGAAATTAAGGAGGGGGCCCCCTCCCCCAGTCTCTCCATCCACCACTGCTGCCACATATGCAACAACTTTAAATGACTTCTTCACACAAAACACAGACAGGCCTTCACCAAATACAGAACAAGGGATCAGAAATTAGAAAAAATGTAAATATGAACTCTGAGGTTGAAACATGGCAAATACTGTAACACTAAAGAAATAAAAACAGAAATGTGCTTCCTTTTTTGTATTTAACACAATTGGTAGCATCACTACAGGGGGGCCTCCCCCCCCCCCCCCCACTTTGGGCTCAGACCCCCCAAAATTAGCTACCATCCTTGCTGTAGCTGGCAAGGATCCGCAAGATGTGCCAGCTGAAGACCATCACCTCTGGTTTGGCTGCCAGAGCTCTCTAAGCTCTGCAGGCAGTGGCAGTGTCCCCAAGCTACCACCGCTGCCGTTACAGCTCCCCATGCATGCTCAACCTTCATGTATGTAGAAAAAACAAGCATTTATGGGTATAGGTCAGCAGCAGCTCAGGGACACTGCCACCACCTGCAGCGCTTGATGATGCTCTTCGATATGGAGGCGCAAGCACGGAATCCACCCGAAGAAGACAACACGGATGCGAAGTCTGCAGAAGATACCACACTGAAACAAACCACAATGCTCCCATAGCTACAAAAACAATGTGACTGCACCCATATATGCAAACATGTATCCACAATGAGAAAAATGCCAGACTCTAAGAGATCTCCAAACAACGAACTCCAGTCTTCTCAACTTGGCACAAAGCCAATATGTCATCATTACAAGTCCAATATTACACACACCATTATACATAAACAGCAAGAAACTCAGCTCCCTCACCTGACATTCATTTCCCTTTTTTCATATTCCTTAGTACCCCATTTAGGTAGAACACAATTACCATTCACATATACCAAACATCCACCTCACACAGGGTGTCTTTTACTAAGGTGCGCTCATGTTTTTAGCGCACGCTAAAATTGGTACGCTAAACATTAGAGATGCTAATGCATTCCTATGGGCGTCTAACGTTTAGCACACCCACAATTTCAGCACGTGCTAAAAATGTGAGTGCGCCTTAGAAAAAGATGCCCACAGTCTCCTAGAATCCCTTTCTCCATACCTCCTATCAGCTTTACCAATGTTTTCATCGCCATCTCTTCAACCAGTCTTTGTAGATGGAGTTGACTAGCCTTCACTCTCTCCCCCACTCCACCTAAAACTTTTCAGGTTACCTGGGTAAGAAGAAAAGACCAATTATGCAAACCCCTATACCACTCCTAAATAACGATGGAGATCACTTCAAGTTAGCCCCATGACAGCATAGTTATTTAAGTTTTTTTGTACAGAAAGAGCACTAACCTTGCACATTTTCACACATTACCTTCCACACTTCAAATCCAGGAAAGAGTATAAAAGCCTCAGTGGAGGAGTGGCCTAGTGGTTAGGGTGGTGGACTTTGGTCCTGAGGCACTGAGTTCAATTCCCGGCACAGGCAGCTCCTTGTGCCTCTGGCCAAGTCACTTAACCCTCCATTGCCTGCCACATTGAGCCTGCCATGAGTGGGAAAGCACGGGGTACAAATGTAACAAAAATTAAATTAAAACAAAGGAAAGAATGATGAGAAGAAAATGAAATATAAAAGAGTAAAAAGAAAAACCAGAAGCATTAACTCGGGAGAAACACTCAAAGTAAAGCTGTTGCTATTTGCTCTAGTGTGCAGAACACATAAGAAAAACATTCTTCATATGATTACAGGTATTTTTTTTCTTGAATGCTGCTGCACAAGCTCAGAGCCTCATAGAGAAGGATTAATAACCTCACTAACATGTATAGTAATTTGCCGCACACAGCTGAGCAACTCAGCACGGAAACCATTAAAAATACCATGTAGTTTGTCATGTGCTGTCTTCCAATGTTGTATCTAGGTCCCTGACATTGTTAGCAATAAAAGCACAGTGTAGCAGCTGTTGGCTTCCAAGCATAGTGCTTGCTATGCATTTGTTTCTTTAATCTCAAATATATCATTTATAACATCTGCTCCATCTTTAGATCTTTCCCATATCTTGCTGAGACATGCAATTATTTCTATTTCCAAGGTCTTTCCATTTTGCTTATGGGAGATCTCAATTGTGTTTTAACTTGTCAATAAATGCTCCTGATCCCTCAGCATTATCCATAGTAATATTAGGATAGAATAGAACATGGTGGGGAAAATGGAAACATCAGTTGTTTTATTGTTCCAACATACAAGGGCAGAAACATTGGATATCCTCCAGTTCAGTGACCCTCTAAAGATGTGACAGTGTCTGTTCACAGAATCCTAAAGCAAGTAGTTGATGAAGAGGTGGGACACCCTCCTTTCTGTACAGCAAGTGAATAAGAAGGTTGAATCTTTGTATAGTGTTCAAAAGGTTCTGGAATTCAGCTTCTTCATCATTCCATGGTGGTCAAATCCACTCTTGAAAGAGTCAAGAGCTTGAAAGCTCACTCCTCGGTGCCCCCAGTGAGAGAGAGTGACAAGAATCTTGAAGTATTTTGGAAAGACGTTTTACCAGATTCCTATGCCCACATCCTACATAGCTTCTTATCAGCTCTTCATGAGCATGCACTTGTGGAACACTGTGTGCAGTGTGTCAGGGTTTGTTGATATTTTCCCTCAAGAGAAGGCTGAAAAAATACACAGTCTATGTGTGACTTATGACATTTTTGATACAGCATTCAGAGCCCATTCAATTTTTCTATCTTGGCAGTATATTGTCAATCAACATTGACATTGAGGCAAATGTGAATTATAGAATTGGAAAGGCAGCAACTCAACAAAATCGATAAGAATCAAAACAAAATTCCACCTTTATAACTCCATTGTTTTGTCAACTGTATTGTATGCCAGCAAAACCTGGAAGATATCAACCAAGATAGGAAAGAAATGAGATGTATTTTACCAGCAATGCCTCAGAACAAGCTTAGCTGTGACTTACTAAGATTATATCACAAATGATGAGATACTGAGGAAAAGCAGCTCCACAAGATTACACAGAGTGCTGTTGACAGGACACATTTTACATATGCAAGACTATTTTCATCCCAAAGATGCACTATGATGGAGAGCAGCAAGTGGATCAAGAAGAAGACTGAAACTGACCAGGAGATGCACACTCGAGAGGGATCTATGCAATGGAGGCACTACCTGGGAGGAGATGGAAGCCACTGTGGCTGATCAAGATAGATGGAGAAAGCTTGTTTCTTGATGTGAAGAGACATACAAATGGAACTAGGAAAAGAAGAAGATCCAGAGCCTCCTCAATGAGGATTTACATTCATAAAATTGCACAGCTGTGGGCCTAAGACCTTAAGCCAGCAGTGCAGGAGAAGCTGTGGACGTGTCATGCCATGGAATGCCATGGAGAGAATCTCAAACCAAATATAAAAAATGGAGGAAAAAGGGCTTTACCCACAAGCATATGAAACAAAAAGAAAAAATTGGGTAATAGCATTCACTGTCCCCAAACTCAAAATCACAAACTTTTAATATACATATAAAACACACATGAAGAATATCATACTGCTGATTTGGACCCACATCAGGTTATGGGCCTTTTATGGGCCATCCCATTTCAAGCCCTCAACCTATACTTAATCATCTACTCTTCAAAAGTATGATCTCCCAATGAATTTACTTGTGGGCAAAGCACTTTTTCTCTCAATGAAATTGGGGGAACACACTTTTGAAGAGTAGATGATTAATGGGCTCATGTTCGAAAGAGAAGGGCGTCCATCTTTCGACACAAATTGGGAGTTGGGCGTCCTTCTCCCAGGGTCACCCAAATTGGCATAATCGAAAGCTGATTTTGGGCGCCCTCAACTGCTTTTCATCGCGGGGACGACCAAAGTTTCCAGGGGCATGTCGGAAGCATAGCGAATGCGGGACTGGGGCGTGCTTAACACATGGGCGTCCTCAGCCGATAATGGAAAAAAGAAGGGCATCCCTGACGAACACTTGGCCGACTTTACTTGGTCCTTTTTTTTTAATGACCAAGCCACAAAAATGTGCCCTAAATGACCAGATGACCACCGGGGAATTGGGGATGATCTCCCCCTACTCCCCCAGTGGTCACTAATCTCCTCCCACCCTAAAAGAAATGTTAAAATATTTTTCCAGCCTGTATGCCAGCCTCAAATATCATACCCACCTCCATGACAGCAGTATGCAGGACCCTGGAACAGTTTTAGTGGGTACTGCAGTGCACTTCAGGCAGGCGGACCCAGGCCCATCACCCCCTACCTGTTAAACTTGTGGTGGTAAATGTGAGCCCTCCAAAACCTACCAGAAACCCACTGTACCCTCATCTAGGTGCCCCCCTTCATCCCTAAGGGCTATGGTAGTGGTGTACAGTTGTGGGGAGTGGGTTTTGGGGGGCTCAGCACACAAGGTAAGGCAGCTATGCAGCAGGGAGCAAATTCTGAAGTCCACTGCAGTGCCCCCTAGGGTGCCCGGTTGGTGTCCTGGCATGTCAGGGGGACCAGTGTACTACGAATGCTGGCTCCTCCCACAACCAAAGGGCTTGGATTTGATCATTTCTGAGATGGGTGTTCTCGGTTTCCATTATCGCTGAAAATCGGGGACGACCATCTCTAAGGTCGACCTAAATGTGGAGATTTGGGCGTCCCCGACTGTATTATTGAAATGAAAGATGGGACGCCGATTTTGTTTCGATACTACGGGTTTCCCCGCCCCTTCGCGGGGACGTCCTGTGAGGATGCCCTCAGGAAAACTTGGATACCCCGTTTGATTATACCCCTCCACGTATACTGAGACCTAGAACTTGAGGACTTGAAATGGGATGGCCCATAAAAGGCCCCATAATCTGTTGTGTGTCTGAATCAACAGTATTATACTACTCTTCATGTGTGCTTTATAAGTATATTAAAAGTATTTGATTTAGAGTTTGGGGAGAGTGTATGCTATTACACAAAATTTTATTTTGGTTTCATATGGAGAGAATGTCAAGCAGCATTCAGACACACTTAAGACCCATTCCAGGTCAGATGCTGGGAGTGTAAGTTCCGCATTTGGGAAAGGCAGAGGAGCATCTCCCTCACTGGAACACAAACTATATCTTTCTTCCCCGGTGGCGGGCCGCCTGTTATGCCTAGCAGTAAGGGTGGCGCTTCAGAGTGCTCCAGGTCCCGGATACGGGTCAGTGTCGGTTTCACAAAGTGGGGCTTGAACACTGAGTGTGGAGTTGCTGGTAGTAGAGTCAACTGGTGGCTGTTCTGAAGCCCCCGCGGCAATAATTTTTGGAATCTATTTGGAGAGTATTACAAGCGGTGAGTTCTGTTGTTATGAAGACATTGACTGAGGTAACATCTTTGATTGGCAAATTTGACTCCTTGAATAAGAAGGTGGAAACTTTAAAAACTGATTTTTTGGGTTAAGTTGAGCAAATTCATTCAGAGGTTAAGAGCTTGCAAGAATTTAGGAATGCAGTGATTGTGGATAGACTAGCTATGTACAAGCAGATGAAGGTTTTGGAAAATCATAATAGGAGGACTTAATTTGTATATTTTGAACTTTCCTAAGACTCTGGCAACTCCCCCTTTGGATATCTTTAAAAAATATCTTGTTGAAATATTGAAGTTTTCCTCTGATGTTTTGCCTCCTATGAATAGAATTTATTATCTTCCTGTTTCTCTCAAAGTAGAGGTAGTGGACTCAGAGCTTGAACCATCGATGGATCTTAACAATATAGCCGGCTATATTGGAAGAGTCTATTACTGAAATAACAGAAAGAACATTATTAATGTCAATGGTATTTGAGCAAGATGTTAATGCCATAATGAAACAATATTTTAGACACTCTGAAGACCTTTTTTTATGGCCAGAAGATAAGGATTTATCTGGCTGTTGCTAAATTTAACCAAGAAAGAAGGAAGGCTTTCCTCTCTATGAGACAAGAGATTAAGGACTTGGGGAGAACCTTTTTGTTAGCATTTCCCTGTAAATGTTTTGGATTTGTAGACGTTATAGAGTTTGTAATAACTATGCCTGTGTATTGAGTATGAGGGTCTTGTACCTGTACCTGTTAAGCCTTTCTTTAGTATTTGTTGTTTCTTGTAATTAACTCTCCTAATATTTTATATGTCCTCCACTCTTCTTATTGTGGTCTAAGGAGGAATTTATGATTGTATGGTACTCTGTTTCCTGTGTTATTTAATGTCTGTATTTCTTTGTTCAAGAGCTATCTTCATAATATTTTTAATGGCCATGCACTAATGGCAATATTAGTCCATGGCCATTAATCCAAGAAATAGAAAAAAACAATTTTTACAGCAGATAAAAACCTGTGTAAGAACACAGAAAGGCCACTTTTTACTGCACCACCATTTCCATTAAAAAAAAAGTCCTTTCACCCACTGTGGTAAAAGGGGGCCTCAATTCGTGGCAAATCCATTTGCTGATGCTACCCCTTTTACCAAAGCTTTGTAAAAAGGGGCTCTTAGCTCTGTAATATATAAAAAAAAATAGCCTGATAGGCCGAGCCCTAATTTCAGTTTCTGAGAGAAAGAAACATGCAGGTCTGTGCTGAAACAGAAAATTGCAAGGAGAGAAACCTCGATGAAAACACTAAAAGCTGTAAAAGTAAATATAGCTTGTTCCTTTTGAATTTCATAAAACACATACAATTGAATGAATGTGTTAATGAAGTATAAAAAAAAGTGCTTTCCTAAATTTAGAAATAGGAGTGTGTGTTATTTATAGGGTTTTTTTTTAGTTACATACAAGGTTTTGTGTGAAAGAAGTGCACACACATTTAGCTGTACCAAAAAAAAAAAATCTAGTAAAAGAGTAGTTTCATTTATTATACTTATTCAAAGAATAGGAAGGTAAGTACAGTAAGAAGAACACAAATACGACTAGACAGATCAGAGATTACTGTACACATTTAGAAAAAGGATCTTCGGAATTTGGTGCCAAATACTTAGCTTTGGCAGGGCCAGTCTTACCAATTGCGGGGCCCTATGTGGACCAGTTTTTTTTTTTTGGGGGGGGGGGGGGGGAATCCCAGCGGTCCAGTATGTCCCCTTGTGTCTGAACCCCTCTACCTTAAAATGTGCATTATTCCATAGAGGGCTTAGTGAACTTGCTCTCTGCTGTGTAATGCTCTTTCAGAAGTAGGAAGTTACATCAGAAGGGGAGGGTGCAGCAGAAATCAGGCTCGGAGGTCTGCGGCAGATGGCTAATGCAAATTGCTACCTCTGCGCTGAGTCCTCTATGGTGAAATGCTGGGGTTTGGAGACAGAGGGAAATTGTGGGGTGGGGCCTTGTGCAGCAGCCTTTGTCACTCCTGTTTAAGGCTGACCCTGAGCTTTGGAGATGCAAGAATGGTACACCCAGTGCATTTTTGCTAGTGAAAAAGGTGCCGGTACTCAAATGTTATGCCTCCCTTCAGGGGTGGGGTGATCACTGAAGGACCTACTCCACAATAGCCAGGCCCCCTGCAATCAGTCACAGAATCTATGACAAGGCAGAATTGGAATGTAGAGCCTGAGCTCTTTCATTAAATCTTAGGGACCATGGGTCAATTTTAGCAGACAATGGAAAAGGTGCCGGTACTCATTACCCCCCAAGTACCCCCTCAAAAAAGCCCTGGGTACTTCTCACAAAAGAGAGGGTAAAACAGCATACAAAATAATGTAGAAACAGAAAAAGAGTAACACTGGGCTTCCAGGATTGGGATAATCAATGTCCTCCTTTATTAAGGTCAACTAAACACTGACTAATAGGATGTGGAAAAATCTACTCAAAAAATTATATTAACAATGTAATATCTTTCCCACTGAAGTGAAAATGATATGAAAAGTAGTATTGCCTTTAACCCACCACATGAAAAAGGAGGTAAAAAGATCCTCACAGAGCTCCTAGGCAGAACACTGCCTATCGGAGCTTAAACGGACACTCAACCATCCTCTGTTCATCATAGGCTCAAAAAAACCTCCAAAAATATCTTTATTCAAGGGCTACTTCTATTCAAATGCCACTGTTTATGCTGTCACTGTACTGACAGCACTGTAAACATCAACCCAGCAGAAATACCGAATGCTTATCTTTCACGCTGGGGAACTTAGACCTCATTCTTTTCTGTCACACCAAGCCAACGATGGCCAGCGTTTCGAAAAACTGCTTCAGGGTCTTAGTGGCGCAAAATCATCTACATATATCTTGTTGCACGGACATCTTAAACTGTACACCATCTCCTTTATTAAGGCACAGGCACCTGCTTCGGAGTCAGAAAATCCTGTTTGTGACTTTCTCAGAGATGTATGTATAAACCAAATAGGTGGGATACAATATCTCTAATGTGGGTAGTATCTCTTAACTCAAAGAACGCTGTCAGTGCAAAAAATGCGGGCTTTTCTGTACCGACAGCAGCTCCTCAGTACCTCTACACTCTCATCTCTCCCTACACTCCTCCCCAGGAACTCCATTAATTGGGTAAATCTCTCTTATCTGTACCCTTCTCCTCCACTACCAACTCCAGACTCCGTTCCTTTTATCTTGCTGCACCATACAGCTGGAATAGACTTCCTGAGTCAGTACTTCAAGCTCTGTTTCTGGCCATCTTCAAATCTAGGCTAAAAGTCCACCTTTTTGATGCTATTTTTAACTCCTAACCCCTATTCACTACCCACGTCTGTTGTATTATTCTCACCTTAAGTAATCTACTTATCAGGGCCGCTGAGCGGGAGGGCAGGGGGGACAAAATTCCATGGGCCCGGGCCTCCAAGGGGGGGCCAGCACTGGGATTAGGCCGCCGGCGCTGCAGTCCACGGTCTCACCTGCCTGCCCTCGGCTCCGCCACCGGGCCCCCTGCATTAAAATCGTCAGCACCTCAGCTCCGTTTGGAAAGGCAGATCGCCTCCCTTTGGTCCCTCTCTGTGTCCTGCCCTCGCGGAAACCGGAAGTTACATCAGACGAGGGTGGGACACAGTGAGGGGGCAAGGGCAGTGGAGGGGGGGCCACCTTGCCCCGGGCCCAGCTTAGTCTCTCGGCGGCCCTGCCCCTTATCCCTTATAGTGTCTGATTAGACTGTAAGCTGTATCGAGCGGGAGGAGACCGACAGTCATTCAAAAGTGCATGGTTTGGAACAAGGTATCTTTCAAAGATAACACCAAAACAGGGAAGATAGGGTATTCCGATAGCGAAGTTGCAATAGAGACAATAGTTGACAAAGAGGCGTATTTTCAAAGCACTTAAATGTACAAATCTACATAGGAACCTATTCTAAGTACTTTGAAAATGAGCCCCCAAATGTCTTTAAATAAAAAGCAGACAAAAGATTGCAAATTAACACTGTCAACTGCTGAGCAAGTTGTAAATAGAAACAACAAACATAGTTGGAAATGTCTATATGCGAATACCAGAAGCCTAAAAAATAAGATGGGAGAGTTAGAATATATTGCACTAGATGAAAAATTAGATATGATAGGCATCTCTGAGACCTGGTGGAAGGAGGATAACCAGTGGGACACTGTCATACCAGGGTAGAAATTATATAGTAGTGATAGGGTGGATTGAATTGGTGAAAGGATAGCATTGCATGTTAAGGAGGGCCTTGAATGAAATAGATTGAAAATTTGCAGGAAACAAACACACATCTTGGAATCCATATGGACTGAAATTCCATGTTTAATGGGGAAAAGGATAGTGATAGGAGTGTACTACCATCCACCTGGCCGGGATGATCAGACAGATGTAGAAATGTTATCAGAAATTAGGGAGGCTAACAAACTGGGGTAAAGAATAATAATAGGTGATTTCAATTACCCCGCTATTGACTGAGTAAATGTAACATCAGGGCATGCTAGGGAGGTAAAATTCCTTGACAAAATCAAAGACTGCTTTATGGAGCAACTGGTACAGGAGCCAACAAGAGGAAGAAAAAATCTAGACCTAGTCCTTAGTGGAGCACATGATGTGGTGCAGGAGGTAATGGTGCTGGGGCCACTTGAAAACAGTGACCATAATATGATATCAGCTTTGGACTAGGTTCACAAAGGAAATCCAATATGTTAGCATTTACCTTTCAAAAAGACTATGGTAAAATGAGAAGAACGGTGAAAAAAAACCCACAAAACCTTAGAGGAGCAGCTTCAAAGGTCAAAAATTTACATCAGGCATGGATGCTGTTCAACAATACCATTCTGGAAGCCCAGGCCAAATATATTCCATGTATTAAAAAGGAGGAAGGAAGACCAAACGACTGCCAGCATGATTAAAAAAATGAGGTGGATCTGATTGAAAATAATAAGAAACAGCATAAGGAATGTCAAGTCAAATTGAAAGCACTGATAAGGAAGGCAAAGAGGGACTTTGAAAAAAAGATTGCATTGGAGGCAAAAACACGTGGAGGGGCATAATCGAATGAGGCGCCCAAGTTTTCCTGAGGACGTCCTTGTAGGACGTCTGGTGAAGGGGTGGGGAAACCCGTATTATCGAAATAAGATGGGCGGCCATCTTTCATTTCGATAATACGGTCGGGGGCGCCCAAATCTCAACATTTAGGTCAACCTTAGAGATAGTCGTCTCTGATTTTCGGCGATAATGGAAACTGAGGACGCCTATCTCAGAAACAACCAAATCCAAGCCCTGTGGTCATGGAAGGAGCCAGCATTCGTAGTGCACTGGTCTCCCTGACATGCCAGGACAGCAACCGGGCACCCTAGGGGGCACTGCAGTGGACTTCAGAATTTGCTCCCAGGTGCATAGCTCCCTTACCTTGGGTGCTAAGTCCCCCAAAACCCACTCCCCACAACTGTACAACACTATCATAGCCCCCTAAGTGGTGAAGGGAGGCACCTACATGTGGGTACAGTGGGTTTTGAAGGGCTCACATTTACCACCACAAGTGTAACAGGTAGGGGGGGTGGGCCTGGGTCTGCCTGCCTGAAGTGCGCTGCACCCACTAATATGCTCCAGGGACCTGCATACTGCTGTCAGGGAGCTGGGTATGACATTTGAGGCTGGCAAAAAATATTTTTAAAGTTTTTTTAGGGTGGGAGGGGGTTAGTGACCACTGGGGGTGTAAGGGGAGGTCATCTGGTCAGTTTGGGCACCTTTTGAGGCTTGGTCGCAAGAAAAAATGGACCAAGTAAAGTCGTCCAAGTGCTCCTCAGGGACGCCCTTCTTTTTTCCATTATCGGCCGAGGACTGAGGGGTAAAAGGGGCACTCAGGGAAGACAAAGCCATAGCGGAGAAATTAAATTAATTCTTTGCTTTGGTCTTCACTGAGGAAGATTTGGGAGATATACCAGTGCCAGAAATGATATTCAAAGTTGACGAGTCAGAGAAACTGAATGAAATCTTTATAAACCTGGAAGATGTAATGGCACAATTTGACAAATTGAAGAGTAACAAATTGCCTGGACCAGATGGTATTCATCCCAGAGTACTGATAGAACTGAAAAATGAACTTGCAGAACTATTGCTAATAATATGTAATGTATCTTTAAAATCAAGCATTGTACCAGAAGGTTGGAGGGTGGCCAGTGTAACGCCAGTGGGAATGACGTCAGTGCTTTCAGACCTCCTTCTCAGGGTGGGTTTTCATGTGCTGGCGGTTGACAAGACTTAAGCATGGTTCTATCTTGATTAGGCTGGGAAGCAGAAAACCAGGCAAAGAGTCTTGTAAGGACCAAAAGCAGAAGACTAGATTGTAATTTGATGAGAATTTTGAGAAGCAGGATTCCTATGTTGAAAATGTGGGCAATGAGCAAATTTTAGCAAGAATAGGCAGGAGGGCTAGGAATTACATATCCTGGGCAGGAAACAGTATGATCATTAGTAGGAAGTGTGGGCCAGAGAGCTAAGAGAACTGACAGCTTGTCTTGGTGACCCAGGACCTTGCAGTGAGGGCTGTTAGGAGAAGATGAGGGGAATGGAGGAGAGGATATGGCTTGCTATAAGAGGCTGCACTGTATACCACCACTTATTTAATGCAGACCTCTGTCCCCTCCTCTTACACACAAACACCTATATATGTTCCTGCCATTCTCCTTATCACTCATAATGCTCATCTATTTCTGCCCTCACACACACTGGCCCCTTTTATCACTTTCACACATTTGGTGCTATACATTCCAACTCTCCCATCCCCTTTTTATACTTGTAGCTTTTATATACAGGCATTTCAAACTATGGTTTATCTTTGTGTTTACATCCTGCTCATGACCAGTTGACAGGGATAAATTGCAATCTTTAAACTCTGCCTGCTCTTCATTCAAAGTTATGTGGACTGCTTTTGCCTTTATTGCAACCTCTCTGTTGGGATGTCCTAACTTCCCTTTTTGTTAGCATCCTTCAAAGGTACATCATTCTACCGAGCAACAGTTGGCTTTCCCCAGTGATCTAGTTTAGAATCTCCTTTTTATAGGCTAGTGCCAGCAGACTTGTTTCACCCTGGCTAAGGTGGAATCCCTTCTTTCGGAAAAGGCTCCCCCTTCCCCAAATCAACAAACCTGAAGCCCTCTTCCCTGTACCATCATGTGATACATATTGAGTTTACTTATATGTGCATGCTGCTTTCCACATGCAAATCACTTTTTGAGCAGATGGCACATAACTTGTAAAATTGTTTCCATAGTCTAAGAATAAAGCTAATTTGCAGAGCTTACTTACCCTGTAAATTAGACTTTTTCACAGCCCCTGAGAACTGGAGTTTAGAATCCTTGAGGTTGCTAATGCAGCCCAAGAGCCAACCTTATAAACTAGATAAATTACAGTTATATGAATCTACTGAGGTATCTGCATGTCTTAAAGGAACTTGTTGCTAAAGAATTATCATTTATTTGACATTCTGAATTAATGGAGGAATTATTGTCATTCCAGAATTAAAAAGCAGTAAATTCAGTTCTCAGCTTCTGCCTGAGAGATCAACTTCTTCCATAAACATATATCTTGGGTAGTCCTAGGCCAAATGTGGCAAAGATCTACCTTGTCGTGGTTAAGCGTATGTCTTGGTTTTATGTTTTATATTTTTGAGAGGTTGGGTTTGGGATAGTCCACTAAACTTGGCAGAGATGTTTAAAATGAATCTGTTCTCCATTGTTATTACTGGCAAGAAACAGCTCCTATTTTCAAATGTCATCCAATTTGTTAGAAGCAGATACAATTCCCAAATAGTGTTCATATTTCATCGCAGGCCATTTGTTTCTGCTCCAGTCAGAAATTAATAATGAAAGCTGTTTTACTTACTTTGGCACTCTGCAGTGAAGACTTTAAAGGACACCCAGCTAATACAGTGCTAGTTGTTAAACAGTACTAAATGTTGGAATGATAAAAGATTAGCTCTTTTCTGTTAAGTCTGGAAATCATCTCACCATATTTTGTTTTCAGAGATTCTTAATATGATGTATAACCGTGATATCCCATGAAGATTCACAAGGTGTTTGGTCTTAAATTTTAATGAGAAAAGTGTCCTGATGAGAGACTATTGAGAGTGTTAGTGTTATGTCGATATATAAAGCATCTAATATGCGATACCTCACAAACTGTAATATTTATTTATTGACAGTATTACTACTACAGTGAAACAATCTGTTCCGTTTAATACAGTATAAGAAAATAATGCTGACCTCTTTATTGATTTTGCAGTGATTATGGTACTGATATTCAGAATTCGCTGAATGATATATATTGATTATCTTAACCCTACTATTGTTATTAAAGGGGCCCTTTTACTAAGTCATGCCCAACGCGTGCCAAAATGGAGTTACCGCCCAGTTACTGCATGGCCCTTCCGGTAATTTCATTTTTGGAGGACGTCCGATGCGCGCATCTGAAAAATATTTTTTATTTTCAGGCACACATAATGGACGCGTGCCAATTGGCATTTGGCAAGCATAGGTCATTACCACCCGGTTACCGCGTGAGTCTTTACCGCTAGGTCAATGGCTGGCAGTAAGGTCTCAGACCCAAAATGGACAGATGGCAATTTTCGTTTTGCCGTACATCCATTTTCGGCAAAAAAAAAAAAAGAGACCTTTTTTACAGGCGTGCTAAAAAATGGATTGGCGCGTGCCCAAAACCCGCGCTTACACTACCGCAAGCCATTTTTCAGCACGCCTTTGTAAAAGGACCCCAAAGTTATTTAGATTTCCTAGTGGCAAACTGGGATCAAATTTCCCTGTATATTTCTCTATTTTTCACTTTTCAATGTATGCTGAAGGGCCAATTTTCAAAAGAGAAAAACATCCAAAAAGTGGCATAAATCTGCGTTTGGGCGTTTTTCTCACAAAAATTTCCAAATTGGTATTTTTGAAACCAATTTTTAGATGTTTTTCGAAGTCCGTCAGAAGTGTGTTCAGATCTCGAGGGGGGTGTGTCAAGGATGTGTTAAGGGCGGGATCTGGGCGTTCCAAACATTTGGATGTTTTTCTGCTGTAATGGAACAAAACAAAAGCATCCAGTCTACTAAGAATGCTGTGATACACATGTCAATTTTGAACTACTGCCCGACTACTGTGTGGCCCAGGCAGTAGTTTCATTTTTGACGTGCATCCACTATGTGCGCCGGAAAATAGGTTTTATTTTCCTGTGCATGGCGCTAACTGGCGGTAATCGGCATTATGTGCGTGCTAACGATTACTGCCCGGTTAACGTGCGAGACCTTACCGCTAAGTCAGTGGGTGGCAGTAAGGTCTCAGGCCCAAAATGGACACGTACCAATTTTCATTTTGCCACATGTCCATTTTCGGCCCCGCCCCCAAAAAGGCCTTTTTTGCAGGTGCACTGAAAAATGGACTTGCGCGTGCTCAATATACGTGTCTACACCAGCGCAGGCCATTTTTTGGTACACCTTAGTAAAAGGACTGCACAATATCTTGTCTGTGAATAACCACCGCTATTCAGCAGCACTTAACTGGTTAGCAGTGCTGAATATTCACAGTTAGCATCTGAGCCAAAGCTGGCTAACTTGTAGGTTTTCAGGGGGCAGAGTTGGCACTTATGCAGTTAAGTGCAGATATTCATCTGTTGACTGCATAAGATAACTGCTTAAATTGGGTCATATAAATAGCAGTCTTATCTTTATGCGGTTCAGCAGATGCGGTCAAGGGCTGAACATTGCTCTTAACCGCATAAGCTTTAGCAGCCAACCCAAAACCAGATATTCAATACCGGAGCCTGGACACGGCCCGGCATTGAATATCTGGGAATACAGCCTGCGACGGACATAAAAATGCTGACTGCCGTCAGCTGAATATCAGTCATATTGTTTAAAATGTGCACATGTAGCCCGTGCTTGATTTTCAGTATATGTGCAGGGAAAGTTCACAGCTTTTGGGCTTGTAGGCAATATATAAGAAATTAAATAAATTTTTAAAAAAGTATATATATATTGTAACCAGGTACCTCTAGGTGCAGCCAAGGAGAGAACATTCTCCTTCAGCCACAGGCTCCTGGTACAGTCATGAAAACAAATGTCCACACCAGCAACTTCAATTTTAAGGCTTTTATTCCATGCAGGTTTCTAGTAGACCTGATACACAGTTCCAACAGCAGCATTCACCTTCAGTCTTAAGCACATGTAAGCCACCTGAAAGTGTGTGGCAAATAGTCCCCTTTAAGCAGTAGGCTATCAGCACCTACCAGGATTCAATACAGGCTCAAAATCAGCTTCAGTCTGGGCTCTTTATCCAGTACACAATAAACAGTAGTTCAATTCCCAAAACAAACAGTTCAATCAGTTCATCATCCCAGTTAAATCAAAAAGCAGCCTTTACTTTCAGGAGGTTTCAATACTTTAGGGACTTCCTCACACCCAAGGGATTTCAGCCTACTTCAGTATTTTAGGGACCTCTCTTGCCCAAGGATTTTCAGCCTGCAACTGCTTCTCTCCTCCTGAACTCTCCTGGGACTCCTTCCCACCTGCCTAATCAATCCCTGGCTTCTGCTCTCACAACCAATCATTCTCCTTCCATTAGCTTCCACCACACCCATACCAGCTGAGTTAAGCATTAGACTAATGATGAGCTCCTGCACACAGGGTTTCCTATCTCCCTTTCCTCCTAGTGGCAGCCAATTTACACATCCTGCCAGCTTACACCCATGTCTTCTCCCATTGCAGCTAGGAGTCCAGTCCGGGTTCCTCATCTCACCCCCTGGCTCCTTGCCTACAATGCTTTCTGGGACTTGTATTTCAAACTGACACTGCCTTAACCCAACTATCCTGGATGTGACTTTATCACAATATATATATATATAAATTAAGCCTATGAAACAAGCTAATTTACATATCAGAGCTCATATTCCAGCTGTTTATGTGGCCTACCTTACTTGGTTAAGTTTAATAGGACAGCATGGAATATCAGCTCTGTATGCCTGAACTATAGACACACCCTCCCAAACTTGCCAAGCATTGCCTTCAAATAACCAAATAGTTTGTCTTGCAAAAAAGTTTGCAAGATAAAGTTTATAAGGCCGATATTCAAAAGATTTATCCTCAAAACTCTAAGAGTTATGCTCTTAAATTGACCTCTTCAAAAATTTCCTAGTGTTTGGAGGGTTAATGAACCTGTCATAGTGACTCCAAAGCCAGTTATGGTTTCTGGATATCCTAAATCAATATGCAAGAGATAAAATACTAGGACTAGGGGGCACGAAAAGAAGATACTAAGTAGTAAATTTAAAACAAATCAGAGAAAATATTTCTTCACAGCGGGTAATTAAACTCTGGAATTCATTGCCAGAGAATGTGGTAAAAACAGTTATCTTAGCAAGGTTTTAAAAATGGTTTAAAAAAGGTTTGGATAATTTCCTAAAAAAAAGTCTATAAGCCATTATTAAGATTGACTTGGGAAAATCCACTGCATATTCAGCATAAAATCTGTTTTGCTGTTCTGGGATCTTGCCAGGTACTGATCTGGACTGGCCACTCTTGGAAACAGGATACTGGGCTTGATGGACCTTTGATCTGTCTCCATGTGGCAATTGAGAAACCATGTCACACTCTACTTCCCAGATTGCAAGGGACTGCGATACACATCAATCTATTTGTCATGGTTTTTTTTTTTGTTACATTTGTACCCCATGCTTTCCCACTCATGGCAGGCTCAATGCGGCTTACATGGGGCAATGGAGGATTAAGTGACTTGCCCAGAGTCACAAGGAGCTGCCTGTGCCTGAAGTGGGAATTGAACTCAGTTCCTCAGGACCAAAGTCCACCACACTAACCACTAGGCCACTCCTCCACTCCATGCTTCACATATCTATGTACAAAAACCCAGAACACGCTCCCAAAAGCCTTAAGAAGCATGAATAACTACTTGATCTTCCGCAAACAAACTCAAAGCTTTTTTCTTCACAAAGTTTTTCTATGAAGACTCTGGGGGGGGGGGGGAGGGGGACTCCAGATCAAGTGAAACAAAAAGTTCCTGTTAACTCACTTTTCTTCAACTAGTTTACACTCGATCGTTCTTTCCACGGTCAGGCGCATAGCCACCAAATGAACTACTCTACCTCATTGTTAATCCTATAGAAACACTCAAGCATCATTCTAAAGAAAGATCACGCAGCCTGGTTGTGAAACCCACCTAAAGCTCATTCTAGAAGTATCTATTATTACAGTTACTTGAATTGGAAGGAGTTAGAAGGGCTGTCCTTTCACTGAATAATTTGCAGAGGACTGGTGATATAGTAGGTCTTGAAGGTTGCCCATGGACTGTGTGGATAAGGTACATTGGGCTTGTCTTAAATGAAGGCATACCGGTAATGCTACATGTACTGTGGATATTATGGGAGTCCCACTATAAAGATAATTCTAAAGGAGTCACTTAGACGGTAGAAACATATGTAAGTGGTCTCGTAGAATACTGACGTACCATGCTTTTATGGTGTATACTTTGCCAGTGGGCATGTACATGGGCAGAGTTTGGGCTGAGGCCACACACATGTAAACTATGCAATATTGTGATTTCCATGTGTTCATGGGCATTTACACCAGCTATAGGGCTGTTGTAAGTACTTGCATTTAGATGGATACATGTTCTATGCCACTTGTGCTAGTATTCTATATGGAAAGTAGGTGTTTACTTTTATTTATAGAAAATGGTGGGCACCCTGTTATAGAACATCCATCCAAATGGCACTTTAGCTCATGCATAGTCACCTTAGGAAGCCTCAACTTAATGTGCTTCTTAAAACATTTTGTAATTACAGCTGGTTTTTATAGTATATCCCTGTTTCAGTTGGTAAAAAGGGAAATATACAGTGGGGGAAATAAGTATTTGATCCCTTGCTGATTTTGTAAGTTTGCCCACTGACAAAGACATGAGCAGCCCATAATTGAAGGGTAGGTTATTGGTAACAGTGAGAGATAGCACATCACAAATTAAATCCGGAAAATCACATTGTGGAAAGTATATGAATTTATTTGCATTCTGCAGAGGGAAATAAGTATTTAATCCCTCTGGCAAACAAGACCTAATACTTGGTGGCAAAACCCTTGTTGGCAAGCACAGCGGTCAGACGTCTTCTGTAGTTGATGATGAGGTTTGCACACATGTCAGGAGGAATTTTGGTCCACTCCTCTTTGCAGATCATCTCTAAATCATTAAGAGTTCTGGGCTGTCGCTTGGCAACTCGCAGCTTCAGCTCCCTCCATAAGTTTTCAATGGGATTAAGGTCTGGTGACTGGCTAGGCCACTCCATGACCCTAATGTGCTTCTTCCTGAGCCACTCCTTTGTTGCCTTGGCTGTATGTTTTGGGTCATTGTCGTGCTGGAAGACCCAGCCACGACCCATTTTTAAGGCCCTGGCGGAGGGAAGGAGGTTGTCACTCAGAATTGTACGGTACATGGCCCCATCCATTCTCCCATTGATGCAGTGAAGTAGTCCTGTGCCCTTAGCAGAGAAACACCCCCAAAACATAACATTTCCACCTCCATGCTTGACAGTGGGGACGGTGTTCTTTGGGTCATAGGCAGCATTTCTCTTCCTCCAAACACGGCGAGTTGAGTTCATGCCAAAGAGCTCAATTTTTGTCTCATCTGACCACAGCACCTTCTCCCAATCACTCTCGGCATCATCCAGGTGTTCACTGGCAAACTTCAGACGGGCCGTCACATGTGCCTTCCGGAGCAGGGGGACCTTGCGGGCACTGCAGGATTGCAATCCGTTATGTCGTAATGTGTTACCAATGGTTTTCGTGGTGACAGTGGTCCCAGCTGCCTTGAGATCATTGACAAGTTCCCCCCTTTTAGTTGTAGGCTGATTTCTAACCTTCCTCATGATCAAGGATACCCCACGAGGTGAGATTTTGCGTGGAGCCCCAGATCTTTGTCGATTGACAGTCATTTTGTACTTCTTCCATTTTCTTACTATGGCACCAACAGTTGTCTCCTTCTCGCCCAGCGTCTTACTGATGGTTTTGTAGCCCATTCCAGCCTTGTGCAGGTGTATGATCTTGTCCCTGACATCCTTAGACAGCTCCTTGCTCTTGGCCATTTTGTAGAGGTTAGAGTCTGACTGATTCACTGAGTCTGTGGACAGGTGTCTTTCATACAGGTGACCATTGCCGACAGCTGTCTGTCATGCAGGTAACGAGTTGATTTGGAGCATCTACCTGGTCTGTAGGGGCCAGATCTCTTACTGGTTGGTGGGGGATCAAATACTTATTTCCCTCTGCAGAATGCAAATAAATTCATATACTTTCCACAATGTGATTTTCCGGATTTAATTTGTGATGTGCTATCTCTCACTGTTACCAATAACCTACCCTTCAATTATGGGCTGCTCATGTCTTTGTCAGTGGGCAAACTTACAAAATCAGCAAGGGATCAAATACTTATTTCCCCCACTGTATCCTTGGCTCGGTGTTCGTAACACAGTCCTCGGGAAAGATTAAGTCATTCGGGTTTTCAGGATACCCACAATGAATATGCATGAGATAGATTTGCATACAGTGGAGGAAGTGCATTCAACTATATCTTATGCATATTCATTGTGCATATCCTGAAAACCTGAAAGACTGGGTTGAGAACCCCATTCTTTGTGTAATGATACAGTTTAAATCACAAGTACAAGGATATTGGTAGTCTGAATTTATATCTAAAATGGGCAGCTCTGTATGTTACAAAATCATCCCACACTTTTGTGAAAGGGAAAGAGAGGCAGCTTGTGGATTGTAGCATTATTTTCCTTTCCAAATCCGAGCTCAGTGCAAGTTACAGTCAGGTACATACCCGTGTTGTTTTTAACTATCTCCCATCACAAATTTCCTGTTTGTCTTGAATAGACTGTACGTTCTACACAGCAGGGACTCACCCTTACATGTGTGTATGTACAGTGGTGCCTATATCTAGTAGTACTATAGAAATATGCAGTAGAACTAGAAATAGTTTTGTGGAAAAAAATCCATTTGCAAGCCTTATTTTGTTAAAGAGAAAGGACTCTCTGCATATGTATGAGGATAACTTTGTGGCGAATATTGTACTAGCCTGCCTAGCAGGAAGAATATTCTGTTCTGTTCCAGCTGGCACAGTTTCTTATGCAGAATTCTGTATAGTCTGCCACAGAATGAAATGGCAGCTGGAACGAGAAAAGAGTAGAGTGAGGTGTGAATTAACCCGATGAAGCCCTTCTTACAAGGTGTCGGGGAAATGCTGTAAAATAATTGCGGCTAACCTTTTATGTGTGAATAGCAGAACAGTGTTTGAACAAGACAGCACACACCATATCTGGAGTAAAAAGGGAGGGAGGTTCAATGCATCATTAGTAGGTGCAGGGAGATAGACAATGAGTTCTTAGGTTTTGCTGGCAGAGTGAGAAAGTGTTATATTGAAGAAGAATAACTTTTGCCTTTCTCTGCTTTGAACTGAGCTATTTGAATGAATCAGGTCCTATAGGAATGTATTGCAGGTGCATTTGGAAGATGGTGTGCTAGCCCTTGGATTGCACATGCTTCCCGCATACTGTCAGCAAACACAGTGTCTGAATTTTAAATTTCTTAACATATTCTGTCAAATCTAGTCATTTGTAAATCCTAAGTAATAGCTATAGACCTCTAACAATCTGGCACTTTTAAGAGTTTGCTCGAGAATGACTGAATAGCTTTGTTTTGCTGCAGAGGTCATAGTGTCAGCAACAAGATTTAAACAGAAAAAAGTTGCTGTTAAAACTGCAGGACAAAAAGATTTATGTAAAAGTGAACTGTACTGAGAACTAGGTGTGAGCAGAAGAATTGCAATCTATCATTCTGCTCCGAAACCCCTTGCCTTATTGCAGGTGTTAGTACAGTGCTCATAATCTGAAACTGAATTAAAGGCAAGGGGTGGTAATTTTCAGACAGCCCTTTCTCTTCATCTTTGCTAGTCCAGACAAATATGTTATTTCCATCCTACCATCAGATGGAGACAGAGGTAAACTAGATAGTCTGCTGTAGTTAAGAAGTTAGTATTATTAACCTCCACCAGGTGGATGGACGCATGGACTGCTGCAGCAAAGAAAAATAGTTAATGTGACAGAGGTCCTAGAGAGTTGATTTCCTTAGTGAAAGCCAAGGGCTAGAACTAGTGGGAAGAAAAAGGCAAATGTCTGAGGTAGCTGATCGCCTTCCCCTAGGGGATCAGCCTTTTGAGGCTTGTGTTGCACTAGGATTCCTTCTGCCTAAGAGAGTATTGGCTTGAGTGTGTGCTAGTGCTAGTGGCAGTGGCTGCTTGCAAAGTAGAGAAAATCCAGCAGTAGGATGCTAGAAGCAGCAGATGCCAGCATGGCCCTAACACACAGCCAAAATTATGGTGGACAAAATGTCAGAATGCCAGCAGTGGCCCAGGGGCAGCTTCTCTTTAAAACCAGGAACTAGAGCTGTAGGCCTGCATTCCTTGGAACCACTAATAACCCTTTGGGGTAAGGGTCTTGATATAGCTGCAAGTGAACTTGAAATGATAAAAAGTGGCAGGCCCCAGCCAAACAAAAAGGCAAGGCTGACCAGAGAGGAGGTACTACTTCAGGTGGTAATTGCTGTGCAAAAACCATTAACAGCTCAGATCTCAGAGAACCACCAGCAAAGCCATGGAGGTATACAAATAAGAGGCCTAAAATTATCTTAGTAATTATAATCAGATAGAAGAAAATCTATCCAAATAAGTCTCCATCCCACTGAATACTGATTTCTATATTCTGAAAAGAAGAAATAGCCAGGCCCCTTGTGGGGGATCTAGGAGAGCAATAGGTTGTTAATAAAAGAGACCAGGGTTCAGATCCTAGGTCTCCCACAGTAAATTGAACAGTCTCCCCTGTCTAGTGGTGGCAGGGCTTCAGGCTTAATGCTCAGGCAGCAGCTGCAGCATCACTCCATCCTTCTATGTAGGGTCCTCTGGGAGTAAGGAAGGCCCCCAGGAGTCTCCCCAGCCCAATTCAACAATGGAGATGGTAGAAGCGGAGGACAGATTAAAAACAATGCATGGTGGCATGGTCCTCTAGACAAGAGGAACAGGATACTGAGAAAGTAGTACAGTCTCTCAAAGCCTCGATTAGTGAGCTTGTAGAACAAGGACATTGAAGTGTTTTGTCCCTAGTAGCTCCGGGTTGGGAGGTTTGATGGTATCCAGGTGTTTCAGGAAGCTTATGGGCAACTGAGTTTCATGACCCAGTAAAGTGTGGAAAAATATAAAAGAAAAAGGCATTTCCTTTTAGTGCTGAGAATCTTCCTCTCTGCCTGCATGCACAGGTGCAGATAGGCTAGCCCATCTGGCCAAGCAGTTCTCCTAAATGAGAGACTACTGAAAAAAGGTGTGAGTGAAAGCTAAATAAATTGGAACCAGAAGTTGAAAGAGTTCAACCTGGGTGTTAGCAATTCAGAGCCTTTGCGATTATAGTTCTCAGATGCCATGGACTCATTTCCTCTTGAAGTTAAGGGAATGTTCCCAAACTCCTTGTAACTTACAATGAGCAACAGCAAAAAGGTAACTAAATATAGTAACATCTAGTTTGAAGGTGGGCATACATATGGGTAATGTTTGGGTGTGTGTGTGTAATTTCTAGAATATTGTGTTTCAGCAATTTAGGTACAAACACTCGCACCAGGTCAATGGCGAGCATAAGCACATACTAGAACCAGTGATAGAACAAGCAGAGGTCTGAAGAACTTGCGGGAGGGCACATTCCAGTCTGCACACCAGTATCCACATTGCCGTGTTAAGTTCACATAAATGACATTCAGTGCTCTACACTGGTACTGTTTTCTAAGGTTACTGAGGGCCCGATGCTCAAAAGACACCGTTAAATATCGTGTGTGTTTATATCCATGGTTCAGCTTACCGATTTTGAAACAGTGATCGATGCTCAAAGGAAAATTGGATACAAGTGAGATGCATGGAAATTCTGCAAGTGGCTCGGTAGGCAAAGCGCCTAGCACATGCATAGAACAGTCTTGCAGTAAGTGTTGATGCTATACGTGTGTCCAGGGCAAAAAGGTGCATCTTAGGGTTCCACAGCTGTAGCAGTGCTGTTATGTGTCGGACACACCCACACACACACACATATAATACACATATAGACAATTACGTGCAGGACACACCCACCCACACATAGAGTACACATGCATGGAGGTTCTATTAACAAACGTTCCACGACAACTTTTTCACACTATTGTTACGTATGGAACACACACATATAATACATGCACATGGCACATTGAACACACACGTGCAAATACTACTAACAAATGCAAGCAGACTGCTCCACTGAGAAGTCGCCTTCAAGCAGCGACAGCTCCAGACCTGCCAGAACATTTCTGTGCATTGTATGGAAACGTCTGTGCATCACATAGAATGCTCATTTTAATACTACTGAGCTTGTTGTAATACATTTGCGTACAATTATCGGTAGCTGCTACCGTGAGTGATAAAAGTGATGCAGAACCCCTTTGTGCATTAGATACTGAATAATGTGTTACTACCAGTCTATATCAAATGTTGCAAGTACGATAAGGTTTGAGCATCGGGGCCTCAGTATACAATGAAATGTGAAAAATAGAAAAATATACAGGGAAATTTGATCCCAGTTTGCCACTAGGAAAGTAGGCTTTTGCCCAACTACACAGACAAAACTTATGTAGGTTGTAAGGTCATAAAGGACACCCCTGCGATATTTGATGCTTAAGTCAGCACTAGGGAATATTAGCCCTCGTTGATGGTGATGGCATCAGGGAAAGGCCAGTGTTCATCTACAGAATGCTGTTGGTTCTAGAAAAAGGCCAGTGTTTACTGATGGTAGCTGTGTTAGGTAAAGGCCAGCATTTATTGATGCTGACAGCACTAGGGAAAGGCCAGCACTCATCTGTGCTGACTGTGCAAGAGAAAGACCAGTGTTCATCATTGCTCACTGTATGAGTCTGGACAG